>NW_022681471.1:80994859-81098027 GCF_009764315.1 Trachypithecus francoisi | reverse complement strand
CTGTGTGCTGAAGTCACACATAAGAAAGCAATCTCGCAGAAAGCTTCTGTCTAGTTGTTGCCTGAAGATATATCCTTTTTCACTATGGGCTCCCAAATATCACTTTGCAGATTCCACGAAAGAGTGTTAGCAAAGTGCTTCTTGAGCACTAAGTTGTAACTCTGTGAGATGAATTCACAGATCACAAAGAAGTTTCTCAGAAAGCTTCTTTCACGTTTTGAACTGATGTTTTTTCCTTTATCAGCATAGGCCTCAATGCGATTCAAAGTAGCCTTTCTCAGGTTCCTCAAAGACAGTGTTAATGCACTGCTCCACGAAACATAAGTGTAACTCTGTGAGATGAATTCACACATCACCAAGAAGTTTCTAAAAAAGCTTTCTAGTTGTCACCTCAGGATATTTCCTTTGTCACCATGAGCTTCATTGCGCCAAGAAGTGTCCCATTGCAGATTTCAAGAAAACTGTGTTAGCAAACTGTACACTGAAGAGAAGAGTGTAACTCTGTGAGTTGCATTCATACATCGAAGTGCATTTTCCCAGAAGGCTTCTTTCCAGTTTTTCTCTGAAGATATTTCCTCTTTCACCATAGCCCTCAATGAGCTCCCAAATATCACTTTGCAGAATGCCCGACAACGGGGTTAGCAAACTGTTCCTAGAAGGGAAGGGTGGAACTCTGTGTGCTGAAGTCACACATCAGAAAGCAATCTCGCAGAAAGCTTCTGTCTAGTTGTTATCTGAAGATATATCCTTTTTCACATGGGCCCTTGGGCTCCAAATATCACTTTGCAGATTCCAGGAAAAGGGTATTAGCAAAGTGCTTCTTGAGGACTAAGTTGTAACTCTGTGAGATGAATTCACAGATCACAAAGAAGTTTCTCAGAAAGCTTCTTTCACGTTTTGAACTGATGTTATTTCCTTTATCGTCCTAGGCCTCAATGTGATCCAAAGTAGTCTTTCTCAGGTTCCTCAAAGACAGTGTTAATGCACTGCTCCACGAAACAGAAGTGTAACTCTGTGAGATGAATTCACACATCACCAAGAAGTTTCTCAGAAAGCTTCTTTCTAGTTTTCACCTCAGGATATTTCCTTTATCACCATAAGCTTCATTGCACCAAGAAGTGTCCCATTGCAGATTTCAAGAAAACTGTGTTAGCAAACTGTACACTGAAGAGAAGAGTGTAACTCTGTGAGTGCATCATACATCGAAGTGCATTTTCCAGAAGGCTTCTTTCCAGTTTTTCTCTGAAGATATTTCCTTTTCCACCATAGCCCTCAATGAGCTCCCAAAGATCACTTTGCAGAATGCCCGACAACAGGGTTAGCAAACTGTTCCTAGAAGGGAAGGGTGGAACTCTGTGTGCTGAAGTCACACATCAGAAAGCATCTCGCAGAAAGCTTCTGTCTAGTTGTTATCTGAAGATTATCCTTTTTCACAATGAGCCCCTATGGGCTCCAAATATCACTTTGCAGACCACGTAAAGAGTTTTAGCAAAGTGTTTCTTGAGGACTAAGTTGTAACTCTGTGAGATGAATTCACAGATCACAAAGAAGTTTCTCAGAAAGCTTCTTTCACGTTTTGAAATGATGTTTTTTCCTTTATCAGCCTAGGCCTCAATGGGATTTAAAGTAGCCTTTCTCAGGTTCCTCAAAGACAGTGTTAATGCACTGCTCCACGAAACATAAGTGTAACTCTGTGAGATGAATTCACACATCACCAAGAAGTTTCTCAGAAATCTTCTTTCTAGTTCTCACCTCAGGATATTTCCTTTGTCACCATAAGCTACATTGCGCCAAGAAGTGTCCCATTGCAGATTTCAAGAAAACTGTGTTAGCAAACTGTACACTGAAGAGAAGAGTGTAACTCTGTGAGTTGCATTCATACATCGAAGTGCATTTTCCCAGAAGGCTTCTTTCCAGTTTTTCTCTGAAGATATTTCCTTTTCCACCATAGCCCTCAATGAGCTCCCAAATATCACTTTGCAGAATGCCCGACAACAGGGTTAGCAAACTGTTCCTAGAAGGGAAGGGTGGAACTCTGTGTGCTGAAGTCACACATCAGAAAGCAATCTCGCAGAAAGCTTCTGTCTAGTTGTTATCTGAAGATATATCCTTTTGCACAATGGGCCCCTATGGGCTCCCAAATATCACTTTGCAGATTCCACGAAAGAGTGTTAGCAAATTGCTTCTTGAGGACTAAGTTGTAACTCTGTGAGATGAATTCACAGATCACAAAGAAGTTTCTCAGAAAGCTTCTTTCACGTTTTGAACTGATGTTATTTCCTTTATCAGCGTAGGCCTCAATGTGATCCAAAGTAGCCTTTCTCAGGTTCCTCAAAGACAGTGTTAATGCACTGCTCCACGAAACATAAGTGTAACTCTGTGAGATGAATTCACACATCACCAAGAAGTTTCTCAGAAAGCTTCTTTCTAGTTTTCACCTCAGGATATTTCCTTTATCACCATAAGCTTCATTGCGCCAAGAAGTGTCCCATTGCAGATTTCAAGAAAACTGTGTTAGCAAACTGTACACTGAAGAGAAGAGTGTAACTCTGTGAGTTGCATTCATACATCGAAGTGCATTTTCCCAGAAGGCATCTTTCCAGTTTTTCTCTGAAGATATTTCCTTTTTCACCATAGCCCTCAATGAGCTCCCAAATATCACTTTGCAGAATGCCCGACAACAGGGTTAGCAAACTGTTCCTAGAAGGGAAGGGTGGAACTCTGTGTGCTGAAGTCACACATCAGAAAGCAATCTCGCAGAAAGCTTCTGTCTAGTTGTTATCTGAAGATATATCCTTTTTCACAATGGGCCCCTATGGGCTCCCAATATCACTTTGCAGATTGCACGAAAAGAGTGTTAGCAAAGTGCTTCTTGAGCATTAAGTTGTAACTCTGTGAGATGAATTCACAGATCACAAAGAAGTTTCTCAGAAAGCTTCTTTCACGTTTTGAACTGATGTTATTTCCTTTATCAGCGTAGGCCTCAATGTGATCCAAGAAGCCTTTCTCAGGTTCCTCAAAGACAGTGTTAAAGCACTGCTCCACGAAACATAAGGTAACTCCGTGAGATGAATTCACACATCACCAAGAAGTTTTTAAGAAAGCTTCTTTCTAGTTTTCACCTCAGATATTTCCTTTGTCACCATAAGCTTCATTGCGCCAAGAAGTGTCCCATTGCAAATTTCAAGAAAACTGTGTTAGCAAACTGTACACTGAAGAGAAGAGTGTAACTCTGTGAGTTGCATTCATACATCGAAGTGCAATTTCCCAGTAGGCTTCTTTCCAGTTTTCCTCTGAAGATTTTTTCTTTTTCACCATAGCCCTCAATGAGCTCCTAAGTATCACTTCAGAATGCCCGACAACAGGTGAGCAAACTGTTCCAAGAAGGGAAGGGTGGAACTCTGTGTGCTGAAGTCACACATCAGAAAGCAATCTCGCAGAAAGCTTCGTCTAGTTGTTATCTGAAGATATATCCTTTTTCACAATGGCCCCTAGGGGCTCCCAAATATCACTTTAGATTCCACGAAAGAAAGAGTGTTAGCAAAGTGCTTCTTGACGAAAGTTGTAACTCTGTGAGATGAATTCACAGATCACAAAGAAGTTTCTCAGAAAGCTTCTTTCACGTTTTGAACTGATGTTATTTCCTTTATCAGCGTAGGCCTCAATGTGATCCAAAGTAGCCTTTCTCAGGTTCCTCAAAGACAGTGTAATGCACTGCTCCACGAAACATAAGTGTAACTCTGTGAGATGAATTCACACATCACCAAGAAGTTTCTCAGAAGCTTCTTTTTAGTTCTCACCTCAGGATATTTCCTTTGTCGTCATTAGCTTCATTGCGCCAAGAAGTATCAGATTGCAGATTTCAAGAAAACTGTGTTAGCAAACTGTACACTGAAGAGAAGAGTGTAACTCTGTGAGTTGCATTCATACATCGAAGTGCATTTTCCCAGAAGGCTTCTTTCCAGTTTTTCTCTGAAGATATTTCCTTTTTCACCGTAGCCCTCATTGAGCTCCCAAATATCACTTTGCAGAATGCCCGACAACAGTGTTAGCAAACTGTTCCTAGAAGGGAAGGGTGGAACTCTGTGTGCTGAAGTCACACATCAGAAAGCAATCTCGCAGAAAGCTTCTCTCTAGTTGTTATCTGAAGATATATCCTTTTTCACAATGGGCCCCTATGGGCTCCCAAATATCACTTTGCAGATTCCACGAAAAGAGTGTTAGCAAAGTGCTTCTTGAGGACTAAGTTGTAACTCTGTGAGATGAATTCACAGATCACAAAGAAGTTTCTCAGAAAGCTTCTTTCACGTTTTGAACTGATGTTTTTTCCTTTATCAGCCTAGGCCTCAATGCGATTCAAAGTAGCCTTTCTCAGGTTCCTCAAAGACAGTGTTAATGCACTGCTCCACGAAACATAGGTGTAACTCTGGGAGATGAATTCACACATCACCAAGAAGTTTCTCAGAAAGCTTCTTTCTAGTTCTCACCTCAGGATATTTCGTTTGTCACCATAAGCTTCATTGCACCAAGAAGTGTCCCATTGCAGATTTCAAGAAAACTGTGTTAGCAAACTGTACACTGAAGAGAAGAGTGTAACTCTGTGAGTTGCATTCATACATCGAAGTGCATTTTCCCTGAAGGCTTCTTTCCAGTTTTCCTCTGAATATATTTCCTTTTTCACCATAGCCCTCAATGAGCTCCCAAATATCACTTTGCAGAATGCCCGACAACAGTGTGAGCAAACTGTTCCTAGAAGGGAAGGGTGGAACTCTGTGTGCTGAAGTCACACATCAGAAAGCAATCTCGCAGAAAGCTTCTGTCTAGTTGTTATCTGAAGATATATTCCTTTTTCACAATGGGCCCCTATGGGCTCCCAAATATCACTTTGCAGATTCCCTGAAAAGAGTGTTAGGAAAGTGCTTCTTGAGGACTAAGTTGTAACTCTGTGAGATGAATTCACAGATCACAAAGAAGTTTCTCAGAAAGCTTCTTTCACGTTTTGAACTGATGTTTTTTCCTTTATCAGCCTAGGCCTCAATGCGATTCAAAGTAGCCTTTCTCAGGTTCCTCAAAGACAGTGTTAATGCACTGCTCCACGAAACATAAGTGTAACTCTGTGAGATGAATTCACACATCACCAAGAAGTTTCTCAGAAAGCTTCTTTCTAGTTTTCACCTCAGGATATTTCCTTTGTCACCTTAAGCTTCATTGCGCCAAGAAGTGTCCCATTGCAGATTTCAAGAAAACTGTGTTAGCAAACTGTACACTGAAGAGAAGAGTGTAACTCTGTGAGTTGCATTCATACATCGAAGTGCATTTTCCCAGAAGGCTTCTTTCCAGTTTTTCTCTGAAGATATTTCCTTTTTCACCATAGCCCTCAATGAGCTCCAAATATCACTTTGCAGAATGCCCGACAACAGTGTTAGCAAACTGTTCCTAGAAGGAAGGGTGGAAGTCTGTTGATGAAGACACACATCAGAAAGCAATCTCTTAGAACGTTTCTCTCTAATTATTATCTGAGTATTTCCTTTTTCACCATGGGCCCTATGGCTCCCAAACCTCACTTTGCAGATTCCACGAAAAGAGTGTTAGCAAACTGCTTCCTGAGAGCTAAGCTGTAACTCTGTGAGAGGAATTCACAGATCACAAGAAGTTTCTCAGAAAGCTTCTTTCACATTTTGAACTGATGATATTTCCTTATCAGCGTAGAGCTCAAAGCGATCCAAAGAGGTCCTTCTCAGGTTCCTCGAAAACAGTGATAATGGACTGCTGCATGAAAAATAAGTTAACTCTGTGAGATGAATTCACACATCACCAAGAAGTTTCTAAGAAAGCTTCTTTCTAGTTTTCCTGTGAGGATTTTTCCTTTGTCACTGTAAGCTTCATTGCATTGAGAAATATCCATTGCACATCTCCAAAAAACTTTGTTAGCAAACTGAACATGAAGAGAAATGTGTAACTCTGGAGTTGCATTCACACATCGAAATGCAGTTTCTCAGAAGGCTTCTTTCCAGTTTTGATCTGAGGATATTTCCTTTTTCACCATAGCCCTCAATGAGCTCCCAAATATCACTTTGCAGAACCAAGAAACACAGGTTAGCAAACTGTTCCCAGAAGGGAAGTGTGGAACTCTGTGTGATGAAGACACACATCAGAAAGCAATCTCTTAGAAAGTTTCTCCCTAGTATTATCTGAGGATATTTCCTTTTTCACCATGGGCCTTATGGGCTCCCAACCTCACTTTGCAGATTCCACGAAAAGACTTAGCAAACTGCTTCCTGAGAGCTAAGCTGTAACTCTGTGAGAGGAATTCACAGATCACATAGAAGTTTCTCAGAAAGCTTCTTTCACATTTTGAACTGATGATATTTCCTTTATCAGCGTAGAGCTCAAAGCGATCCAAAGAGGTCCTTCTCAGGTTCCTCGAAAACAGTGATAATGGACTGCTGCATGAAAAATAAGTTTAACTCTGTGAGATGAATTCACACATCACCAAGAAGTTTCTAAGAAAGCTTCTTTCTAGTTTTCCTGTGAGGCTTTTTCCTTTGTCACTGTAAGCTTCATTGCGTTGAGAAATATCCAATTGCAGATCTCCAAAAAACTTTGTTAGCAAACTGAACATGAAGAGAATGTGTAACTCTGGGAGTTGCATTCACACATCAAATGCAGTTTCTCTGAAGGCTTCTTTCCAGTTTTGATCTCAGATACTTCCTTTTTCACCATAGCCCTCAATGAGCTCCCAAATATCGCTTTGCAGAACACAAGAAACAGAGTTAGCAACTGTTCCCAGAAGGGAAGTGTGGAACTCTGTGTGATGAAGACACACATCAGAAAGCAATCTCTTAGAAAGTTTCTCCCTAGGTATTATCTGAGGATATTTCCTTATTCACCATGGGCCCTTATGGGCTCCCAAACCTCCCTTTGCAGATTCCACGAAAAGAGTGTTAGCCACCTGCTTCCTCAGAAGTAAGCTGTAACTCTGTGAGAGGAATTCACAGATCACAAAGAAGTTTCTCCGAAAGCTTCTTTCACATTTTGAACTGATGATATTTCCTTTATCAGCATAGGCCTCAAAGTGATCCAAAGAGGTCCTTCTGAGGTTTCTCAAAACCAGTGATAATGGACTGCTGCATGAAATATAAGTGTAACTCTCTGAGATGAATTCACATATCACGAAGAAGTTTCTAAGAAAGCTTGTTTCTAGTTTTCATCTGAGGCTATTTCCTTTGTAACTGAAAGCTTCATTGCGTTCAGAAGTATCCCATCGTAGATTTCAGAAAACTGTGTTAGCAACTGAACACTGAAGAGAAACGTGTAACTCTGTGAGTTGCATTCACACATTGAAATGCAGTTTCTCTGAAGGCTTCTTTCCAGTGTTGATCTAAGCCTACTAGCTTTTTCACCAGAGCCCTCAATGAGCTCCCATATCACTTTGCAGAACACAAGATAACAGAGTTGCAAACTGTTCCCAGAAGGAAGGGTGGAACTCTGTGTGATGAAGACACACATTAGAAAGCAATCTCTTAGAAGCTTCTCTCTAATTATTATCTGAGGAAATTTCCTTATTCATCATGGGCCCCTATGGGCTCCGAAATCTCACTTTGCAGATTCCACGAAAAGAGTGTTAGCAAATGCTTCCTGAGAACTAAGCTGTAACCCTGTGAGATGAATTCATCAGATCACAAAGAAGTTTCTCAGAATGCTTCTTCCACGTTTTGAACGGATGATATTTCCTTTACCAGCGTAGGCCTCAATGCGATCCAAAGAAGTCCTTCTCAGGTTCCTCCAAAACAGTGATAACGGACTGCTGCAGGAAACCTAAGTGTAACTCTCTGAGATGAATTCACACATCACCAAGAAGTTTCTAAGAAAGTTTCTTTCTAGTTTTCATCTGAGGCTATTTCCTTTGTCACCGTACGCTTCATTGCGTTCAGAAATATCCCATTGCAGATTTCCTGAAAACTGTGTTAGCAAACTGAACATGAAGAGAAACGGGTAACACTGGGAGTTGCATTGACACATCAAAATGCAGTTTCTCTGAAGGCTTCTTTCCAGTTTTGATCTCAGGATACTTCCTTTTTCACCATAGCCCTCAATGAACTCTCAATATCACCTTGCAGAACACAAGATAACAGAGTTAGCAAACTGTTCGCAGAAGGGAAGGGTGGAACTCTGTGTGATGAAGACACACATCAGAAAGCAATCTCTTAGAAAGCTTCTCCTAGGTATTATCTGAGGATATTTCCTTATTCACCATGGGCCTTATGGGCTCCCAAAACTGACTTTGCAGATTCCACGAAAAGAGTGTTAGCAAACTGCTTCCTGAGAATACGCTGTAACTCTGAGAGGGAATTCACAGATCACAAAGAAGTTTCTCAGAAAGCTTCTTTCACATTTTGAACTGATGATATTTCCTTTATCAGCGTAGGCCAAAAGCGATCCAAAGAGGTCCTTCTCATGTTCCTCAAAACAGTGATAATGGACTGCTGCATGAAATATAAGTGTAACTCACTGAGATGAATTCACACATCACCAGACGTTTCTAAGAAAGCTTCTTTCTAGTTTTCATCTAAGCTATTACCTTGTCATCGTAAGCTTCATTGCGTTCAGAAATATCCCATTGCAGATTTCCAGAAACTGTGTTAGCAAACTGAACATGAAGAGAAACGTGTAACCACTGGAGTTGCATTGACACATCAAAATGCAGTTTCTCTGAAGGCTTCTTTCCAGTTTTGATCTCAGGATACTTCCTTTTTCACGATAGCCCTCAATGAACTCGAAATATCACTTTGTAGAACACAAGATAACAGAGTTAGCAAACTGTTCCCAGAGGAAGGGTGGAACTCTGTGTGATGAAGACACACATCAGAAAGCAATCTCTTAGAAAGCTTCTCCCTAGTATTATCTGAGGATATTTCCTTATTCACCATGGGCCCTTATGGGCTCCCAAAACTCACTTTGCAGATTCGAAAAGAGTGTTAGCAAACTGCTTCTTGAGAATTAAGCTGTAACTCTGAGAGAGGAATTCGCAGATCACAAAGAAGTTTCTCAGAAAGCTTCTTTCACTTTTTGAACTGATGATATTTCCTTTATCAGCATAGGCCTCAAGTGATCCAAAGAGGTCCTTCTCATGTTCCTCAAAAACAGTGATAATGGACTGCTGCAAGAAATATAAGTGTAACTCACTGAGATGAATTCACACATCACCAGGAATTTTCTAAGAAAGATTCTTTCTAGTTTTCATCTGAGGATATTTCCTTTGTCACTGTAAGCTTCATTGCGTTCAGATGGATCCCATAGTAGATTTCCAGAAAACTGTGTTAGCAAACTGAACACTGTACAGAAACGTGTAACTCTGTGAGTTGCATTCACACATCGAAATGCAGTTTCTCTGAAGGCTTCTTTCCAGTTTTGATCTAAGCATACTTCCTTTTTCACCATAGGCCTCAATGAGCTCCCAAATATCACTTTGCAGAACACAGGATAACAGAGTTAGCAAACTGTTCCCAGAAGGGAAGGGTGGAACTCTGTGTGATGAAGACACACATCAGAAAGCAATCTCTTAGAAAGCTACTCCCTAGGTATTATCTGAGGATATTTCCTTATTCACCATGGGCCCCTATGGGCTCCCTAATCTCACTTTGCAGATTCCACGAAAAGAGTGTTAGCAAACTGCTTCCTGAGAACTAAGCTGTAACTCTGTGAGAGGAATTCACAGATCACAAAGAAGTTTCTCAGAAAGCTTCTGTCACGTTTGGAACTGATGATATTTCCTTTACCAGCGTAGTTCTCAATGCGATCCAAAGAGACCCTCTCAGGTTCCTCAAAAACAGTGATAATGGACTGCTGCATGAAATATAAGTGTAACTCTCTGAGATGAATTCACACATCACCAAGAAGTTTCTAAGAAAGCTTCTTTCTAGTTTTCATCTGAGGCTATTTCCTTTGTCACCCAAAGCTTCATTGCGTTCAGAAATATCCCATTGCAGATTTCCAGAAAATTATGTTAGCAAACTGAACATGAAGACAAACGTGTAACTCTGGAGTTGCATTCACACATCGAAATGCAGTTTCTCTGAAGGCTTCTTTCCATTTTGATCTAAGCATACTACCTTTTTCACCATCGCCCTAAATGAGCTCCCAAATATCACTTTGCAGAACACAAGATAACAGAGTTAGCAAACTGTCCCAGAAGGGAAGGTGGAACTCTGTGTGATGAAGACACTCATCAGAAAGCAATCTCTTAGAAGCTTCTCCCTAGTTATTATCTGAGGATATTCCTTATTCAACATGCGCCCTAAGGGCTCCGAAATCTCACTTTACAGATTCACGAAAAGAGTGTTAGCAAACTGCTCCTGAGAACTAAGCTGTAACGCTGTGAAAGGAATTCACAGATCACAAAGAAGTTTCTCAGAAAGCTTCTTTCACGTTTTGAACTGATGACATTTCCTTTAGCAGCTTAGGCCTCAATGCGATCCAAAGAAGTCCTTCTCAGGTTGCTCCAAAACAGTGATAACGGTCTGCTGCATGAAACCTAAGTGTAACTCTGTGAGATGAATTCACACATCACCAAGAAGTTTCTAAGAAAGCTTCTTTCTAGTTTTCATCTGAGGCTATTTCCTTTGTCACCGTAAGCTTCATTGCGTTCAGAAATATACCATTGCAGATTTCTAGAAAACTGTGTTAGCAAACTGAACATGAAGAGAAACGTGTAACACTGGGAGTTGCATTGACACATCAAAATGCAGTTTCTCTGAAGGCTTCTTTCCAGTTTTGATCTCAGGATACTTCCTTTTTCACCATACCCTCAAGAGCTCCCAAATATCACTCGCAGAACACACGATAACAGAGTTAGCAAACTGTTCCCAGAAGGAAAGGGTGGAACTCTGTGTGATGAAGACACACATCAGAAGCAATCTCTTAGAAAGCTTTCCCTAGGTATTATCTGAGGATATTTCCTTATTCACCATGGGCCTTTATGGGCCCCAAAACTCACTTTGCAGATTCCACGAAAAGAGTGTGAGCAAAGTGCTCCTGACAACTAAGCTGTAACTCTGTGAGAGGATTCACAGATCACAAAGAAGTTTCCAGAAAGCTTCTTTCACTTTTTGAACTGATGATTTCCTTTATCAGCGTAGGTCTCAAAGCGATCCAAAGAGGTCCTTCTCAGGTTCCTCAAAAACAGTGATAATGGACTGCTGCATGAAATCTAAGTGTAACTCTCTGAGATGAATCACACATCACCAAGAAGTTTCTAGAAAAATTTCTTTCTAGTTTTCATCTGAGGCTATTTCCTTTGTCACCGAAGCTTCATTGCGTTCAGAAGTATCCATAGTAGATTTCCAGACAACTGTTGCAAACTGAACACTGAAGAGAACGTGTAACTCTGTGAGTTGCATTCACACATAAAATGCTTTTCTCTGAAGCTTCTTTCCGTTTTGATCTAAGCATACTACCTTTTTCACCATAGCCCTCAATGAGCTCCCAAATATGACTTTGCAGAACACAGATAACAGAGTTAGCAAACTGTTCCCAGAAGGAAACGGTGACTCTGTGTGATGAAGACACACATCAGAAGCAATCTCTTAGAAAGCTTCTCCCTAGGTATTATCTGAGAAATTTCCTTATTCACCATGGCCCCTAAGGGCTCCCAAATCTCACTTTGCAGATTCCACGAAAAGAGTGTTAGCAAACTGTTTCCTGAGAACTAAGCTGTAACTCGGTGAGCGGAAATCACAGATCAAAAAGAAGTTTCTCAGAAAGCTTCTTTCACGTTTTGAACTGATGATAATTCCTTTATCACCGTAGGCCTCAAAGCGATCTAAAGAGGTCCTTCTCAGGTTCCTCAAAACCAGTGATAATGGACTGCTGCATGAAATATAAGTGTAACTCTCTGAGATGAATTCACCATCACGAAGAAGTTTCTAAGAAAGCTTCTTTCTAGTTTTCTTCTGAGGGTATTTCCATTGTCACTGAAAGCTTCATTGCGTTCAGAAGTATCCATCGTAGATTTCCAGAAAACTGTGTTAGCAACTGAACACTGAGAGAAACGTGTAACTCGGTGAGTTGCATTCACACATCGAAATGCAGTTTCTCTGAAGGCTTCTTTCCAGTTTGATCTAAGCATACTTCCTTTTTCACCATAGCCTCAATGAGTCTCCCAATATCACTTTGCAGAACACAGGATACAGATTAGCAAACTGTTCCCAGAAGGGAAGGGTGGAACTGTGTGATGAAGACACACATCGAAAGCAATCTCTTAGAAAGCTACTCTCCTAGGTATTATCTGAGGATATTTCCTTTTTCACCATGGGCCCCTATGGGCTCCCTAATCTCACTTGCAGATTCCACGAAAAGAGTGTTAGCAAACTGCTTCCTGAGAACTAAGCTGTAACTCTGTGAGAGGAATTCACAGATCACAAAGAATTTCTCTCAGAAAGCTTCTGTCACGTTTGGAACTGATGATATTCCTTTACCAGCGTAGTTCTCAATGCGATCCAAAGAGACCCTCTCAGGTTCCTCAAAAACAGTGATAATGGACTGCTGCATGAAATAAGTGTAACTCTCTGAATGAATTCACACATCACCAAAGTTTCTAAGAAAGCTTCTTTCTAGTTTTCATCTGAGCTATTTCCTTTGTCACCCAAAGCTTCATTGCGTTCATCAAATATACCATTGCAGATTTCTAGAAAACTGTGTTAGCAAACTGAACATGAAGAGAACGTGTAACACTGGGAGTTGCATTGACACATCAAAATGCAGTTTCTCTGAAGGCTTCTTTCCAGTTTTGATCTCAGGGTACTTCCTTTTTCACCATACCCCTCAAAGAGCTCCCAAATATCACTCTGCAGAACACACGATAACAGAGTTAGCAAACTGTTCCCAGAAGGGAAGGGTGGAACTCTGTGTGATGAAGACACACATCAGAAAGCAATCTCTTAGAAAGCTTCTCCTAGGTATTATCTGAGGATATTTCCTTATTCACCATGGGCCTTTATGGTCCCAAAACTCACTTTGCAGATTCCACGAAAAGAGTGTGAGCAAGTGCTTCCTGACAACTAAGCTGTAACTCTGTGAGAGGAATTCACAGATCACAAAGAAGTTTCCAGAAAGCTTCTTTCACTTTTTGAACTGATGATTTTTCCTTTATCAGCGTAGGTCTCAAAGCGATCCAAAGAGGTCCTTCTCAGGTTCCTCAAAAACAGTGATAATGGACTGCTGCATGAAATATAAGTGTAACTCTCTGAGATGAATTCACACATCACCAAGAAGTTTCTACGAAAGTTTCTTTCTAGTTTTCATCTGAGGCTATTTCCTTTGTCACCGAAAGCTTCATTGCGTTCAGAAGTATCCATAGTAGATTTCCAGACAACTGTGTTAGCAAACTGAACACTGAAGAGAAACGTGTAACTCTGTGAGTTGCATTCACACATCGAAATGCAGTTTCTCTGAAGGCTTCTTTCCAGTTTTGATCTAAGCATACTACCTTTTTCACCATAGCCCTCAATGAGCTCCCAAATATCACTTTGCAGACACAAGATAACAGAGTTAGCAACTGTTCCCAGAAGGAACGGTGGAACTCTGTGTGATGAAGACACCCATCAGAAAGCAATCTCTTAGAAAGCTTCTCCCTAGGTATTATCTGAGAATATTTCCTTATTCACCATGGGCCCCTAAGGGCTCCCAAATCTCACTTTGCAGATTCCACGAAAAGAGTGTTAGCAAACTGTTTCCTGAGAACTAAGCTGTAACTCGGTGAGCGGAAATCACAGATCAAAAGAAGTTTCTCAGAAAGCTTCTTCACGTTTTGAACTGATGATATTCCTTTATCACCGTAGGCCTCAAAGCGATCTAAAGAGGTCCTTCTCAGGTTCCTCAAAACCAGTGATAATGGACTGCTGCATGAAATATAAGTTAACTCTCTAGATGAATCACACATCACGAAGAAGTTTCTAAGAAAGCTTCTTTCTAGTTTTCTTCTGAGGGTATTTCCATTGTCACTGAAAGCTTCATTGCGTTCAGAAGTATCCCATCGTAGATTTCCAGAAAACTGTGTTAGCAAACTGAACACTGAAGAGAAACGTGTAACTCGGTGAGTTGCATTCACACATCGAAATGCAGTTTCTCTGAAGGCTTCTTTCCAGTTTTGATCTAAGCATACTACATTTTTCACCATAGCCCTCAATGAGATCCCAAATATCACTTGCAGAACACAAGAAAACAGAGTTAGCAAACTGTTCCCAGAAGGAAGGTGGAACTCTGTGTGATGAGACACACATCAGAAAGCATTCTCTTAGAAAGCTTCTCTCTAATTATTATCTGAGGATATTTCCTTATTCACCATGGGCCCCTATGGCTCCCAAATCTCACTTTGCAGATTCCACGAAAAGGGTTAGCAAACTGCTTCCGGAGAACTAACCTGTAATTCTGTGAGAGGAATTCATAGATCACAAAGAAGTTTCTCAGAAAGCTTCTTTCACGTTTTGAACTGATGATATTTCCCTTACCAGCATAGTCCTCAATGCGATACAAAGAGGTCCTTCTCAGGTTCCTCCATAACAGTGATAACGGACTGCTGCATGAAACATAAGTGTAACTCTGTGAGATGAATTCACACATCACCAAGAAGTTTCTACGAAAGCTTCTTTCTAGTTTTCATCTGAGGCTATTTCCTTTGTCACCGTAAGCTTCATTGCGTTCAGAAATATCCCATTGCAGATTTCCAGAAAACTGTGTTAGCAAACTGAACATGAAGAGAAAAGTGTAACTCTGGGAGTTGCATTCACATATCAAAATGCAGTTTCTCTGAAGGCTTCTTTCCAGTTTTGATCTCAGGATACTTTCTTTTTTACCATAGCCCTAAATGAGCTCCCAAATATCACTTTGCAGAACACAAGATAACAGAGTTAGCAAACTGTTCCCAGGAGGGAAGGGTGGAACTCTGTGTGTTGAAGACACACATCAGTAAGCAATCTCTTAGACAGCTTCTCCCTAGGTATTATCTGAGGATATTTCCTTATTCACCATGGGCCCTTATGGGCTCCCAAAACTCACTTTGCAGATTCCACGAAAACAGTGTTAGCAAGCTGCTTCCTGAGAACTAAGCTGTAATTCTGTGAGACGAATTCACAGATCACAAAGAAGTTTCTCAGAAAGCTTCTTTCACGTTTTGAACGGATGATATTTCCTTTATCAGCATAGGCCTCAAAGCGATCCAAAGAGGTCCTTCTCAGGTTCCTCAAAAACAGTGATAATGGACTGCTGCATGAAATATAAGTGTAACTCTCTGAGATGAATTCACACATCACCAAGAAGTTTCTAAGAAAGCTTCTTTCTAGTTTTCATCTGAGGATATATCCTTTGTCACCGAAAGCTCATTGCGTTCAGAAGTATACCATAGTAGATTTCCAGAATACTGTGTTAGCAAACTGAACACTGAAGGGAAACGTGTGACTCTGTGAGTTGCATTCACATATCGAAATGCAGTTTCTCTGAAGGCTTCTTTCCAGTTTTGATCTAAGCATACTACCTTTTTCACCATAGCCCTCAATGAGCTCCAAATATCACTTAGCAGAACACAAGATAACAGAGTTAGCAAACTGTTCCCAGAAGGGAAGGGTGGAACTCTGTGTGATGAAGACACACATCGCAAAGCAATCTCTTAGAAAGCTTCTCCCTAGGTATTATCTGAGGATATTTCCTTATTCACCATGGGCCTTATGGGCTCCCAAAACTCACTTTGCAGATTCCACGAAAAGAGTGTTAGCAAACTGCTTCCTGAGAACTAAGCTGTAACTCTGTGAGAGGAATTCACAGAACACAAAGAAGTTTCTCAGTAAGCTTCTTTCACGTTTTGAACTGATGATATTTCCTTTATCAGCGTAGGCCTCAAAGCATCCAAAGAGGTCCTTCTCAGGTTCCTCAAAAACAGTGATAATGGACTGCTGCATGAAATATAAGTGTAACTCTCTGAGATGAATTCACACATCACCAAGAAGTTTCTAAGAAAGCTTCTTACTAGTTTTCATCTGAGGATATTTCCTTGTCACCGAAAGCTGCATTGCGTTCAGAAGGATCCATAGTAGATTTCCAGAAAACTGTGTTAGCAACTGAACACTAAAGAGAAACGTGTAATTCTGTGAGTTGCATTCACCCATCAAAATGCAGTTTCTCTGAAATCTTCTGTCCAGTTTTGGGCTCAGGATTTTTCCTTTTTCACCATAGCCTTCAATAAGCTCCCAAATATCACTTTGCAGAACACAAGATAACAGAGTTAGCAAACTGTTCCCAGAAGGGAAGGGTGGAACTCTGTGTGATGAAGACACACATCAGAAAGCAATCTCTCAGAAAGCTTCTCCCTAGTTACTACCTTAGGATATTTCCTTTATCACCATGGGCCCCTATGTGCTCCCCAATCTCACTTGCAGATTCCACGAAAAGAGTGTTAGCAAACTGCTTCCTGAGAACTAAGCTGTAATTCTGTGAGAGGAATTCACAGAACACAAAGAAGTTTCTCAGTAAGCTTCTTTCACGTTTTGAACTGATGATATTTCCTTTATCAGCATAGACCTCAAAGCAATCCAAAGAGGTCCTTCTCAGGTTCCTCAAAAACAGTGATAATGGACTGCTGCATGAAATATAAGTGTAACTCTCTGAGATGAATTCACACATCACCAAGAAGTTTCTAAGAAGCTTCTTTCTAGTTTTCATCTGAGGATATATCCTTTGTCACCGAAAGCTCATTGCGTTCAGAAGTATACCATAGTAGATTTCCAGAATACTGTGTTAGCAAACTGAACACTGAAGGGAAACGTGTGACTCTGTGAGTTGCATTCACATATCGAAATGCAGTTTCTCTGAAGGCTTCTTTCCAGTTTTGATCTAAGCATACTACCTTTTTCACCATAGCCCTCAATGAGCTCCAAATATCACTTAGCAGAACACAAGATAACAGAGCTAGCAAACTGTTCCCAGAAGGGAAGGGTGGAACTCTGTGTGATGAAGACACACATCAGAAAGCAATCTCTTAGAAAGCTTCTCCCTAGGTATTATCTGAGGATATTTCCTTATTCACCATGGGCCCTTATGGGCTCCCTAAACTCACTTTGCAGATTCCACGAAAAGAGTGTGAGCAAACAGCTTCCTGAGACCGAAGCTGTAACTCTGTGAGAGGAATTCACAGATCACAAAGAAGTTTCTCAGAAAGCTTCTTTCACGTTTTGAACTGATGATATTTCCTTTATCAGCGTAGGCCTCAAAGTGATCCAAAGAGGTCCTTCTCAGGTTCCTCAAAAACAGTGATAATGGACTGCTGCATGAAATATAAGTTTAACTCTCTGAGATGAATTCACACATCACCAAGAAGTTTGTAAGAAAACTTCTTTCTAGTTTTCATCAGAGGATTTTTTTTTGTCACCGAAAGCTTCATTGCGTTCAGAAGTATCCCATCGAGATTTCCAGAAAACTGTGTTAGGAAAACTGAACACTGGAGAGAACGTGAAACTCTGTGAGATGCATTCACACATCGAAATGCAGTTTCTCTGAGGCTTCTTTCCAATTTTGATCTAAGCATACTACCTTTTTCACCATAGCCCTCAATGAGCTCCCAAATATCACTTTGCAGAACACAAGATAACAGAGTTAGCAAACTGTTCCCAGAAGGGAAGGGTGGAACTCTGTGTGATGAAGACACACATCAGAAAGCAATCTCTTAGAAAGCTTCTCTCTAATAATTATCTGAGAATATTTCCTTATTCACCATGGGCCCCTAAGGGCTCCGAAATCTCACTTTACAGATTCCACGAAAAGAGTGTTAGCAAACTGCTTCCTGAGAACTAAGCTGTAACTCTGTGAGAGGAATTCACAGATCACAAAGAAGTTTCTCAAAAAGCTTCTTTCACGTTTTGAACGGATGATATTTCCTTTACCAGCGTAGGCCTCATTGCGATACAAAGAGGTGCTTCTCAGGTTCCTCGAAAACACTGATAACGGACTGCCGCATGAAACTTAAGTGTAACTCTGTGAGATGAATTCACACATCACCAAGAAGTTTCTAAGAAAGCTTCTTTCTAATTTTCATGTGAGGATGTTTCCTTTGTAACCGAAAGCTTCATTGCGTTCGGAAGTATCCCATAGCAGATTTCCAGAAAACTGTGTTAGCAAACTGAACACTGAAGAGAAACCTGTAACTCTGTGAGTTGCATTCACACATTGAAATGCAGTTTCTCAGAAGGCTTTTGTCCAGTTTTGGTCTCAGGATATTTCCTTTTTCACCATAGCCCTCAATGAGCTCCCAAATATCACTTTGCAGAACACAAGATAACAGAGTTAGCAAACTGTTCCCAGAAGGGAAGGGTGGAACTCTGTGTGATGAAGACACACATCGGAAAGCAATCTATCCAAAAGCTTCTCTCTAGTTATTATCTGAGGATATTTCCTTTTTCACCATGGGCCCGTATGGGCTCCCAAATCTCACTTTGCAGATTCCACGAAAAGAGTGTTAGCAAACTGCTTCCTGAGAACTAAGCTGTAACTCTGTGAGAGAAATTCACAGATCACAAAGAAGTTTCTCAGAAAGCTTCTTTCACGTTTTGAACTGATGATATTTCCTTTACCAGCGTAGCTTCAATGTGATCCAAAGAAGTCCTTTTCAGGTTCCTCCAAAACAGTGATAACGGACTGCTGCATGAAACATAAGTGTAACTCTGTGAGATGAATTCACACTTCACCAAGAAGTTTCTCTAAGAAAGCTTCTTTCCAGTTTTCATCTGAGGATAATTCCTTTGTCACCGTAAGCTTCATTGCGTTCAGAAATATCCCATGCAGATTTCCAGAAAACTGTGTTAGCAAACTGAACACTGAAGAGAAACGTGTAACTCTGTGAGTTGCATTCACACATCGAAATGCAGTTTCTCAGAAGGCTTCTGAACAGTTTTGATCTCAGGATATTTCCTTTTTCACCATACCCCTCAATGAGCTCCCAAATATCACTTTGCAGAATACAAGATAACAGAGTTAGAAAACTGTTCCCAGAAGGGAAGTGTGGAACTCTGTGTGATGAAAACGCACATCAGAAAGCAATCTCTTAGAAAGCTTCTCGCTAGTTATTATCTGAGGACATTTCCTTATTCACCATGGGCCCCTACGGGCTCCCAAATCTCACTTTGCAGATTCCACGAAAAGAGTTTAGCAAACTGCTTCCAGAGGTCTAGTTGTAATTCTGTGAGAGGAATTCACAGACCACAAAGAAGTTTCTCAGAAAGCTTCTTTCACGTTTTCAGCTGATGATATTTCCTTTATCAGCGTAGGCTCAAGCGATCCAAGAGGTCCTCTCAGGTTCCTTAAAACAGTGATAATGGACTGCTGCTTGAATATAAGTGTAACTCCCTGAGATGAATTCACACATCACCAAGAAGTTTCTAAGAAAGCTTCTTTCTAGTTTTCATCTGAGGATGTTTCCTTTGTCACCGAAAGCTTCAATGGGTTCGGAAGTACCCATAGCAGATTTCCAGAAAACTGTGTTAGCAAACTGAACACTGAAGAGTAACGTGTAACTCTGTGAGTTGCATTCACACATCGAAATGCAGTTTCTCAGAGGGCTTCTGTCCAGTTTTGATCTCAGGATATTTCCTTTTTCACCATAGCCCTCAATGAGCTCCCAAATATCACTTTGCAGAACACAAGATAACAGAGTTAGCAAACTGTTCCAGAAGGGAAGGGTGGAACTCTGTGTGATGAAGACACACATCGCAAAGCAATCTCTTAGAAAGCTTCACCCTAGGTATTATCTGAGGATATTTCCTTATTCACCATGGGCCCTTATGGGCTCCCAAAACTCACTTTGCAGATTCCACGAAAAGAGTGTTAGCAAACTGCTTCCTGAGAACCCAACTGCAACTCTGTGATAGGAATTCACAGATCACAAAGAAGTTTCCAGAAAGCTTCTTTCACGTTTGGAAATGATGATATTTCTTTACCAGCGTAGGCCTCAATGCGATCCAAAGAAGTCCTTCTCAGATTCCTCCAAAATAGTGATAACGGACTGCTGTATGAAACATAACTGTAACTCTGTGAGATGAATTCACACATCACCAAGAAGTTTCTAAGAAAGCTTCTTTCTAGTTTTCATCTGAGGCTATTTCCTTTGTCACCGTAAGCTTCATTGCGTTCAGAAATATCCCATTGCTGATTTTCAGAAAACTGTGTTAGCAAACTGAACATGAAGAGAAAAGTGTAACTCTGTGAGTTGCATTCACACATCAAAATGCAGTTTCTCTGAAGGCTTCTATCCAGTTTTGATCTCAGGATACGTCCTTTTTCACCATGGCCCTCAATGAGATCCCAAATATCACTTTGCAGAACACAAGATAACAGAGTTAGCAAACTGTTCCAGAAGGGAAGGGTGGAACTCTGTGTGATGAAGACACACATCGAAAGCAATCTCTTAGAAAGCTTCTCCCTAGGTATTATCTGAGGATATTTCCTTATTCACCATGGGCCCTTATGGGCTCCCAAAACTCACTTTGCAGATTCCACGAAAAGAGTGTTAGCAAACTGCTTCCTGAGAACTAAGCTGTAACTCTGTGAGAGGAATTCACAGAACACAAAGAAGTTTCTCAGTAAGCTTCTTTCACGTTTTGAACTGATGATATTTCCTTTATCAGCGTAGGCCTCAAAGCAATCCAAAGAGGTCCTTCTCAGGTTCCTCAAAAACAGTGATAATGGACTGCTGCATGAAATATAAGTGTAACTCCCTGAGATGAATTCACACATCACCAAGAAGTTCTAAGAAAGCTTCTTACTAGTTTTCATCTGAGGATATTTCCTTTGTCACCGAAAGCTGCATTGCGTTCAGAAGGATCCCATAGTAGATTTCCAGAAAATTGTGTTAGCAAACTGAACACTAAAGAGAAACGTGTACTCTGTGAGTTGCATTCACCATCAAAATGCAGTTTCTCTGAAATCTTCTGTCCAGTTTTGGGCTCAGGATTTTCCTTTTTCACCATAGCCTTCAATAAGCTCCCAAATATCACTTTGCAGAACACAAGATAACAGAGTTAGCAAACTGTTCCAGAAGGGAAGGGTGGAACTCTGTGTGATGAAGACACACATCAGAAAGCAATCTCTCAGAAAGCTTCTCCTAGTTATTATCTGAGGATATTTCCTTTTTCACCATGGGCCCGTATGGGCTCCCAATCTCACTTGCAGATTCCACGAAAAGAGTGTTAGGAAACTGCTTCCTGAGAAGTAAGCTGTAACTCTGTGAGAGGAATTCACAGATCACAAAGAAGGTTCTCAGAAAGCTTCTTTCCCGTTTTGAACTGATGATATTTCCTTTATCAGCGTAGAGCTCAAAGCGATCCAAAGAGGTCCTTCTCAGGT
Organism: Trachypithecus francoisi; assembly: GCF_009764315.1. Taxonomy (NCBI): domain Eukaryota; kingdom Metazoa; phylum Chordata; class Mammalia; order Primates; family Cercopithecidae; genus Trachypithecus; species Trachypithecus francoisi. The sequence goes on along the minus strand of NW_022681471.1, from coordinate 81,076,646 downwards.
TCCTCAAAAACAGTGATAATGTACTGCTGCAGGAAATATAAGTGTAACTCTGTGAGATGAATTCACACATCACCAAGAAGTTTCTAAGAAAGCTTCTTTCTAATTTTCATGTGAGGATGTTTCCTTTGTAACCGAAAGCTTCATTGCGTTCGGAAGTATCCCATAGCAGATTTCCAGAAAACTGTGTTAGCAAACTGAACACTGAAGAGAAACCTGTAACTCTGTGAGTTGCATTCACACATGAAATGCAGTTTCTCAGAAGGCTTTTGTCCAGTTTTGGTCTCAGGATATTTCCTTTTTCACCATAGCCCTCAATGAGCTCCCAATATCACTTTGCAGAACACAAGATAACAGAGTTAGCAAACTGTTCCCAGAAGGAAGGGTGGAACTCTGTGTGATGAAGACACACATCGGAAAGCAATCTATCCAAAAGCTTCTCTCTAGTTATTATCTGAGGATATTTCCTTTTTCACCATGGGCCCCTATGTGCTCCCCAATCTCACTTGCAGATTCCACGAAAAGAGTGTTAGAAACTGCTTCCTGAGAAGTAAGCTGTAACTCTGTGAGAGGAATTCACAGATCACAAAGAAGTTCTCAGAAAGCTTCTTTCCCGTTTTGAACTGATGATATTTCCTTTATCAGCGTAGAGCTCAAAGCGATCCAAAGAGGTCCTTCTCAGGTTCCTCAAAAACAGTGATAATGTACTGCTGCAGGAAATATAAGTGTAACTCTGTGAGATGAATTCACACATCACCAAGAAGTTTCTAAGAAAGCTTCTTTCTAATTTTCATGTGAGGATGTTCCTTTGTAACCGAAAGCTTCATTGCGTTCGGAAGTATCCCATAGCAGATTTCCAGAAAACTGTGTTAGCAAACTGAACACTGAAGAGAAACCTGTAACTCTGTGAGTTGCATTCACACATTGAAATGCAGTTTCTCAGAAGGCTTTTGTCCAGTTTTGGTCTCAGGATATTTCCTTTTTCACCATAGCCCTCAATGAGCTCCCAATATCACTTTGCAGAACACAAGATAACAGAGTTAGCAAACTGTTCCCAGAAGGGAAGGTGGAACTCTGTGTGATGAAGACACACATCGGAAAGCAATCTATCCAAAAGCTTCTCTCTAGTTATTATCTGAGGATATTTCTTTTTCACCATGGGCCCGTATGGGCTCCCAAATCTCACTTTGCAGATTCCACGAAAAGAGTGTTAGCAAACTGCTTCCTGAGCACTAAGCTGTAACTCTGTGAGAGAAATTCACAGATCACAAAGAAGTTTCTCAGAAAGCTTCTTTCACGTTTTGAACTGAGGATATTTCCTTTACCAGCGTAGGCTTCAATGTGATCCAAAGAAGTCCTTTTCAGGTTCCTCCAAAACAGTGATAACGGACTGCTGCATGAAACATAAGTGTAACTCTGTGAGATGAATTCACACGTCACCAAGAAGTTTCTAAGAAAGCTTCTTTCCAGTTTTCATCTGAGGATAATTCCTTTGTCACCGTAAGCTTCATTGCGTTCAGAAATATCCCATTGCAGATTTCCAGAAAACTGTGTTAGCAAACTGAACACTGAAGAGAAACGTGTAACTCTGTGAGTTGCATTCACACATCGAAATGCAGTTTCTCAGAAGGCTTCTGAACAGTTTTGATCTCAGGATATTCCTTTTTCACCATACCCCTCAATGAGCTCCCAAATATCACTTTTCAGAATACAAGATAACAGAGTTAGAAAACTGTTCCCAGAAGGGAAGTGTGGAACTCTGTGTGATGAAAGCACACATCAGAAGCAATCTCTTAGAAAGCTTCTCGCTAGTTATTATCTGATGACATTTCCTTATTCACCATGGGCCCCTACGGGCTCCCAAATCTCACTTTGCAGATTCCACGAAAAGAGTTTAGCAAACTGCTTCCAGAGGTTTAAGTTGTAATTCTGTGAGAGGAATTCACAGACCACAAAGAAGTTTCTGAGAAAGTTCTTTCACGTTTTCAGCTGATGATATTTCCTTTATCAGCGTAGGCCTCAAAGCGATCCAAAGAGGTCCTTCTCAGGTCCTCAAAAACAGTGATAATGGACTGCTGCTTGAAATATAAGTGTAACTCCTGAGATGAATTCACACATCACCAAGAGTTTCTAAGAAAGCTTCTTTCTAGTTTTCATCTGAGGATATTTCCTTTGTCACCGAAAGCTTCAATGGTTCGGAAGTACCCATAGCAGATTTCCAGAAAACTGTGTTAGCAAACTGAACACTGAAGAGTAACGTGTAACTCTGTGAGTTGCATTCACACATCGAAATGCAGTTTCTCAGAGGGCTTCTGTCCAGTTTTGATCTCAGGATATTTCCTTTTTCACCATAGCCCTCAATGAGCTCCCAAATATCACTTTGCAGAACACAAGATAACAGAGTTAGAAAACTGTTCCCAGAAGGGAAGGTGGAACTCTGTGTGATGAAGACACACATCACAAAGCAATCTCTCAGAAAGCTTCTCTCTAGTTATTATGTGAGGATATTTCCTTTTTAACCATGGGCCCCTATGGGCTCCCAAATCTCACTTTGCTGATTCCACAAAATAGTGTTAGCAAACTGCTTCCTGGGAACTAAGCTGTAACTCTGTGAGAGGAATTCACAGATCACAAAGAAGTTTCTCAGAAAGTTTCTTTCAGGTTTTGAGCTGATGATATTTCCTTTTCCAGCGTGGGCCACATTGCGATCCAAAGAAGTCCTTCTCAGGTTCCTCCAAAACAGTGATAACGGACTGCTGCATGAAACGGAAGTGTAACTCTGTGAGATGAATTCACACATCACCAAGAAGTTACTAAGAACGCTTCTTTCTAGTTTTCATGTGAGGATATTTCCTTTGTCACCGTAAGCTTCATTGCGTTCAGAAATATCCTATTGCAGATTTCCAGAAAACTGTGTTAGCAAACTGAACATGAAGAGAAACATGTAACTCTGGGAGTTGCATTCACACATCAAAATGCAGTTTCTCAGAAGGCTTCTTTCCAGTTTTGATCTGAGCATACTTCCTTTTTCACCATAGCCCTCAAGAGCTCCCAAATATCACTTTGCAGAACACAAGATAACAGAGTTAGCAAACTGTTCCCAGAAGGTAAGGGTGGAACTCTGTGTGATTAAGACACACATGAGAAAGCAATCTCTTAGAAAGCTTCTCCCTAGGTATAATCTGAGGATATTTCCTTATTCACCATTGGCCCCTATGGGCTCCCAAAACTCACTTTGCACATTCCACGAAAAGAATGTTAGCAAACTGCTTCCTGAGAACTAATCTGTAACTCTGTCAGAGGAATTCAGAGATCACAAAGAAGTTTCTCAGAAAGCTTCTTTCACGTTTTGAACTGATGATATTTCCTTTACCAGCGTAGGCTTCAATGTGATCCAAAGAAGTCCTTTTCAGGTTCCTCCAAAACAGTGATAACGGACTGCTGCATGAAACATAAGTGTAACTCTGTGAGATGAATTCACACGTCACCAAGAAGTTTCTAAGAAAGCTTCTTTCCAGTTTTCATCTGAGGATAATTCCTTTGTCACCGTAAGCTTCATTGCGTTCAGAAATATCCCATTGCAGATTTCCAGAAAACTGTGTTAGCAAACTGAACACTGAAGAGAAACGTGTAACTCTGTGAGTTGCATTCACACATCGAAATGCAGTTTCTCAGAAGGCTTCTGAACAGTTTTGATCTCAGGATATTTCCTTTTTCACCATACCCCTCAATGAGCTCCCAAATATCACTTTTCAGAATACAAGATAACAGAGTTAGAAAACTGTTCCCAGAAGGGAAGTGTGGAACTCTGTGTGATGAAAACGCACATCAGAAAGCAATCTCTTAGAAAGCTTCTCGCTAGTTATTATCTGATGACATTTCCTTATTCACCATGGGCCCCTACGGGCTCCCAAATCTCACTTTGCAGATTCCACGAAAAGAGTTTAGCAAACTGCTTCCAGAGGTCTAAGTTGTAATTCTGTGAGAGGAATTCACAGACCACAAAGAAGTTTCTGAGAAAGTTTCTTTCACGTTTTCAGCTGATGATATTTCCTTTATCAGCGTAGGCCTCAAAGCGATCCAAAGAGGTCCTTCTCAGGTTCCTCAAAAACAGTGATAATGGACTGCTGCTTGAAATATAAGTGTAACTTCCTGAGATGAATTCACACATCACCAAGAAGTTTCTAAGAAAGCTTCTTTCTAGTTTTCATCTGAGGATGTTTCCTTGTCACCGAAAGCTTCATGGGTTCGGAAGTACCCATAGCAGATTTCCAGAAAACTGTGTTAGCAAACTGAACACTGAAGAGTAACGTGTAACTCTGTGAGTTGCATTCACACATCGAAATGCAGTTTCTCAGAGGGCTTCTGTCCAGTTTTGATCTCAGGATATTTCCTTTTTCACCATAGCCCTCAATGAGCTCCCAAATATCACTTTGCAGAACACAAGATAACAGAGTTAGCAAACTGTTCCCAGAAGGGAAGGGTGGAACTCTGTGTGATGAAGACACACATCGCAAAGCAATCTCTCAGAAAGCTTCTCTCTAGTTATTATGTGAGGATATTTCCTTTTTAACCATGGGCCCCTATGGGCTCCCTAATCTCACTTTGCTGATTCCACAAAATAGTGTTAGCAAACTGCTTCCTGGGAACTAAGCTGTAACTCTGTGAGAGGAATTCACAGATCACAAAGAAGTTTCTCAGAAAGTTTCTTTCAGGTTTTGAGCTGATGATATTTCCTTTTCCAGCGTGGGCCGCATTGCGATCCAAAGAAGTCCTTCTCAGGTTCCTCCAAAACAGTGATAACGGACTGCTGCATGAAACGGAAGTGTAACTCTGTGAGATGAATTCACACATCACCAAGAAGTTACTAAGAACGCTTCTTTCTAGTTTTCATGTGAGGATATTCCTTTGTCACCGTAAGCTTCATTGCGTTCAGAAATATCCTATTGCAGATTTCCAGAAAACTGTGTTAGCAAACTGAACATGAAGAGAAACATGTAACTCTGGGAGTTGCATTCACACATCAAAATGCAGTTTCTCAGAAGGCTTCTTTCCAGTTTTGATCTGAGCATACTTCCTTTTTCACCATAGCCCTCCAAGAGCTCCCAAATATCACTTTGCAGAACACAAGATAACAGAGTTAGCAAACTGTTCCAAGAAGGTAAGGGTGGAACTCTGTGTGATTAAGACACACATCAGAAAGCAATCTCTTAGAAAGCTTCTCCCTAGGTATAATCTGAGGATATTTCCTTATTCACCATGGCCCCTATGGGCTCCCAAAACTCACTTTGCACATTCCACGAAAAGAATGTAGCAAACTGCTTCCTGAGAACTAATCTGTAACTCTGTCAGAGGAATTCAGAGATCACAAAGAAGTTTCTCAGAAAGCTTCTTTCACGTTTTCAACTGATGATATTTCCTTTATCAGCGTAGGCCTCAATGCGATTCATAGAAGTCTTTCTCAGGTTCCTCCAAAACAGTGATAATGGAGTGTTGCAGGAAATATGCCTGTAACTCTGTGAGATGAATTCACACATCACCAAGAAGTTTCTAAGAAAACTTCTTTCTAGTTTTCATCTGAGGATATTCCTTTGTCACCGTAAGCTTCATTGCGCTAAGGTGTATCCAATAGCTGATTTCCAGAACAATGTATTAGCAAACTGATCACTGAAGAGAAACGTCTAACGCTGTTAGCTGCATTCATACATCAAAATGCAGTTTCTCAGAAGGCTTCTTTCCAGTTTTGATCTCAGGATATTTCCTTTTTCACCATGGGCCCCATTCGGCTCCCAAGTATAACTTTGCAGATTCCACAAGCACAGTGTTAGCAAACTGCTTCCAGAGGTCTAAGTTGTAATTCTGTGAGATGAATTAACAGATCACAAAGAAGTTTCTCAGAAAGCTTCTTTCACCTTTTCAACTGATGTTATTTCCTTTATCAGCGTAGGCCTCAAAGCGATCCAAAGAGGTCCTTCTCAGGTTCCTCAAAAACAGTGATAATGGACTGCTGCATGAAATATAAGTGTAACTCTGTGAGATGAATTCACACATCACCAAGAATTTTCTAAGAAAGCTTCTTTCTAGTTTTCATCTGAGGATATTTCCTTTATAACCGTAAGCTTCATTGCGCTTAGAAATATCCCGTTGCAGATGTCCAGAAAACTGTGTTAGCAAACTGATCAATGAAACGAAACGTGTAACTCTGTGAGTTGCATTCACACATGACAATGTGTTTCTCAGTAAGCTTCTTTCCACTTTTGATATGAGGATATTTCCTTTTTCACCATAGCCTCAATGAACTCCCAAATATCACTTTGCAGAATCCACGACAATAGTGTTAGCAAACTGTTCCAAGAAGGGAAGATTGGAATTCTGTGTGATGAAGTCACACATCAGAAAGAAATCTCAGAATGCTTCTCTCTAGTTATTATCTGAGGTTACTTCTTTTTTCACCATGGGCCCCAATGGGCTCCCAAATATCACTATGCAGATTCCACAAAAAGAGTGTTAGCAAACTGCTTCCTGAGGTCTAAGTTGTAACACTGTGAGATGAATTCACAGATCAGAAAGAAGTTTCTCAGAAAGCTAATTACACGTTTTGAACTGATGATATTGCCTTTCTCAGTTTATGCCTCAATGCCATCCCAGAAGCCCTTCTCAGGTTCGGCAAAGACAGTGTTAATGGACTGCTGCACGAAATATAAGGGTAACTCTGTGAGATGAATTCACACATCACCAAGAAGTATCTAAGAAAGCTTCTTTCTAGTTTTCATCTGAGGACATTTCCTTTGTCACCGTAAGCTTCATTGCGCTAAGAAGTATCCCATTGCAGATTTCCAGAAAACTGTGTTAGCAAACTGAACACTGAAGAGAAGAGTGTAACTCTGTGAGTTGCATTCATACATCGAAGTGCATTTTCCCAGAAGGCTTCTTTCCAGTTTTTCTCTGAAGATATTTCCTTTTTCCTTATAGCCCTCAATGAGCTCCAAATATCACTTTGCAGAATTCACGACAACAGTGTTAGCAAACTGTTCCAAGAAGGGAAGGGTGGAAATCTGTGTGATGAATTCACGCATCAGAAAGCAACCTCTCAGAAAGTTTCTCTCTAGTTATGTCCTGAGGATATTTCCTTTTTCACGATGAGCCCCAATGGGCTCCCAAATCTCACTTTGCAGATTCCACTAAAAGAGTATTAGGAAACTTCTTCCTGAGGTATAAGTTGTAACTCTGTGAGAGGAATTCACAGATCACAAAGAAGTTTCTCAGAAAGCTTCTTTCACGTTTTGAACTGATGATATTTCCTTTATAAGCGTAGGCCTCAATACCATCCAAAGAAGCCCTTCTCACTTTCCTCAAACACAGTGATAATGGACTGCTCCACGAAGCATAAGTGTAACTCTGTGAGATGAATTCACACATCACCAAGAAGTTTCTAAGAAAGCTTCTTTCTAGTTTTCATCTGAGGATATTTCCTTTATCATCGTAAACTTCATTGCGCAAGAAGTATCCCGTTGCACATGTCCAGAAAACTGTGTTAGCAAACTGATCAATGAAGCGAAACCTGTAACTCTGTGAGTTGCATTCACACATCCAATTCAGTTTCTCAGAAGGCTTCTTTCCAGTTTTGATCTGAGGATATTTCCTTTTTACCATAGCCCTCAATGAGCTCCAAAATATCACTTTGCAGAATCCACGACAACAGTTATAGCAAACTGTTTCAATAAGGGAAGGGTGGAACTCTGTGTGATGAAGTCACACATCAGAAAGCAATCTCTCAGAAAGCTTCTCTCTTTTTGTTATCTGAGGATATTTGCATTTTCACCATGGGCCCCAATGGGCTCACAAATATCAATTTGCAGATTCTACGAAAACAGTGTTAACTAACTGCTTCCTGAGGTTTAAGTTGTAACTCTGTGAGATGAATTCACAAATCACCAAGAAGTTTGAAAGAAAGCTTCTCTCTAGTTATTATATGAGGATATTTCCTTTTTCACCATGGGCCCTAAAGGGCTCCCAAATATCACTTTGCAGATCAACGAAAAGAGTGTTGGGAAACTGCTTCCTGAGCTCTAAGTTGTAACTCTGTGAGAGGAATTCACAGATCACAAAGAAGTTTCTCAGAAACTTTCTTTCACGTTTTGAACTGATGATATTTCCTTTTTCAGGGTACACCTCAATGCGATCCAAAGAAGACCTTCTAAGGTTCCTGAAAGACCTATTTAATGGACTGCTCCACGAAACGTAAGGGTAACTCTGTGAGGTGAATTCACACATTACCAAGAAGTTTCTAAGAAAGCTTCTTTCTAGTTTTTATCTGAGGATATTTTCCGTGTCACTGTAAGCTTCATTTCACTAAGAAGTATCCCATTGCAGATTTCCAGAAAACTGTGTTAGCAAACTGATCACTGAAGAGAAACGTGTAACTCTGTGAGTTGTATTCACACATCGCGATGCAGTTTCTCAGAAGTCTTCTTTCCAGTGTTGATCTGAGGATATTTCCTTTTTCACTATAGCCCTCAACGAGCTACCAAATGTCACTTTGTAGAATCCACAACAGTGTTAGCAAACTGTTCCAAGAAGGGAAGGGTGGAACTCTGTGTGATGAAGTCACACATCAGAAAGCAATCTCTCAGAAAGCTTCTCTCTAGTTATTATCTGAGGATATTTCCTTTTTCACCATGGACCCAATGGGCTCCCAAATATCACTTTGCAGATTCCAGGAAAAGAGGGTTAAGAAACTGCTGCCTTAGGACTAAGTTATAACTCTGTGGGATAAATTCACCGATCACAAAGAAGATTCTCAGAAAGCTTCTTTCTCATTTTATCATATGATATTCCTTTGTCCCCATTGTCTTCAAATGGATCCGAAATATCAGTTCTCAGTTTCCACACAAACAGGATTAGGCAACGGTCCCAGGAGATACAGGTGTAACTCAGTGGGTTGAATTCACACATCACAAAGCGGTTTCTCAGAAAGATTCTTTCTTTTTTAAGATGAGTTGATTTGTGGTCTCGGAACCCCACCGTGTGTCCTACTGCAGATTCTGCAAAAACTCTGCTAGCAAGCTTCTCAGTGAAAATAATGATGAACATCTGTAGGCTGAATTCACCCACAACAAAGAAGTTTCTGAGAATGCTTCTCTGCAGGTTTGTCTGAGGATACTTTCTTATTCACCATGGGATTCAACGATATCCAAGATATCACTTCTGAGATTCCACAAAATGAGTGCTAGCAAACTCCCCCAACAAAGGGTGGTATAACACTGTGAAATGAAATCACACATCACAAAGCTGTTTCTCAGAAAGCTTCTATCTGCTTTTTCTTGGAGGATATTTCCTTTGTCCTTCTACTGTTCAAATTCATCCGAAATATCGCCTCTCGGAATCCACGGAAACAGTCCTAGGAAACGACTCCCACAAATAGTGTGTAACTCTGAGAGATGAAGTCACACATGAGAAAGCAATTTCTCAGAAAGCTTCTTTCACTTTTTGATCTCAGGATATTTGCTTTGTCACTGTCAGCTGAACAGCGCTAAGAAGTATTCCATTGCAGATTTCAAGAAAACTGTGCTAGCAAACTGATGACTGAGGAGAAACGTGTAATTCTGTCAGTTGCATTCACACATCACAATGCAGTTTCTCAGAAGGCTTCTTTCCAGTTTTTATCTGAGGATATTTCCTTTTTCACCATAGCCCTCAATGAGCTCCCAAATATCACTTTGCAGGATCCACCACAACAGTGTTAGCAAACTGTTCCAAGAAGGGAAGGGTGGAACTCTGTGTGATGAAGTCACACATCAGAAAGCAATCTCTCAGAAAGCTTCTTTCTAGTTATTATCTGAGGATATTTCCTTTTTCACCATGGGCCCCAATGGGTTTCCAAATATCACTTTGCAGATTCCACTAAAAGAGTGTTAGGTAACTGCTTCCTGAGGTATAAGTTGTAACTCTGTGAGATGAATTCACAGATCACAAAGAAGTTTCTCAGAATGCTTCTTTCACGTTTTGAAGTGAGGGTATTACCTTTCTCAGCGTAGGCCTCAATGCGATCCAAAGAAGCCCTCCTAAGGTTTTTCAGAGACAGTGTTAATGGGCTGCTCCACGAAACATAAGTGTAACTCTGTGAGATGAATTCACACATCACCAATAAGTGTCTAAGAATGCTTCTTTCCAGTTTTAATGTGAGGATATTTCCTTTGTCACCACAAGCTTCATTGCACTAAGAAGTATCCCATTGCAGATTTCCAGAAAACGGTGTTAGCAAACTGATCACTGAAGAGAAACGTGTAACTCTGTGAGTTGCATTCACACATCGCAATGCAGTTTCTCACAAAGCTTCTGTCCAGTATTGATCTGAGGATATTTCTTTTTCACCATAGCCCTCAATGAGCTCCCAAATATCACTTTCCAGAATCCACGACAACAGTGTTAGCAAACTGTTCCACGAAGGGAAGGGTGGAACTCTGTGTGAGGAAGTCACACATCAGAAAGCAATCTCTCAGAAAGCGTCTCTCTAGTTATAATCTGAGGATATTTCCTTTTTCAATATGGGCCCCAATGGGCTCCCAAATATCCCTTCGCAGATTCCATGAGAAGAGTGTCAGCAAACTGCTTCCTGAGTACTAAGTTGTAACTCTGTGGGATAAATTCACCGATCACAAAGAAGTTTCTCAGAAAGCTTTTTTCTCATTTTTATCAGAGGATATTTCCTTGGCCCCATTCTCTTCAAAGGGATGCGAAATATCAGTTCTCAGATTCCACACAAACGGGGTTAGGCAACGGTCCCAAGAGATACAGGTAAACTCAGTGGGTTGAATTCACACATCACAAAGCGGTTTCTCAGAAAGCTTCTTTTTTTTTAAGATGAGTTGATTCGTTGGTCTTGGAGCGCCACTGTGTGTCCTATTGCTGATTCCTTCGAAAACTCTGCTACCAATCTTCTCAGTGAAAACAATGATGGACATCTGTGGGCTGAATTCACCCACAACAAAGAAGGTTCTGAGAAGGCTTCTCTGCAGGTTTGCCTGAGGATACTTTCTTATTCACCATGGGATTCAACGATATCCAAGACATCACTTCTGAGATTCCACAAAATGAGTGCTAGCAAACTCCTTGAAGAAAGGGTGGTGTAACACTGTGAAATGAAATCACACATCACAAAGCAGTTTCTCAGAAAGCTTCATTCCGTTTTTTCTCGGAGGATATTTCCTTTCTCCTACTACTCTTCAAACTTATCAGAAATATCACTTCTCGGAACCCATGGAAACAGTCATAGGTAACGGCTCCCACAAATAGTGGTGTAACTCTGAGAGATGAAGTCACATATCAGAAAGCAATTTCTCAGAAAGATTCTTTCAGTTTTTGATGTGAGGATATTTGCTTTGTCACCGTCAGCTGCATAGCACTAAGAAGTATTCCATTGCAGATTTCTAGAAAACTGTGCTAGCAAACTGATGAATGAGGAGAAACGTGTAATTATGTCAGCTGCATTCACACATCGCAATGCAGTTTCTCAGAAGGCTTCTTTCCAGTTTTGATCTGAGGATATTTCCTTTTTCACCATAGCCCTCAATGAGCTCCCAAATAGAACTTGGCAGAATCCACGACAGCAGTGTTAGCAAACTGTTCCAAGAAGGGAAGGGTGGAACTCTGTGTGTTGAACATACATCAGAAAGCAATCTCTCAGAAAGCATCTCTCTAGTTATTGCCTGAGGATATTTGCATTTTCACGACGGGCCCCAATGGGTCCCGAATATCAATTTGCAGTTTCCACAGAAAGAGTGTTAGCTAACTGCTTCTTGAGGTCTACGTTGTAACTCTGTGAGATGAATTCACACACCAAAGAAGTTTCTCAGAAAGCTTCTTTCACGTTTTGAAGTGATTATAATCCCTTTCTCAGCATAGGGCTCAATGCGATCCAAAGGAGCCCTTCTCAGGTTCCTCAAAGACAGTGTTAATGGACTGCTCCAGGAAACATAAGTGTAACTCTGTCCGATGAGGTCAACATCTCCAAGAAGTTTCTAAGAAAGCTTCTTTCTAGTTTTCATCTGAGGATATTTCCTTTGTCACCATAAGGTTCATTGCGCTAAGGAGTATCCCATTGCAGATTTCCTGGTAACTGTGTTAGCAAACTGATCAGTGAAGGGGAATGTGTAACTCTGTGAGTTGCATTCACACATCGCAATGCAGTTTCTCAGAAGGCTTTTTTCAACTTTTGATCTCAGGATATTTCCTTTTTCACCATAGCCCTCAATGATGTCCCAAATATCACTTTGCAGAATCCACGAAAGTAGCGTTAGCAAACTGTTCCAAGAAGGGAAGGGTGGAACTCTGTGTGATGAAGTCACACATCAGAAACAATCTCTCAGAAAGCTTCTCCCTTTTTATGATCTGAGGATATTTCCTTTTTCACCATGGGACCCAATGGTCTGCCAAATATCACTTTGCAGATTTCACGAAAAGAGTGGTAGCAAACTGCTTCCTGAGGTCTAAGCTGTAACTCTGTGTGATGAATTGACAGATCACAATGCAGTTTCTCAGAAATCTTCTTTCAGTTTTTTTACTGAGGATATTTCCTTTCTCAGCGTAGGCCTCAATGCGATCCAAAGAATTCCTTCTCAGGTTCCTCAAAGACAGTGTTAATGGACTGCTCCTTTCAACATAAGTGTAACTCTGTGAGATGAATTCACACTTCACCAAGGAGTTTCTAAGAAAGCTTATTTCTAGTTTTCATCTGAGGATACTCCCTTTGCCACCATAAGCTTCACTGCGCTAATAAGTATCCCATTGCAGATATCCAGTAAACTGTGTTAGCAAACTGATTCCTAAAGAGGAACGTGTAACTCTGTGAGTTGCTTTCACACATCACAATGCAGTTTCTCAGCAGGCTTCTTTACAGTTTTGATCTGAGGATATTTCCTTTTTCACCATAGCCCTCAATGAGCTCCAAAATATCACTTTGCAGAATCCACGACAACAGCGATAGCAAACTCTTCCAAGAAGGAAAGGGTGTTACTCTGTGTGATGAAGTCACCCATCAGAAAGAAATCTCTCAGAAAGCTTCTCTCTAGTTATTTTCTGAGGCTTTTCCTTTTTCACCATGGGCTCTTATGGGCTCCTAAATATCACTTTGCAGATTCCATGAAAAGCGTGTTAGCATACTGCTTCCTGAGGTCTAAGTAGTAACTCTGTGAGATGAATTCACAGATCACAAAGAAGTTTCTCAGAAGGCTTCTTTCCAGTTTTGATCTGAGGATATTTCCTTTTTCCCCATAGCCCTCAAAGAGCTCCGAAATATCACTTTTCAGAATCCACGACAACAGTTTTAGCAAACTGTTTCAAGAAGGGAAGGGTGGAACTCTGTGTGCTGAAGTCACACATCAGAAAGCAATCTCTCAGAAAGCTTCTCTCTAGTTATTATCTGAGGATATTTCCTTTTTCACCATGGGCCCCAATGGACTCCCAAATATCACTTTGCAGATTCCACGAAAAGAGTGTTAGCAAGCTGCTTTTGGAGGACTAAGTTATAACACTGTGAGATGAATTGACAGATCACGAAGAACTTTCTCAGAAAGCTTCTTTCGCGTTGTGAACTGATGATATTTCCTTTCTCAGTGTAGGCCGCAATGTGATCCAAAGAAGCCCTTCTAAGTTTCCCCAAATTCAGTGTTAATGGATTGCTCCATGAAACATAAGTGTAACTCTGTGAGATGAATTCACACATCACCAAGAAGTTTCTAAGAAAGATTCTTTCTGGTTTTGATCTGAGGATATTTCCTTTGTCACCATAGTTTCATTGCACTACGAAGTATCCCATTTCCGATTTGCAGAAAACTGTGTTAATAAACTTATCACTGAAGACATACGTGTAACTCTGTGAGTTGCATTCCCACATCGCAATGCAGTTTCTCTGAAGGCGTCTTTCCAGTTTTGATCTCAGGATATTTCCTTTTTCTCTCTGGGCCCCAATGGGTTCCCAAATATCACTTTGCAGATTCTACAAAAAGAGTGTTAACAAACTGTTTCCTGGGGTCTAAGTTATCACTCTGTGAGATGAATTCACAGATCACAAAGAAGTTTCTCAGAAAGCTTCTTTCACGTTTTGAACTCATGATATTTCCTTTCTCAGTGTAGGCCTCAATGCGATCAAAAGAAGCCCTTCTCAGGTTCCTCAAAGACAGTGTTAATGGACTGCTCCACGAAACATAAGTGTAACACTGTGAGAAGAATTCACACGTCACCAAGAAGTTTCTACGAAAGCTTCTTTCTAGTTTTCATCTGAGTGTATTTCCTTTGTCACCGTGAGCTTCATTGTGCTAAGAAGTATCCCATTGCAGATTTCCAGAAAACTGTGTTTGCAAACTGATCACTGAAGAGAAACTTGTAATTCTGTGAGTTGCATTCACTCATGGCAATGCAGTGTCTCAGAAGGCTTCTTTCAAATTTTCATCTGGGGATATTTCCTTTTTCCCATAGCCCTCAATGAGCTCCCAATATCATTTTGCAGAATCCACGACAACAGTGTTAGCCAACAGTTCCAAGAAGGGAAGAGTGGAACCCTGTGTGATGAAGTCACACATCAGAAAGCAATCTCTGAAAAAGCTTCTCTGTAGTTTTTATCTGAAGATATTTCCTTTTTCACCATGGCCGCAATGGGCTCCCAAATATCACTTTGCAGATTCCACGAGAAGAGTGTCAGCAAAGGGTTCCTGAGGTCTAAGTTGTAACGCTGTGAGATGAATTCACAGATCACAAAGAAGTTTATGAGGAAGCTTCTTTTACGTTTAGAACTGATGATATTTCCTTTCTCAGCGTAGGCTTCAATGCGATCCAAAGAAGCCCTCTCAACTTCCTCAGGGACAGTGTTAATGGACTACTCCACGAAACATAAGTGTAACTCTGTGGATGAATTCACACATCACCAATAAGTTTCTAAAAAAGCTTCTTTCTTTTTTTTTTTATTTATTTTATTATACTTTAAGTTCTAGGGTACATGTGCATAACGTGCAGGTTTGTTACATATGTTTACTTATGCCATGTTGGTGTGCTGCAACCATCAACTCGTCAGCACAGCACCCATCAATTCATCATTTCTATCATGTATTACTCCCCAAAGCAATCCTTCCCTCCTCCCCCCTCCCCATGATAGGCCCCAGTGTGTGATGTTCCCCTTCGCGAGTCCAAGTGGTCTCATTGTTCAGTTCCCACCTATGAGTGAGAACATGCGGTGTTTGGTTTTCTGTTCTTTTGATAGTTTGCTAAGAACGATGGAAAAGGAGTGGTGAGAGAGGGCATCCCTGTCTTGTGCCAGTTTTCAAAGGGAATTTCTCCAGTTTTTGCCCATTCAGTATGATATTAGCTGTGGGTTTGTCATAAATAGCTCTTATTATTTTGAGGTATGTTCCATCAATACCGAATTTCTTGAGCGTTTTTAGCATGAAGGGCTGTTGAATTTTGTCAAAGCCTTTTCTGCATCTATTGAGATAATCATGTGGTTCTTGTCTTTGGTTCTGTTTATATGTTGGATTACGTTTATTGATTTGTAAATGTTTAACCAACCTTGCATCCCAGGGATGAAGCCCACTTGATCATGGTGGATAAGCCTTTTGATGTGCTGTTGAATCTGGTTTGCCAGTATTTTATTGAGAATTTTTGCATCGATGTTCATCAGGGATATTGGTCTAAAATTCTCTTTTTTGTTGTGTCTCTGCCAGGCTTTGGTATCAGAATGATGTTGGTCTCATAAAATGAGTTAGGGAGGATTCCCTCTTTTTCTATTGATTGGAATAGTTTCAGAAGGAATGGTACCAGCTCCTCCTTGTACCTCTGGTAGAATTCAGCTGTGAATCAATCTGATCCTGGATTGTTTTTGCTGGGTAGGCTATTAATTGTTGCCTCAATTTCAGAGCCTGTTATTGGTCTATTCAGGGATTCAACTTCTTCCTGGTTTAGTCTTGGGAGTGTGTAAGTTTCCAGGAAATTATCCATTTCTTCTAGATTTTCTAGTTGATTTGCATAGAGGCGTTTATACTATTCTCTGATTGTTGTTTGTATTTCTGTGGGGTCGGTGGTGATATCCCCTTTATCATTTTTTATTGCGTCTATTTGATTCCTCTCTCTTTTCTTCTTTATTAGTCTTGCTAGCGGTCTGTCAATTTTGTTGATCTTTTCAAAAAACCAACTCCTGGATTCATTGATTTTTTGGAGGGTTTTTTGTGTCTCTATCTCCTTCAGTTCTGCTCTGATCTTAGTTATTTCTTGCCTTCTGCTAGCTTTTGAATGTGTTTGCTCTTGCCTCTCTAGTTCTTTTACTTGTGATGTTAGAGTGTCAATTTTAGATCTTTCCTGCTTTCTCTTGTGGTCGCTTAGTGCTATAAATTTCCCTCTACATACTGCTTTAAATGTGTCCCAGCGATTCTGGTATGTTGTATCTTTGTTCTCATTGCTTTCAAAGAACATCTTTATTTCTGCTTTCATTTCGCTATGTACTCAGTAGTCATTCAGGAGCAGGTTGTTCAGTTTCCATGTAGTTGAGCGGTTTGGATTGAGTTTCTTAGTCCTGAGTTCCAGTTTGATTGCACTGTGGTCTGAGAGACAGTTTGTTATAATTTCTGCTCTTTGACATTTGCTGAGGAGTGCTTTACTTCCAATTATGTGGTCAATTTTGGAATAAGTGCGATGTGATGCTGAGAAGGATGTATATTCTGTTGATTTGGGGTGGAGAGTTCTATAGATGTCTATTAGGTCTGCTTGTTGCAGAGATGAGTTCAATTCCTGGATATCCTTGTTAACTTTCTGTCTCGTTGATCTGTCTAATGTTGACAGTAGAGTGTTGAAGTCTCCCATTACTATTGTATGGGAGTCTAAGTCTCTTTGTAAGTCTCTAAGGACTTGCTTTATGAATCTGGGTGCTCCTGTATTGGGTGCATATATATTTAGGATAGGTAGCTCTTCCTATTGAATTGATCCCTTTACCATTATGTAATGGCCTTCTTTGTCTCTTTTGATCTTTGATGGTTTAAAGTCTGTTTTATGAAAGACTAGGATTGCAACCCCTGCTTTTTTTTGTTCTCCATTTTCTTGGTAGATCTTCCTCCATCCCTTTATTTTGAGCCTATGTATGTCTCTGCATGTGAGATGGGTCTCCTGAATACAGCAGACAGATGGGTCTTGACTCTTTATCCAGTTTGCCAGTCTGTGTCTTTTAATTGGGGCATTTAGTCCATTTACATTTAAGGTTAATATTGTTATGTGTGAACTTGCTCCTGTCATTATGATATTAACTGGTTATTTTCCTCGTTAGATGATGCAGTTTCTTCCTAGCCTCGATGGTCTTTATATTTTGGCATGTTTTTGCAATGGCTGGTGCCGGTTGTTCCTTTCCATGTTTAGGGCTTCCTTAAGGGTCTCTTGTAAGGCAGGCCTGGTGGTGACAAAATCTCTAAGCATTTGCTTATCTGTAAAGGATTTTATATCTCCTTCACTGATGAAACTTAGTTTGGCTGGATATGAAATTCTGGGTTGAAAATTCTTTTCTTTAAGAACGTTGAATATTGGCCCCCACTCTCTTCTGGCTTGTAGAGTTTCTGCCGAGAGATCTGCTGTTAGTCTGATGGGCTTCCCTTTGTGGGTAACCCGACCTTTCTCTCTGGCTGCCCTTAAGATTTTTTCCTTCATTTCAACTTTGGTGAACCTGGCAATTATGTGTCTTGGAGTTGCTCTTCTGGAGGAGTATCTTTGTGGCGTTCTCTGTATTTCCTGAATTTGAATGTTGGCCTGCCCTACTAGGTTGGGGAAGTTCTCCTGCATGATATCCTGAAGAGTGTTTTCCAACTTGGTTCCATTTTCCCCCTCACTTTCAGGCACCCCAATCAGACGTAGATTTGGTCTTTTGACATAATCCCATACTTCTTGCAGACTTTGTTCATTTCTTTTTCTTCTTTTTTCTGTTGGTTTCTCTTCTCGCTTCATTTCATTCATTTGATCCTCAATCGCTGATACTCTTTCTTCCAGTTGATCGAGTCGGTTACTGAAGCTTGTGCATTTGTCACGTATTTCTCGTGTCATGGTTTTCATCTCTGTCATTTCTTTTATGATCTTCTCTGCATTAATTAGTCTAGCTGTCAATTCTTCCACTCTTTTTTCAAGAATTTTAGTTTCTTTGTGCTGGGTACGTAATTCCTCCTTTAGCTCTGAGAAGTTTGATGGACTGAAGCCTACTTCTCTCATCTCGTCAAAGTCATTCTCTGATCAGCTTTGATCCGTTGCTGGCGATGGGCTGCGCTCCTTTGCAGGGGGAGATGCGCTCTTATTTTTTGAATTTCCAGCTTTTCTGCCCTGCTTCTTCCCCATCTTTGTGGTTTTATCTGTCTCTGGTCTTTGATGACGTTGATGTACTGATGGGGTTTTGGTATAGGTTTCCTTCCTGTTTGATAGTTTTCCGTCTGACAGTCAGAAGGACTGTCTGTTAGTCTGTTGGAGATTGCTTGAGGTCCACTCCAGATCCTGTTTGCCTGGGTATCAGCAGCAGAGGTTGCTGAAGATAGAATATTGCTGAGCAGCGAGTGTAACTGTCTGTTTCTTCCTTTGGAAGCTTCCTCTCAGGGGTGTACTCCACCCAGTGAGGTGTGCAGTGTCAGACTGCCCCTAGTGGGGGATGTCTCCCAGGTAGGCTACTCAGGTGTCAGCCACCCATCTGAGGAGGCAGT
Organism: Trachypithecus francoisi; assembly: GCF_009764315.1. Taxonomy (NCBI): domain Eukaryota; kingdom Metazoa; phylum Chordata; class Mammalia; order Primates; family Cercopithecidae; genus Trachypithecus; species Trachypithecus francoisi. The sequence goes on along the minus strand of NW_022681471.1, from coordinate 81,057,942 downwards.
CTCTCCGTTCTGAGATCTCAACCTCCACGTTGGGAGATCCATGGCTCCCCACAGAGCTGTCAGACAGAGTGGTTGGCATCTGAACCGGCTCCGCTGCTTCCCCTTTCGGACTTCAGCTGTTCGCTGTCCCCAGAGGTGGAGTCTACAGAGACAGGCAGGCTTCCTTGAGGTGCTGTGAGCTCCACCCATTTTGAGCTTCCCAGCGGCTTTGTTTACATACTTAAGCCTCATCAATGGCGGGCGCCCTTCCCCCAGCCTCGCTGCTGCCTTGTGGATAGATCGCAGCAGACTGCTGTGTTAGCAGTGAGGGAGGCTCCGTGGGCGTGGGACCCTCCCGGCAGGTGTGGGATATGTTCTCCTGGTGTTCCTGTTTGCTTAAAGCACAGTATTGTGGTGGGAGTTACCCGATTTTCCAGGTGTTATGTGTCTCAGTTCCCCTGGCTAGGAAAACGGACTCCCTTCCCCCTTGCGCATCCATGTGAGGTGATGCCTTGCCCTGCTTCAGCTCTCGCTGGTCAGGCTGCAGCAGCTGACCAGCATCAATTGTCCAGCACTCCCTAGTGAGATGACCTCAGTACCTCAGTTGAAAATGCAGAAATCAGCGATCTTTTGGGTCGCTGGTGCTGGGAGTTGGAGACTGTAGTTGTTCCTATTCGGCCATCTTCAAAGCTTCTTTCTAGTTTTCATCTGAGGATACTTCCTTTTTAACCGTAAGCTTCATTGCACTAAGAAGTATCTCATTGCTGATTTCCAGAAAACTGTGTTAGCAAACTGATCACTTAAGAGAAACGTGTAACTCTGTGAGTTGCATTCACACATCGCAATGCAGTTTCTCAGAAGGCTTCCTTCGAGTTTTGATCTGGGGATATTTCCTTTTCACCGTGGGCCTCAATGGGCTCCCAAATATCACTTTGCAGATTCCACGAAAATGTGTTAGCAAACTGCTTCCTGAGGTCTAAGTTGTAACTCTGTGAGATGAATTCACAGATCACAAAGAAGTTTCTCAGAAAGCTTCTTTCACGTAGTGAACTGATGATATTTCCTTTCTCAACGTAGGAGTCAATGCAATCCAAAGAAGCCCTTCTCAGGTTCCTCAAAGACATGGTTAATGGACTGCTGCACGAAACATATGTGTAACTCTGTGAGATGAATTCACACGTCACCAAGAAGTTTCTAAGAAAGCTTCTTTCTAGTTTTCGTCTGAGGATATTTCCTTTGTCACCATCAGCTTCATTGCGCTAAGAAGTATCCCATTGCAGATTTCCACAGAACTATGTTAGCAAATTGATCACTGAAGAGAAACGTGTAACTCTGTGAGTTGCATTCACACAGTGCATTGCAGTTTCTAGGAAGGCTTCTTTCCAGTTTTGATCTGAGAATATTTCCTTTTTCACCGTAGCCTCAATGGGCTCCCAAATATCACTTTGCAGAAACCTCAACAACATGTTAACCACCTGTTCCAGGAAGGGAAGGGTGGAACTCTGTGTGATGAATTCACACATCAAGAAGCAATCTCTCAAAAAGCTTCTCTCTAGTTATGATCTGAGGTTGTTTCTGACTTCTTTTTCTAAGACCACCAGAGCGGGCAAAAAAGAACCAGCGACTAGGCAAGTGTAGGAGCAAAACTGCAAGTTTATTTTGGTCACCTAGCTTCAGGGAAGAAGGTGGGTGGGGAGAGGTCTGTGGGCCTCCGGCAAGTGAGGCCCACAGAGTCGCCCGTGTAGCTCTCGGACGGAGTTCCGACAGTCCCGACCGCAGTGGGGAAGCTGGGAAGTCCGTGCGTGGCATTCGTCCGTAGCAGCTTTTCTAGGAGTGGGAGGGTGATAGGCGGGGCACGGTCGTGTCGGGGGCGTTCCGCAGGTGCGACCAGGTAAATCTTGGTCTCTTCGGATTGACGTCATCTGGCACATGCCTAGTTGGTCTGCACCTTCCCGGGTCGCCGGCTGCATTTTCACGCGCGCGGGAAAAGCTGGGGGTTGAAGAACGCGGAAGTGCACCATCTTGCCTCAGTTCATCCAAACAGTCCAACCTTTTATTGATAATAGTGACAAAGGGGCGCCGTGGTCTGTCTGGCTACTTTCTGCTTTTAAGGGGCGCTGTTAAGGTCGGGGCCCATGGTTGGCATTTGGACGTACAGATGAAGAATAAAATAAGGCACAGTATTAGTATAGGAACGAGGAATGGAAGCATTTGTTGGAATAGGGGCAAAACCCAGAAGGAAGGTCCCAGCAAGGTTGAGGTATTAAGGTTCTGTATCTCAGTTTTTATTTTATTGAGGGTTTGAATGTTAGTGTCTACTAGGCCTGACCTGCTAACATAATAGCAGCACTCTTCTCCAAGGAAGAGACAAGTGCCTCCTTTTTCAGCTGTAAACAAGCCTAGGGCTCGCCCGTTTTGGGCAGCTACCTGGGCTATTGAGGTAGTTCGGCGCTGCAGGGAGGCCAGGCTTTCAGCTGATTCCAATAACTAGAGGGAGGAAAACAGCCTGATTTTGACGGAAGTGGCATAGTGGCATGGAAAGTTGCTGGAAAAGCTCTGCTACTTCTGCCTGGCTGTATAAAGTTAGACTGGGGACCAAGGACATGGGGACATAGAGGGATCAGTTAATGGCTGTATGGTTAAGGGTTTTAGAGAGAGACCAGTTGTGTTGAAGGCCATGGGCAGGGGGCTGCCACTAGGTGGGGGCCTTCTAAAGCCTCACAGAGGAAGCAGTGGGAGAGATTGGTTATATTCACAGTGTAGGTTAAGTTTAGCCTTTGGCGGATAAGTGTGAGCCATGAGAAGGGGGTCTCTATTGTGCGGAGAGAAGTTTGATAGTCTTAAGGAAGACAACTGGCAGAACTATGTACTACTGAGTGTGTTCGGCTGTCTTGTGGCCAAGTTTCAGTGATGAGAAAAAAATTGCCATACAGTAGGTGGAATAGCAAAGGTCTGAGTGTATGAGTGAAACAGCAATATAAGTATAAAATGAGACTTCATTTTCAGTGTAGTCACGGAGTGTCCCTTGCCACTGGAGATGTTCGATGAAGGTTAGGAGACGGGAAAACCACTGCTCTGGACTATTGTCTGGAGGTAGATATGGGTCTGGGGTTATGTATTGAAAGTCTGATAGGTTTATGTAGAGAATGGTGAGAAAGTGAGCTAAGCCCCAGGGGTCAGGGAGCATGAACTAGTTAAGAAAGTTTTGTAAGTTTGAGGCGAGTGGGGGAAAGTTGAACTGATGTCCACTGATTGTTCCCGGTGGTGGCCCTTTTTAGCTGGAAAATATGAATCCAATGTGTGTGTCCTAGGAGTTTTGCTGCTGTATGTGTGGACAGGAGGACAATGTATGGGCCTTTCCACCTGGGCTGTAAGTCTTTGGCTTGGATATCTTTTATGTATACTTGGTCTCCAGGACTGAGGGAGAGATGTGGGTTGTAGGCGTCTGTTGGAGGAGGATGTGCTAACTCAGCGTGTTGTCTTAGGAGTTGTCTGAGAAGAGTGAGATATGGGAGGTAGTTCGCCAAAGGGGCTGGCAGGGAAGGTATTTGTTGGAGGGTTAGGGGCCGTCGGTAGACTAATTCGAACAGACTGAGGCCTGTTGGGCTTCGAGGTGCTGCACGCAGCCGGGTCAGGGCTAAGGGAAGGAGAGTTACCCACGACTGCCGGGTTTCAATTGAGAGTTTGGTGAGCTGCTGTATGATGAGTCCATTAGCCTTTTCTACCTTACCAGAAGACTGAGGCCTATAAGGGATGTGGAGTTTCCAGGTGATGTGTAGGAGGGCTGCCACCTGTTGGACTACCTTAGAGATGAATGCTGGACCATTGTCGGATTGAAGAGTGACCGGGAGGCCAAACCTAGGAATAATATGTTCAGTGAGTATAGAGACAACAATGTTACTGGTTTCTCCTGTGGTAGGATAGGCCTCGATCCACCCTGAAAAGGTGTCCACAAGGGTTAAGAGGTATTTGAATTTTTATGTCCTGGCATATGTGTGAAATCAATTTGCCAATCTTCACCTGGTTGGTGTCCTCTGAGTTGATGGCTGGGATGGGGATTACGCAATGCGCCTTGAGGATTTGCCTTTAGGCAGGTAGAGCACTGCTGGTTGATTGTAAGTAAGTGTTTTTGTAGTGTTGGACAGTGGAGGAGGGGATTTAGGAAATCATATAAGGCTTTGGGTCCTATATGTAAAGAATGATGTATGTCTGTTAGAATGGTATGGAGTTGTGTTTCAGGAATAACTAGTTTGTTATCAATATATATCCAGTCACCTGTAGTTAGTTTGGCTGTTGGATTTTGTAATAGCTTAGCCTTTTCTTCCTGAGTGTAATTAGGGGCATACTGGGGGGAGAGAAAACAGGCAGAAGGAGGCTTAGGGGTGGAAAATCCGACGGCTGACTTGGCAGTGATATCAGCGAAATTGTTGCCAACTGCTACGGGTTAGATGAAGTTTGGTGCCCTTTACAATGTATAATGGCTACCTTGGAAGGTGCTGACAGTGCATCTAGTAGTTTGAGTATTTGGTTTTTGTTAATAATAGGGGTACCACCGGTGGTTAAAAACCCTCTCTCTTCCAGATGACTGAATGGGTATGTGCGATTAGAAAAGCATATTTCGAATCTGTGTTTATGTTTACTGTTTTTCCTTTTGATAGTAGGAGTGCCTTGGTTAGTGCACTGAGTTCTGCCTGCTGTGATGTGGTCCCTTGTGGTACGGGTTTTGCCTCTAAAACTGTAGAAGAGGTAACTACTGCATATCCTGCCTGTCTGTTTCCTTGAGGGTTGATAAAGGAGCTGCCATCCACAAATAGGGTCAGTTGTGCATTCTGAAGGGGCTGGTCATACAAGTGTAGGTGGCTGGGGGGTTGAGCCTCCAGGACCTCAGGACAAGAATGTTTAGTATGGGGTGGTTTAAGAGAGTCTGGCAGTAAAGTGGCTGGATTTAGAGAGGAGCAAATTTCTAAAGTAACAGTGGGGTCTTCTATGAATAAGAGATGGAAAAGTTGGAGCCGGGATGGAGTTAAGTGGCTAATACTTTTATGAGAGATGAGATTCTGAAGACGGTGTGTGGAGAAGACTGTTAGATTACTGCCTCTAATGAGCTTTTTTGCCTCCTGGGTCAGGCAGGCTGCCGCTGCTAACGCACGCAGACAGGGTTGCCAGCCTTGTACAGTTGGGTCTAGCTGTTTGGATAGATAGGCCACAGGATGGTGGGTGTTACCGACAGGCTGGGCTAAGAGACCAACTGCCACTTTCTGCCTTTCATCTGTAAAGAGTTGGAAAGGACGCTGGAAATCAGGCAGTGAGAGAGTGGGTTGTGAGAGAAGGCAAGCTTTTAAGCGGGTGAAATGAGTCGAGATTAACTTGGGGTTGGACAAAGGCCCATGTGGGGTTTCTTTAACTGCGGCGTATAAAGGTTTGGCTAGGATTCCAAAATTGGGGATCCAATGTCTGAAGAAACCTATTAGACCTAGGAAGGATTGAATTTCTTTTGCATCTTGAGGGGGAAGAAGGTTACGTATTAGGGCCATGCGGTCAGTAGTTAGTGACCGGTTGTTGGGGTGATTTCAATTCCTAAGTATATGACGGTTTGGCAAGAAATTTGGGCCTTGTGTTTAGATACTCTATAACCTAATGAACCTAAATGGTTGAGGAGAGTTGCAGTGTCTAGAAGAGAGTCTTGTTTGGTAGGGCTACAGATTAGATCATCTACATACTGCAGAACTTTGCTATTAGTGAGAGGGCAGGAGGCAAGGTCTTTTGCTAAGGCCTGACCAAAGAAATGGGGGCTGTCCCGGAACCCTTGTGGAGGACTGTCCACGTCAGTTGAGTGGAGGTATGTGTGTCTGGGTCCTCCCATGTGAAAGCAAAAAGGAACTGGCAGTCTGTGTGTAGGGGTATGGTAAAGAAAGCATCCTTAAGGTCTAGCACAGTAAAATAAGTAGAATTGGTGGGGATATGGGACAGAAGGGTATAAGGGTTGGGAACTACAGGGTGCGTGGGACGGGTGGCTTCATTGACTAGCCGAAGATCCTGTACTAACCTATACGTTCCATCTGCCTTTTTAACCGGAAGTATTGGAGTGTTACAGGGGGAATGTGTGCGGACAAGAATATGTTGGCTAAGTAGTCGCGTGATAATTGGCTTTAAACCTTGTAGATGTGTCGGAGAGAGAGAGAATTGGGGGCGGTTTGGGAAACGAGTGGGATCTTTGAGCTTGACGAGAACTGGTGGGTGGTGGGCAGCTATGACCAGGGTGGAAGTGTCCCACACTTGAGGGTGTACAGAAATAGGGAAGATGGGGGTGGGAGCGATATAGAAGGAGCATGTGTGCTTGCACAAAGCATGAGCAACAGGTCATGAGGGGGTTGAAGGGGAGTGGATGGGTTGGTGGGAATGTATATGGAGGCCTTTAAGGTTCAGGATGTCTCGGCCTAGTAAGGGGTAGGGCATGAGGGTATAATGAGGAACGAGTGTGCAAAGTAGTTGTTGGCCAGGCAGCAACTGAGGAGTGGAGTTTTTCGTGGGGTGGATGGCTTCCCGTCTACTCCTACTACAGAGATATCGGATGGAAGGCTAGGTCCAGAGAAGGATGGCAAAACAGAATAGGTAGCCCCGCTATCTATTAAAAAATTAATTGTCTTACCCTGCTACCAGGAGAGTTACCACGGCTCGGCGAGGGTGATGGGGTCCCCGAGTCTCGGCACCTTCAGTTGTAGTTGTCGTCCAGATGTAGGAGCTGGAAGGAGCTCCCAGGATCCTGGGAAAGGGGGTCACGTGGAGACGCAGCACCTGTTCTCAGGGTGGGGCAATCAGACTTCCAGTGTCCTCTCTGCTGGCAAGCAGGGCAGGAGTTGCTGGGGACGAGGGTTAGGGCATTCATTGGCCCAATGTCCTGACGCCTTGCACTTATAGCTAGGCTGCGTTGGGACTCGGGGACCTTGCAGACACCTGTTGGCATAGTGTCCTGCCTTGCCGCACTTATAGCAGCTCCTTTCGTGGCCTTGGAGTCTGTGGGGTGTGTGCTCTCTGGTCTGGGGTTACAACTGGGCTGTAAAGCCGCTGCTAGGAGCTGGCCTTCTGTTTGAGGCGTGCCTGTCGCACTGCCTCAGCATCTCCTCTCTGGAGTTATAGACCTTAAAGGCTAATTTAACCAGGTCTTGTATTGGTGCCTGAGGACCATCCTCTACCTTTTGAAGTTTCTTACGAATGTCAGGAGCTGATTGAGAAATGAAATAAGACGCCAAAATGGTGGCCCCTGTGGGGGAGGCCGGATCTAACCAGGTATATTGGGTTAGAACCTCAGTCAGCCTATTTAATGCGCTCTGGATTTTCTTCTGGATTTTGAATAATTTCTTTTAATTTGTTAAAATTTAGAGTTTTGTTTGAGGCTGCCTTGCATACCAGCCAACAAACACTGAACCATTATGTCTCTCCTACGGCACCCAGGCTGGTTTGCTTGGTAGTTCCAGTCTGGGTCTGCCGAGGGGACTGCTTGCTCCCCTAGTGGGATGGCGGCATCAGTTAAATGTAGTTGGTTGGCATGCTGCCTGGCGGCCGCTAGGATGCGCTCTTGCTCCTCAGGGTTTAGGGTGGAGTTAGGATAACCTGGAGGTCATGCCAAATAAGTCATAGGCCTGACAAAGGTATCTAAATTCCTTTGTGTAGATGGTGGGATTAGCTGAGAAATCCCCTAAACGCTTCTCAATTTTGGAAAGATCGGCCAATGAAAAAGGGACATGTACTCTGACTACCCCCTCCGCCCCAGCCACCTCTCGCAAAGGCGCTAACACTGTAAGAGGGTGTGGGGCAGGAGTGGAGGCATCAGCAGGCACTTAGAGCGGGTGTGTGCAGAGACAGGAGACTCAAGACAGCCAGTTGGGGGCCCCGAAAGAAGTACGGACTGAGTGGATTACTAGCAGGTAAGGAAGAGGAAGGAGGAGTCGGGCGGAGGGGAGAAGTATAGGGCGGAAGTGAGGGAAACCCTAGATCTTCCGCTCAACAGAAAGGAAGAAGACTCCTCTTTTTCGGGTTCCTGTGAGCTGGGCGTCCTTGGCTAGCATAACTTGGCTGAAGAGCACCGGCTGCACAGGTCGGGAAAGAGCGTAAGGCCCAAAAGCCTTGTATGTATGTAATTTCAGACCACTTGCCCAACCGCTGGCAGAAATTGCTGAGGTCGGTCACAACATTGCGATCTAGGGTGCCCTCTGGCGGCCAATGAGACTGATTGTCTAGTTTGTATCGGGGCCACGCCACAGTGGAAAGGAAAATTAACTGCTTCCTCCTAAGGTCTTGTTCAAGCTGTAAGGTTTTTAAATTGGCTAGGAGGCACCCCAAGGGGGTGCTCTTTGGAAATTTGGACTGGGGGTTTCCCATTTATTTCCTCTTTCCCGACACAATGGACACAATGGAAATGGAAATGGATCCCTGCCTGGCTTCAAAGCGTCCTTTGGAATCAGCAGAGACAGACTGGAGGCTCTTGAAGCCAAAGGGAGATTACCTTCAGGTGGACGTCTCATCCTGAACGGGTCTCCCGCTCCACGTGGTGGCTCCCGAGCCACTTGGTGGCTCCAAATGGACCTCGGACCTGCGCAGGATTTTGGCCGAGGGAGGTAAAGAGGAGACAAGGGCACTTACCCCAGAGAGGCCGTGAGAGTGAGGGAAGCGGGTCTCAGGTCCTGGTCCATCTGCGGTGTGGAACGAGGAGGAGGAAGAGGCTCCCCAGACCCTGGGGCCCTGAGGAGGGGTCCCCTCCCGGGTTCGGCACCAACTGACTTGTTTTTCTAAGACCACCAGAGCGGGCAAAAAAGAACCAGCGACTAGGCAAGTGTAGGAGCAAAACTGCAAGTTTATTTTGGTCACCTAGCTTCAGGGGAAGAAGTTGGGTGGGGAGAGGTCTGTGGGCCTCCGGCAAGTGATGCCCACAGAGTCGCCCGTGTAGCTCTCGGACGGAGTTCCGACAGTCCCGACCGCAGTAGGGAAGCTGGGAAGTCCGTGCGTGGCATTCGTCCGGAGCGGCTTTTCTAGCACTGGGAGCGCGATAGGCGGGGCACGGGCGTGTTGGGGGCCTTCCACAGGTGCGACCAGGTAAATCTTGGTCTCTTCGGATTGACATCACCTGGCGCATGCCTAGTTGGTCTGCACCTTCCCGGGTCGCCGGCTGCATTTTCGCGCGCCTAGGAAAAGCTGGGGTGATGAAGAACCGGAAGTGCACCATCTTGCCTCCGTTAATCCAAACAGTTTCCTTTTTGACCATGATTCCCAAAGGGCTGCCAAATATCACTTTGCAGATTCCACGAAAAGAGTGTTAGCAAACTGCTTCCGGAGGTCTAAGTTGTAACTCTGTGAGATGAATTCACAGATCACAAAGAAGTTTCTCAGAAATCTTCTTTCACGTTTTGAACTGATGATATTTCCTTTCCCAGCGTAGGCCTCAATGTGATCGAAGAAAGCCCTTCTCAGGATCCTCAAAGACAGTGTTAATGGACTGCTCCATGATACATAAGTGTAACACTACGAGATGAATTCACACATTACAAGAAGTTTCTCAGAAAGATTCGTTCACGTTTTTAACTGGGGATTTTCTTTCTCAGCGTAGGCCTCAATGTGATCCAAAGAAGCCCTTCTCAGTTTCATCAAAGGCAGTGTTAATGGACTGCTCCATTAAACAGAAGTGTAACTCTGTGACACGATTTCACACATCACCAGGAAGTTTCTAAGAGCGCTTCTTTTTACTTTTCATCTGAGGATATTTACTTTGTCACCGTAAGCTTCATGGCACTAAGAAGTATCCCATTGCAGATTTCCAGAAAACTGTGTTAGCAAACTGATCACTGAAGAGAAATGTGTAACTCTGTGAGTTGCATTCACACATCGCAATGCAGTTTCCTGGAAGGCTTCTTTCCAGTTTTGATCTGAGGATATTTCCTTTTTCACCATGGGCCCCGATGGGCTCCCAAATATCACTTTGCAGATTCCATGAAAAGAGTGTTAGCAAACTGCTTCATGAGGTCTAAGTTGTAACACTGTGGGATGAATTCACAGATCACAAAGAAGTTTCTCATAAAGCTTCTTTGACGTTTTGAACTCATGATATTTCCTTTCTCGATGTAGGCCTCTATGCGATCCAAAGAATACCTTCTCAGTTCCTCAAGGCAGTGTTAATGGACTGCTCCATGAAACATAAGTGTAACTCTCTGAGATGAATTCATACATCACCAAGAAGTTTCTAAGAAAGCTTCTTTCTAGTTTTCATATGAGGATATTTCCTTTGTCACTGTACGCTTCATTGAGCTAAGAAGTATCTCATTGCAGATTTCCAGAAACTATGTTAGCAAACTGATCACTGAAGTGAAACGTGTAACACTGTGAGTTGCATTCACACATCGCAATGTAGTTTCTCAGAAGGCTTCTTTCCAGTTTTGATCTGGGGATATTTCATTTTTCACCATAGCACTCCATGAGCTCCCAAATATTTCTTTGCAGAATCCATGACAACAGCATTAGCAAACTGTTGCAAGAAGGGAAGGGTGGAACTCTGTGTGATGAAGTCACACATGAGAAAGCAATCTCTCAGAAAGCTTCTCTCTAGGTATGATCTGACGATATTTCCTTTTTCACCGTGGGCCCTAATGCGCTTCCAAACATAACTTTACAGATTCCACGAAAAGTGTTAGCAACTGCTTCCTGAGTTCTAAGTTGTCACTCTGTGAGATGACTTCACAGATCACAAAGAAGTTTCAGAAAGATTCTTTGATCTTTTGAACTGATTATATTTCCGTTCCCAGTGTAGGCCTCTATGCGATCCAAGAAGACCTTCCAGGTTCCTCAAAGACAGTGTTAATGGAATGCTGCAAGAAACATAAGTGTAACTCTCTGAGATTAATTCACACATTACCAAGAAGTTTCTAAGAAAGCTCTATTCTAGTTTTCTTCTGAGGATATTCCTTTGGCAACGTAAGCTTCATTGCACTAAGAAGTATCCCATGGCAGATTTCCAGAAATCTGTGTTACCAAATTGAACACTGAAAAGAAACGTCTAACTCTGTGAGTTGCATTCCCACATCGCAATGCAGTTTCTCGAAAGGCTTCCTTCCAGTATTGGTCTGAGGATATTTCCTTTTTCAGCGTAACCCTCAATAAGTTCCCAAATATCACTTTGCAGAATCCATGACAACAGCCTCAGCAATCCCTCCCAAGACGGGAAGGGTGGAACACTGTGTGATGAAGTCATACATCAGAAAGCAATCTCTCAGAAACCTTCTCTCTAGTTACTATCTGAGGATATTTCCTTTGCACAATGGGCCCCAACGGGCTCCCAAATATCACTTTGCAGATTCCACGAAAAGAGGGTTAGCAAACTACTTCCCGAGGTCTAAGTTGTACTCTGTGAGATGAATTCACAGAACACAAAGAAGTGTCTCAGGAAGCTTCTTTCACGTTTTGAACTGAAGATATTTCCTTTGTGACTGTAGGCCTCCATGCGATCCAAAGAAGCCCCTCTCAGGTTCCTCAAGACAGTGTTAGTGGACTCCTCCACGAAATATAAGTGTAACTCTGTGAGATAAATTCACACATCACCAAGAAGTTTCTAAGAAATCATTTTTCTAGTTTTCGTCTGTGGATATTTCCTTTCCCACCGTAAGCTTCATTGCGCTAAGAAATACCAATGCAGATTTCCAGAAAACTGTGTTAGCAAACTTATCACTGAAGGGGAATATGTAACTCTGTTAGTTGCATTCACACATCGCAATGCAGTTTCTCAGAAGGATTCTTTCCTATTTTGATCTGGATTTATTTTCTTTTTCACCATAGCCCTCAGTGAGCTCCCAAATATCACTTTGCAGAATCCACGACAACAGTGTTAGGAAACTTTTCCGAGATGGGAAGCGTGGAACTCTGTGTGATGATGTCACACATCAGAAAGCAATCTCTCAGAAGGCTTCTCTCTAGTCATGATATGAGAATATTTCCTTTTTCACCATGGGCCCCAATGGGCTCCCAAATATCACTTTGCAGATTCCACGAAAAGAGTGTTAGCAAACTGCTTCATGAGGTCTAATTTTTAACACTGTGAGGTGAATTCACAGATCACAAAGAAGTTTCTCAGAAATTTTCTTTCACGTTTTGAACTGAGGATATTTCCTTTCTCAGCGTAGGCCTCAGTGCGATCCAAAGAAGCCCTTCTCAGGTTCCTCAAAGACAATGTTAATGGACTGCTCCACGAAACATAAGTGTACCTCTGTGAGATGAATTCACACATCACCAGAAATTTCAAAGAAAGCTTCTTTCTTGTTTTCATCTGAGGATATTTTCTTTGTCACCATAAGCTTCATTGCGCTAAGTAGTATCCATTGCAGATTTCCAGAAAACTGTGTTACTAAACTGATCACTGAAGAGAAACGTGTAACTATCTGAGTTGCATTCACACATCGCAACGCACGTTCTCAGAAGCCTTCATTCCAGTTTTGACCTGAGGATAGTTCCTTTTTCACCATAGCCCTCAATGAGCTCCGAATTATCACTTTGCAGAATCCACGACAACAGTGTTAGCCAACTGTTCCAAGAAGGGAAGGGTGAAACTCTGTGTGATGAGGACACACATCAGAAAGAAATCTCTCAGAAATCTTCTCTGTAGTTATTATCTGAGGAAATTTCATTTCTCACCATGGGCCCCAATGGGCTCGCAAATATCACTTTACAGATTCCTCGAAAAGAATGTTAGCAACTGCTTACTGAGGTCTAACTTGTAACATTCTGAGACGAATTCACAGATCACAAAGAAGTTCTCAGAAAGCTTCTTTCACTTTTTGAACTGATGATGTTCCCTTTCTCAACGTAGGCCTCAATGCGATCCAAAGAAGCCCTTCTCAGGTTCCTTAAAGACAGTGTTAATGGACTGCCTCACGAAACATAAGTGTAACTCTGTGAGATGAGATCACACATCACCAAGAAGTTCTAAGAAAGCTTCTTTCCAGTTTTCTTCTGAGGATATTTCCTTTGTCACCATAAATTTCATTTCGCTAAGAAGTATCCCATTGCAGATTTCCAGAAAACTGTGTTAGTAAACTGATCACTGAAGAGAAACGTGTAAATCTGTCAGCTGCATTCACACATCGCATTGCAGTTTCTCAGAAGGCTTCTTTCCAGTTTTGATCTGAGGATATTTCCTTTTTCACCATAGCCCTCAATGAGCTCCCAAATATCACTTTGCATAATCCACAGCAACAGAGTTAGCAAACAGTTCCAAGAACGGAAGTGTGGAATTCTCTGTGATGGACTCACACACCATAAAGCAATCTCTCAGCAAGCTTCTCTCTAGTTATTATCTGAGGATATTTCCCTTTTCACCAAGGCCCCCAATGGGCTCCCAAATCTCACTTTGCAGATTCCACGAACACAGTGTTAGCAAACTGCTTCCTGATGTCTAAGTTGTAACTCTGTGAGATGAATTAACAGATCACAAAGAAGTTTCTCAGACAGCTTCTTTCTTGTTTTGAACTGATGATATTTCCTTTCTCCCCATAGGCCTCAATGCGATCCAAAGAATCCCTTCTCAGGTTCCTCAAAGACAGTGTTAATGGAATACTCCACAAAACATAAGTGTAAGTCTCTGAGATGAATTCACACATCACCAAGAAGTTTCTAAGAAAGCTTCTTTACAGTTTTCATCTGAGGATATTTCCTTTGTCACCGTTAGCTGCGTTGCGTTAAGAAGCATCCCGTTGCAGATTTCAAGAAAACTGTGTTATTAAACTGATCACTGAAGAGAAAAGTGTAACTCTGTGAGTTGCATTCACACGTCGAAATGCAGTTTCTCAGATGGCTTCATTTCAGTTTTGATCAGAGGATATTTCCTTTGTCACCATAGCCCTCAATGAGCTCCCTAACATCACTTTGCAGAATCCATGACAACAGTGTTAGCAAACTGTTCCAAGAAGGGAAGGGTGGAACTCTGTGTGATGAAGTCACACATCAGAAAGCAATCTCTCAGACATCTTCACTCTAATTAATTTCTGAGGATATTTCCTTTTTCACCATGTGCCCCAATGGGCTCCCAAATATCACTTTGCAGATTCCAGAAAAGTGTTAGCAAACTGCTTCATGAGGAATAAATTGTAACTCTGTGAGATGATTTCACAGATCCCAAAGAATTTTCTCAGAAAGGTTCTTTCACGTTTTGAACTGGTGATATTCCTTTCTCAGCGTAGGCCTCAAAGCGTTCCACTGTAGCCCTTCTCAGTTCCTCAAAGACAGTGTTACTGCACTGCTCCATCAAACTTAAGTGTAACACTGTGAGATGAATTCACACATCACCAAGAATTTTCTAAGAAATTTCTTTATAGTTTTCTTTTTTTTTTTGTGAGGCGGAGTCTCGCTCTGTCGCCTGGACTGGAGTACAGTGGCGGATCTCAGCTCACTGCAAGCTCCGCCTCCTGGGTTTACGCCATTCTCCTGACTCAGCCTCCTGAGTACTGGGACTACAGGCGCCCGCCACCTCGCCGGCTCGTTTTTGTATTTTTTTTAGTAGAGAGAGACAGGGTTTCACCGTGTTAGCCAGGATGGTCTCGATCTCCTGACCCGTCTCGGCCTGCCAAAGTGCTGGGATTACAGGCTTGAGCCACCGCGCCTGGCCTCTAGTTTTCATCTGAGGATATTTCCTTTGTCACCGTATGTTTCATTGTGCTAAGAACTATCCCACTGCAGATTTTCAGAAAAATGTGTTAGCAAACTGATGACTGAAGAGATATGTGCAGCTGTGTGAGTTGCATTCACACATCGCAGTGCAGTTTCTCAGATGGCTTCTTTCCAGTTTTGATCTGAGGACATTTAGTTTTTCACCATAGCCCTCAATGAGCTCCCAAATATCACTTTGCAGAATCCCTGACAACAGTGTTAGCAAACTGTTCTAAGAAGGGAAGGGTGGAAATCTGTGTTATGAAGTCACACATCAGAAAGCAATCTCCAGATTTCTTCTCTCTAGTTATTATCTGAGGATATTTCCTTTTTAAACTTGGGCCCCAATGGGCTCCCAAATATCACTTTGCAGATTCCATGAATGGAGTGTTAGCAAACTGCAACGTGAGGACTAATTTGTAGCTGGGCCCCAATGGGCTGCAAAATATCACTTTGCAGATTCCACGAAAAAAGTGTCAGCAAACTGCTTCCTGACGACTAAGTGGTAACTCTGTGAGTTGAATTCACAGATCTCAAAGAAATTTCTCCGAAAGCTTCTTTTACGTTTTGAACTGATGATATTTCCTCATCAGAGTAGGCCTCAATGTGATCCAATGTAGTGCTTCTCCGGTTCCTGAAAGATAGTGTTAATGGACTGCTCCCCGAAACGTAGGTGTTACTTTGTGATATGAATTCACGCACCACCAAGATATATCTGAGAAAGCTTCTTTCTAGTTTTCATCTGAAGATATTTCCTTTGTGCCCATCAGCTTCATTGCACTAAGAAGTATCCCATTTCAGAATTTGAGAAAACTGTGTTAGCAAATGATCACTGAACTGAAACAGGTAACTCTATGAGTTGCATTCACACATCGCAATGCAGTTTCTCAGAAGGCTTCTTTCCAGTTTTCATTTGAGGATATTTCCGTTTAGACAATAGCCCTCAAGAAGCTCCCTAATATCACTTTGCAGAAAACAGTGTTAGCCAACTGTTCCAAGAAGGGAAGGGGGAACTCTGTGCAATGAAGTCACACATCGGAAAGCAATCTCTCAAAAAGCTTCTTTCTTGTTATTATATGATGATATTTCCTTTTTCACCATGGGCCCCAATGGGCTCCCAAATCGCACTTTGCAGATTCCACGAAAAAAGTGTCAGCAAACTGCTTCCCGACGACTAGGTTGTAACTCTGTGAGATGAATTCATAGATCACAAATAAGTTTCTCAGAAAGCTTCTTTCACGTTTTGGACTGATGATACTTCCTTTATCAGCGTAGACCTCAATGCGATCCAAAGTAGCTCTTCTCAAGTTCCTCAAAGACAGTGTTAATGGACTGCTCCACGAAACATAAGTGTACCACTGTGAGATGAATACACACATCATCAAGAAGTTTCTAAGAAAGCTTCTTTCTACTTTTCATCTGAGAGTATTTCCTTTGTAACCGTAAGCTCCATTGCGCTAAGAAGTATCCCATTCCAGATTTCCAGAAAACTGTGTTAGCAAACTGATCACTGAAGAGAAACTTTAACTCTGTGAGTTGCATTCACACATCACAATGCAGTTTCTCAGAACTCTTCTTTTCAGTTTTGATGTGAGTTTATTTCCTTTTTCACCATAGCCCTCAATGAGCTCCCAAATACCACTTTGCCGAATCCACAACAGCAGTGTTAGCAAACTGTTCCAAGATGGGAAGGGTGGAACTCTGTGTGATGAAGTCACACATCAGAATGCATTCTCTCAGCAAGCTTCTCACTAGTTATTATCAGAGGATATTTCCTTTTACACCATAGTCCGCAATGGGCTCCCAAATATCACTTTGTAGATTCCATGAAAAGAGTGTTCCCAAACTGCTTCCTGAGGACTAAGTTGTAACTCTGTGAGATGAATTCACAGATCACATAGAAGTTTCTCAGAAATCTTCTTTCAGGGTTTAAACTGATGATATTTCCTTTATCAGCCTAGGCCTCAATGCTATCCAAAGTAACCCTTCACAATTTCCTCAAAGACATTGTTAATGGACTGCTCTACGAAACTTTAGTGTAACTCTGTGAGATGAATTCACACATCACTAGGAAGTTACTAAGAAAGCTTCTTTCAAATTTCATCTGAGGATATTTCCTTTGTCACCGTAAGCTTCATTGAGATAAGAAGCATCCCTTTGCAGATTTCAAGAAATCTGGGGTAGCAAACTGATCACTGAAGAGAAACGTGTAACTCTTTGGGTTGCATTCCAACATCGCTATGCAGTTTCTCAGAAGGCTTCTATCCAGTTTTTATCTGAAGATATTTCCTTTTGCACCATTGGCCTCAAGCAGCTCCCAAATATCACTTCACAGAATCCACAACAACAGTGTTAGCAAAGTGTTCCAAGAAGGGAAGGGTGGAACTCTGTGTGATGAAGTCACACATCAGAAAGTAATCTCTCATAAAGCTTCTCTCTATTTATTATCTGAGGATATTTCCTTTTTCACCATGAGCCTCATTGGGCTCCCAAATATCACTTTGTAGATTCCACGAAAAGAGTGTTAGCAAACTTGTTCCTGAGGACTATGTTGTAACTCAGTGAGGTGAATTGACAGATCACAAGAAGTTTCTCAGATAGCTTCTTTCACGTTTTGAAGGGATGATATTTCCTTTATCAGCGTAGGCCTCAATGCAATCCCAAGTAGCCCTTCTGAGGATCCTCAAAAACAGTGTTAATGGACTGCTCCGTGAAACATAAGTGTAAATCTGTGAAATGAATTCACACATCACCAAGAAGTTTCTAAGAAAACTTCTTTCTAGTTTTCATCTGAGGATATTTCCTTTGTCACCATAAGCTTCATTGCACTAAGAAGTATCCCATTGCAGATTTCAAGAAAACTGTGTTAGCAAACTATCACTGAAGGGAGATGGGTACCTTGTTGAGTTGCGTTCACAGATTGCAATGCAGTTTCTCAGAAGGATTCTTTCCAGTTTTTATCTGAGGATATTTCCTTTTTCACCATAGCCCTCAAGGAGTTCCCAAATATCTCTTTACACAATCCACGACAAGAGTTTTAGCAAACTGTTCCAAGACGGGAAGGATGAAACTCTGTGTGATGAAATCAAACATCAGAAAGCAATCTTCAGAAAGCTTCTCTCTAGTTACTCTCTGAGGATACTCCTTTTTCACTATGGATCCCCATGGGCTCCCAAATATCACTTTGCAGATTCCACGAAAAGAGTGTTAGCAAACTGCTTTCTGAGGACTAAGTTGTAACTCTGTGAGATGAATTGACAGATCACAAAGAAGTTTCTCAGAGAGCTTCTTTCACGTTTTGAACTGATGATATTTCCTTTATCAGCGTAGGCCAATGCCATCCAAAGTAGCCCTTCTCAGTTTCCTCAAAGACAGTGTTAATGCGCTGCTCCATGAAACTTAAGTGTAACTCTCTGAGATGAATTCACACATCACCAGGAAGTTTCTAAGAAACCTTCTTTCTAGTTTTTATCTGAGGATATTTCCTTTGTTGCCGTAAGGTTCATTGTGGTAAGAAGTATCCCATTGCAGAATTCAAGGAAACAGTGTTAGCAAACTGATCACTGAAGAGAATCGTGTAACTCTGTGAATTGCATTCACACATCGCCATGCAGTTTCACAGCAGGCTTCCTTCCAGTGTTGATCTGAGGATATTTCCTTTTTCACCATAGCCCTCATTGAGCCCCCAAATATCACTTTGCAGTATCCACGACAACAGTGTTAGCAAATTTCCAAGAAGGGAAGGGTGGAACTCTGTGTGATGAAGTCACACATCAGAAAGCAATCTCTCAGAAAGCTTCTCTCTTTTTATTATCTTAGGATGTTTCCTTTTTCACCAAGGGCCCCAATGGGTTCCCAAATATCAGTTTGCAGATTCCACGTACACAGTGTTAGCAAACTGCTTCCTGAGGACTAAGTTGTAACTCTGTGAGATGAATTCACAGATCACAAAGAAGTTTCTCAGAAAGCTTCTTTCACGTTTTGAACTGATGATACTTCCTTTATCAGCTTAGGTCTCAATGCAATCCAAAGTAGCCCTACTCAAGTTCCTCAAAGGCGGTGTTAATGGACTGCTCCATGAAACGTAAGTGTAACTGTTTGAGATGAATTCACACATCACCAAAAAATTTCTAAGAAATCTTGTTTCTAGTTTTCATCTGAGGATATTTCCTTTGTCGCCATAAGGTTCATCGCGCTAAGAAGTATCCCATTTCAGATTTCAAGAAAACTGTGTTAGGAAACTGGTCACTGAAGGGAAACGTGTAACTCTGTGACCTGCATTCACACATCGCAATGCAGTTTATCAGAAGGCTTCTTTCCAGTTTTGATCTGAGGATATTTCCTTTTTCACCATAGCCCTCAATGAGCTCCCAAATATCACTTTGCAGAATCCACTACAACTGTGTTAGTAAACTGTTCCAACAAGGGAAAGGTGGAACTCTGTGTGAAGTCACACATCAGAAAGCAATCCCTCAGAAAGCTTCTCACTAGTTATTATCTGACGATATTTCCTTTTTCACCATGGGCCCCAATGTGCTCCCAAATATCACTTTGCAGATTCCACTAAAAGAGTGTTAGCAAACTCCTTCATGAGGACTAAGTTGTAACTCAGTGAGATGAAGCGTCTTTCCTCTCTGTATCTGAGGATATGTCCTTTTTCACCATAGGCCTCAAGGCGCTCACAAATATCCCTTGGCAGATTCCACAAAAACAATGTTAGCAAATGACTTTATGCAGAGAAAGGTGTAACTCTGGGAGATGAATTCAAGCATCCCAAAGGAGGCGCTCAGAAGATTTCTTTCTAGTTTTTCTCTGAGGATATTTCCTCTGTCAGCATAGTTAACAAAGAGCCCTTTAGTTAGCCCATCTCAGATTCCCCAAATATGCTAACAGACTCCTCCGTGATAAGAAAGTGCATGTCTGGGCTGTGAATTCACAGATCACAAAGCAGTTTCTCAGAAGTCTTCCTTTTGGTTTTTATCTTAGGATATTTCCTTTGCCCCATGGGCTGAAATGCTCTGCAAAACATACTAATACAGTTTCCAGGAAAATGGTGGTAGCAGACTGCTGTATGAAAAGAACGGTGTCACTCAGTGTGATGAACTCACACATCAGAAAGAACTTTCTCAGAAAGCTTCTATCCAGTTTACATCTTTGGATATTTCCTGTCTCTCTCCAGCCTTCACTGCGCTAAATAGTATCCCATTGCAGATTCCACGAAAATGGTGTTAGCAAAGGGCTTCAAGCAGAGAAAGTTGTAGCTCTCTTCGATGAATTCACATACCACAAACAACTTTCTCAGAAAGCTTATTTCTAGTTTTTATCTGAGGATATTTCCTTTTTCACTGTATTCCTCAAAGGGCTGCCAAAAGTCCCTTGGCAGAGTCCACGACAAAAGTGTTAACAAACTGCTGAATGAAAAGCACAGTTTATCTCTGTGAGATGCACTCGCCTAACACAATGCCGTTTCTCAGATAGCTTCTTTCCAGTTTCTATCGGAGGATATTTCCTTTTTCATTCTAGGTCTCATAGTGCTGACAAATATCCCTTTGCACATTACAGGAAAACAGTGGCAGCAAACTGCTCCATGAAAAGAAAGGTGTAACTCGCTGAGATGAAGTCACACATCACAAAGAACTTTCTCTGAAAGCTTCTGTCTAGCTTTTAGCTGAGGATATTTCCTTGGTCAGTGTAGGCTTCCATGCCGTCTAAAGTGTCCCATCTCAGATTCCGCACAAAGATTGATAACTAGCTGCTCCCTGATAAGAAAGTGCATCTCTGTGAGATGAATTCACACTTCACAAAGAAGTTCCTCAGACACCTTCCTTCTAGTTTTTCCCTGGGTATATTCCTTTGTCACTCTAATCCTCAAAGTGCTCCCAAACATCTTATTGCAGTTTCCAGGAAAAGAGTGTTAGCAGACTGCTGCTGGAAAAGAACATTGTTACTATGTGAGATGTACTCACACATCACAGAGAACTTCCTCAGAAATCTTCCATCCAGTTTTTATCTGAGGATAATCCCTTTGTCACCCCAGGCTTCAATGTGCTCAGAAATCTCACACTGTATATTCCCCAAAAACAGTCTTAGCAAACTGCTCAATGCAAAGCCTGTTGTAACTCTATGAGATGCATCCGCTCATCACCAGTCAGTTTCTCAGAAAGCTTCTTTCTGCTCTGTATCTGAGGATATGTTCTTTTTCACCATAGGCCTCAAGGCGCTCACAAACATCCCTTTGCAGAGTCCACAAAAACAATGTTAGCAAATGGCTTTATGCAAAGAAAGGTGTAACTCTGGGACATGAATTCAAATATCCCAAAGACGGCGTTCAGAAACCTTCTTTCTAGTATTTCTCTGAGGATATTTCCTTTGTCAGCATAGTTAACAAAGAGCCCATTTGTTACACCATCTCAGATTCCCCAAAAATCATGCTAACAAACTCCTCCATTATAAGAAACTGTATATCTGGGCTGTGAATTCACAGATCACTAAGCAGTTTCTCAGAAGCCTTCCTTTTGGTTTTTATCTTAGGATATTTCCTTTGACCCATGGGCTGCAATGCGCTTCAAAACATACTAATACAGTTTCCAGGAAAACGGAGGTAGCAGACTGCTGTATGAAAAGAACGCTGTCACTCTGTGAGATGAACTCACACATCAGAAAGAACTTTCTCAGAAAGCTTCTCTCCAGTTTTCATCTATGGATATTTCCTGTGTCACCACAGCCTTCACTGTGCTGAGAAATATCCCAGTGCAGATTCCATGAAAATGGTGTTAGGAAAGGGCTTCAAGCAGAGAAAGGTGTAGCTCTCTTCAATGAATTCACATACCACAAAGAACGTTATCAGAAAGCTTCTTTCTAGTTTTTATCTGAGGATATTTCCTTTTTCACCACAGGGCTCAAAGGACTTCCAAGTATTCCCTGGAAGATTCCACGAAAAGAGTGTCAGCAAACTGCTCAATGAAACGCAGAGTGTCACAATGTGAGACGGATTCGCACATCCCAATGTGGTTTCTCAGAAAGCTTCTTTCTAGTGTTTTCCTGAGCATACGTATTTCTCTCCATAGGCCTCAATGAGCTCCAATACATCCCTTTGGAGATTACATGAAAAGAGTGTTAGCAGACAGCTTCATGAAGAGAAAGCTGCCTCTCTGTGTGATCAATTCACACATCACAAAGAAGTTTCTCAGAAAACTTCTTTCTAGTTTTTATCTGAGGATATTTCCTTTTTCACTCTAGTCCAAAAAGGGCTGCAAATGTCCCTTGGCAGAGTCCACGACAAAAGTGTTAACAAACTGCTGAATGAAAAGCACACTTTAACTCTGTGAGATGCACTCGTGTAACACAATGCCGTTTCTCAGATAGCTTCTTTCCAGTTTCTATCGGAGGATATTTCCTTTTTCATTCTAGGCCTCATAGTGCTGACAAATATCCCTTTGCAGATTACAGGAAAATGGTGACAGCAAATTTCTCCATGAAAAGAAAGTGTAACTCTCTGAGAGGAATTCACACCTCACAAAGAACTTCTCAGAAAGCTTTTGTCTAGCTTTTAGCTGAGGATATTTCCTTGGTCAGTGTAGGCTTCCATGCAATCTAAAGTTTCCCATCTCAGATTCCACACAAATACTGATAACTAGCTGCTCCCTGATAAGAAAGTGCATCTCTGTGAGATGAATTCACACGTCACAATGCAGTTTCTCAGACACCTTCCTTCTAGATTTTCCCTGGGTATATTCCTTTGTCATTGTAATCTTCAAAGCACTCCCAAACATCTTATTGCAGTTTCCACGAAAACAGTGTTAGCAGATTGCTGCTGGAAGAGAACATTGTAACTATGTGAGATGTACTCACACATCACAGAGAACTTCCTCAGAAATCTTCCATCCAGTTTTTATCTGAGGATAATCCCTTTGTCACCCCAGGCTTCAATGTGCTCAGAAATCTCACACTGTAAATTCCACGAAAACAGTCTTAGCAAACTGTTCAATGCAAAGCACGTTGTAACCCTGTGAGATGCATCCGCTCATCACCAGGCAGTTTTTCAGAAAGTTTCTTTCTGCTCTGTATCTGAGGATATGCCCTTTTTCACCATAGTCCTCAAGGCGCTCACAAATATCCCTTTGCAGATTCCACAAAATCTATGTTACCAAATGGCTTTATGCAGAGAAAGGTGTAACCCTGGGACATGAATTCAAACATCCCAAAGGAGGCGTTCAGAAAGCTGCTTTCTAGTTTTTCTCTGAGGATATTTCCTTTGTCAGCATAGTTAACAAAGAGCCCATTTGTTAGCCCATCTCAGATTCCCCAAAATCATGCTAACAAACTCCTCCATTATAAGAAACTGTATATCTGGGCTGTGAATTCACAGATCACAAAGCAGTTTCTTAGAAGTCTTCCTTTGGTTTTTATCCTAGGATATTTCCTTTGTCCCCATGGGCTGCAATGAGCTCCAAAACATACTAATACAGTATCCAGGAAAACGGTGGTAGCAGACTGCTGTATGAAAAGAACGGTGTCACTCTGTGAGATGAACTCACACATCAGAAAGAACTTTCTCAGAAAGCTTCTCTCCAGTTTTCATCTATGGATATTTCCTGTCTCACTACAGCCTTCACTGCGCTAAGAAATATCCCAGTGCAGATTCCACGAAAACGGTGTTAGGAAAGGGCTTCAAGCAGAGAAAGGTTTAGCTCTCTTCGATGAATTCACATACCACAAAGAATTTTCTCAGAAAGCTTCTATCCAGTTTTCACCTGTGCATAGTTCCTGTCTCAGCACAGTCTTCATTGTGTTAAGAAATATCCCATTCAGATTCCACGAAAACATTGTTAGCAAATGGCTTCAAGTGCAGAAAGGTGTAGCTCTCTTAGATGAATTCACATATCACAAAGAACTTTCTCAGAAAGCTTCTTTCTCATTTTATCTGAGGATATTTCTTGTTTCGCCTTGGTCCTCAATGCGCTCCTTTATATTCCTTTACAAATTCCAAGAAAACAGTGTTAGCAAACGGCTTCATGCAGAGAAAGTTGCAACTCGTTGAGATGAATTCAAACATCCGAAAGAAGGCTCTCAGAAAGCTTCTTTCTTGTTTTTATCTGAGGACATTTCCTTTGTCACTGTAATCTTCAAAGTGCCATCAAGTGTCGTTTTCAGATTCCAAGGAAACAGTGTTAGCATATTTCTCAATGAAAAGAACAGTGTAACTCTGTGTTATGAATTCACACAACACAAAGAACTTTCTTCAAAAGCTTCTCTCCAGTTTTTATCTGAGGGTATTTCATCATCACTGGCGTCATTGCGCTAAGTAATATCCCATTGCAGATTTCAAGGAAACAGTGTTAGCAAACTGCTCAATGAAATGCACAGTGTAACTGTGTGAAATGCATTTGCACATCACAATGCAGTTGATCAGAAAGCTTCTTTCTGCTTTTTATCTCAGGATATGTCCTTTTTCACTTTAGGCCTCAATGCGTTCCGAAGTATCCCTTTGTAGATTTATGAAAACAGTGTTAGGAAGCAGACTTCCTGCAGAGGAAGGAGTAGTTCTGTCAGATGAATTCACACATCACAAAGAACTTTCTCAGAAACCTTCTTTCTAGTTTTTATCTGAGGATATTTCCTTTTTCATTATTGGGCTCAAAAGGCTTCCACGTATCCCCTGACAGATTACACGAAAACAGTGTTAGCAAACTGCTCCTTGAAAAGAAAAGTGTATCTCTGTAAGATGCATTCACACATCACAATGTAGTTTCTCAGAAACCTTCTTTCTAGTTTTTATCTGAGGAGATTTCCTTTGTCCCCATGGGGGTCAATGTGCTCCTTTATATCCCTTATAGATTCCAAGAAAAGAGTGTTAGCAAACGGCTTCATGCAGAGAAAGGTGTAACTCTGTGAGATGAATTCAAAAATCCAAAAGAAAGCTCTCAGAAAGTTTCTTTTTAGTTTTTATCAGAGGATATTTCCTTTGTCAGAGTAGACTTCAATGCAATCTAAGATGTCCCGTCTCAGATTCCCCAAAAATATTGCTAACAAGCTACTCCTTGATAAGAAGATGCCTCTCTGTGAGACAAATTCAAACATCACAATGCAGTTTCTCAGACACTTTCTTTCTGTTTTTTCTCTGAGTATATTTCCTTTGTCACTATAATCTTCAAAGCACTCCCAAACATCTCATTGTAGTTTCCACGAAAACAATGTTAGCGGACTACTACAGGAAAAGAACTGTGTAACTCTATGAGATGTACTCACACATCACATAGAACTTTCTCAGAAATCTTCCAGCCAGTTTTTATCTAAGGATAATTCCTTTGTCACCCCAGGGTTCATTGCACTAAGAAATATCCCACTGCAGATTCCAAGAAAACAGTCTTAGCAAATTGCTCAATGAAAAGCACAGTGTAACTCTGTGAGATGCATTCGCACATCACAATGCAGTTTCTCAGAAAGCTTCTTTCTGCTTTTTATCTGAGGATATGTCCTTTTTCTCCATAGACCTGAAAGCTCTCCCAAATATCCCTTTGCAGATTCCACGAAAACAGTGTTAGCAAACGGCTTCATGCAGAGAAAAGTGTAGCTCTGTTAGATGAATTCACACATCACAAAGAACTTTCTCAGAAAGCTTCTTTCTAGTTTTAATGTGAGGCTATTTCCTTTTTCACATTCCAGCTCAATGTGCTGTGAAATAACCAAGGATACAGTGTTTGCAGTCTGCTCAATGAAAAGGACACTGTAACTCTGTGAGTTGTATTCACACATCACAAAGCAGTTTCTCAGAAGGCTTCTTTTTGGTTTTTATCTGAGGATATTTCCTTTGTCCCCATAGGCTTCAATGTGCTCCCAAACATCCTAACACAGTTTCCATGAAAACAGTGTTAGCAGACTGCTGTATGAAAAGAATGGTGGAACTCTGTGAGATGAACTCACACATCACAAAGCAGTTTCTCAGAAAGCTTCTATCCAGTTTTTATCTGAAGATATACCCTTTGTCACCACAGACTTCATTGCACTAAGAAATATCCTACCGCAGATGCCAGGAAAACAGTGTTAGGAAACTGCTTCATGAAAAAAGAAGTGTAACTCTCTCAGATGCATTAATACATTACAATGCAGTTTCTCAGAAAGCTTCTGTGTAGTTTTTATCTGAGGATATTTCCTGGTTTACCATGGGCCTCAATGTACTCCTTTGTATCCCTTTACAGATTCCACGAAAACAGTGTTAACAGACTGCTCTATGAAAGAATGGTGTAACTCTGTGAGATGAACTCACACATCACAAAGCACTTTCTCAAAAAGCTTCTTTCTATTTTTTATCTGAGGATGTTTCGTTTTTCATTATAGGCCTCAAAGTGCTGTCCAGTCTACCTTGGCAGATTCCACGAAAGAAGTGTGAGCAAAGTACACCATGAAAAAATGTTGTAACTCTCTGAGGTGAATTCCCATATTGCAGATAACTTTCTCAGAAAGCTTCTATCCAGTTTTTATCTGAAGATGTTTCATCACCACAGGTTTCATTGCGCTAAGAAATGTCTCATTGCAGATTCCAAGAAAACAGGGTTATCAAACTGCCAAGTGAAAAGCACAGTTTAACTCTGTGAGATGCATTCACACATCTCAATGCAGGTTCTCAGAAAACTTCTTTCTAGTTTTTATCAGAGGATATTTCCTTTTTCACTATAGGCCTCAAAGTGCTGCCAAACATCCCTTGGCAGATGCCACAAAAACAATGTTAATAATCTGCTCCATGAAAAGAATGATGTAACTCTCTGAGATGAAGTCACACATCACAAAGAACTTTCTCATAAAGCTTCTATCCAGTTTTTATCTGACGATATTTCCTTTGTCACCACAGATTCCATTGTGCTGAGAAATATGCCAGTGCAGATTTCAAGAAAACAGTCTTAGCAAACTGCTCGATGAAAAGCTCAGTGTAACTCTGTGAGATGTATTTGCACATCACAATGCAGTTTCTCAGAAAGCTTCTTTCTGCTTTTTATCTGAGGATATGTCTCTTTTCACCATAGGCCTCAATGTGCTCCCAAATATCCCTTTGCAGATTCCACGAAAACAGTGTTAGCAAACGGCTTCATGCAGAGAAAGGTGTAGCTCTGTTAGATGAATTTACACATCACAAAGAACTTTCTCAGAAAGCTTCTTTCTAGTTTTAATCTGAGGATATTTCCTTTTTCACTTTAGGGCTCAAAAGGCTTCCAACTATCCCCTGGCAGAGTACACGAAAACAGCGTTAGCAAACTGCTTAATGAAATGCAAAGTGTAATAATGTGAGATGGATTTTCACATCCCAATGCAGTTTCTCAAAAAGCTTCTTTCTGGTTTTTATCTGAATGTTTCCTGGTTCACAATAGGCCTCAATGCGCTCCCAACTATCCCTTTACAGATTCTACGATAACAGCTTTAGCAAACGACTTTATGTAGAGAAAGATGTAACTCTTTGACATTAACTCAAACATCACAAAGAAGTTCTCAGAAAGCTTCTTACTTGTTTTTATCTGAAGATATTTCGTTTGTCACTATAATCTTCAAAGTGCTGCGAAGTAACCAAGGAAACAGTGTTAGCAGACTGCTCAATGAAAAGAACACTGTAACTCTGTGAGATGTATTGACACATCACAAAGCAGTTTCTCAGAAGACTTCTTTTTGATTTTTATCTGAAGATATTTTGTTTATCAGTGTAGCCCTCAAAGTGCTGCCAAGTCTACCTTGGCAGATGCCACAAAAACAGTGTTAGCAAACTGCTCCATGAAAAGAAATGTGTAACTATCTGAGACGAATTCACACATCAGAAAGAACTTTCTCAGAAAGCTTCTATCCAGTTTTTATCTGAGGATATTTCCTTTGTCACCACAGACTTCATTGCGCTAAGAAATGTCCCATTGCAGATTCCTAGAAAATGGTGTTAGCAAACTTCTCAATGAAAACCACAGTGTAACTCTGTGAGATGCATTCGCACATCACAATGCAGTTTCTCAAAAAGCTTCCTTCTGGTTTTTATCTGAGGATATGTTCTTTTTAACCATAGACCTGAAAGCTCTCCCAAATATCCCTGTGCATATTCCACGAAAACAGTGTTAGCTAATGGGTTCATGCAGAGAAAGGTGTAGCTCTGTTAGATGAATTCACAAATCACAAAGGACTTTCTCAGAAAGCTTCTTTCTAATTTTTATCTGAGGATATTTCCTTTTTCACTATAGGGCTCAATGGGCTTCCAAGTATCCCCTGGCAGATTACACGAAAACAGTGTTAGCAAACTTCTCAATGCAACACAGAGTGTAACAATGTGAGATGAATTCACACATCCCAATGCAGTTTCTCAGAAAACTTCTTTCTAGTTTTTATCTCAGGATATTTCCTTTGTCACTATAATCTTCAAAGTGCTGAGAAATAACCAAGGAAACAGTTTTAGCAGACTGCTCAATGAAAAGAACACTGTACCTCTGTGAGATGTATTCACACATAACAAAGCAATTTCTCAGAAGGCTTCTTTTTGGTTTTTGTCTGAGGATATTTCCTTTGTCCCCATAGGCTTCAATGCGCTCCCAAACATCCTAAAACAGTTTCCACGAAAACAGTGTTAGCAGACGGCTGTATCAAAAGAATGGGAGAACTCTGTGAGATGAACTCACACATCACAATGCAGTTTCTCAAAAAGATTCTATCCAGTTTTCATCTGAGGATATTTCGTCACCACAGGCTTCATTGCGCTAAGAAATATCCCATTGCATATTCCAAGAAAACAGAGTTAGCAAACTGCCAAATGAAAAGCACAGTTTAACTCTGTGAGATGCTTTTGCAAATCCCAATGCAGTTTCTCAAAAAGCTTCTTTCTAATTTTTATCTGAGGATATTTCATTTTTCACTATAGGCCTCAAAGTGCTACCAAATATCCCTTGGCAGATTCCACGAAAACAGTGTTAGCTAACTGCTCCATGAAAAGAAAGGTGTAACTCTCTGAGATGAATTCACACATCACAAAGAACTTTCTCAGAAAGCTTCTATCCAGTTTTTATCTGAGGATATTTCCTGTGTCACTACAGGCTTCATTGCGCAAAGAAATATTGCACTGCAGATTCTAAGAAAACAGTCTTAGCAAACTGCTCAATGAAAAGCACAGTGGAACTCTGTGAGATGCATTCGCACATCACAATGCAATTTCTCAGAAAGCTTCTTTCTGCTTTTTATCTGAGGATGTGTCCTTTTTCACCATAGGCCTCAATGCACTCCAAAACATCCTATTGCTGTTTCCACGAAAAGAGTGTTAGCAGACTGCTGTATGAAAAGAACAGTGTAACTCTGTGAGATGAATTCACACATCACAAAGCAGTTTCCCCAAAAGCTTCTTTCTATTTTCTTTCTGAGGATATTTCCTTTTTCACTAAAGGCCTCAAAGTTCTGCCAAATATCCCTTTTCATGTTCCCGGAAAACAGTGTTAGCAAACTGCTCCATGAAAAGAAGGGTGTAACTCTGATATGAATTCACACATCACAAAGAATTTTCTCAGAAAGCTTCTATTCAGTATTTGTCTGAGGATATTTCCTTTGTTACCATAGGTTTTAGTGCAATTCAAAATATCGCTTCTCAGATTCCTCAAAAACAGGCTAACAAAGTGATCCATGAAAAGGATTGTGTAACTCTGCGAGATAAATTTACACATCCAAAGCAGATGCTCAGAAAATTTCTTTTTGGTTTTAGTCTGAGGATAAATCCTTTGTCACCATAAGTTTCAATGCACTCCCAAATATCCTAATGCAGATTCCACAAAAACAGTGTTAACAGACTGCTCAAAGAAAAGAATGGCGTAACTCGTTGAGATGAATTACCCCATCACAAAGTAGTTTCTCAGAAAGTTTCTTTCCAGTTTTTATCTGAGTATATTTCCTTTGTCACCATAAGCTTCATTGCGCTAAGAAATATCCCATTGCAGATTCCAAGAAAACAGCGTTAACAAATTGTTCAATGAAAAGCACAGTGTAACTCTGTTAGATGCATTCATACATCACAATGCAGTTTCTCAGAAAGCTTCTTTCTAGTTTTCATCTGAGGATATCTCCTTTTTCACCATAGGCCTCAATACATTCCCAAATATCACTTTGAAGATTTCTCGAAAATAGTGTTAGCAAACGGCTTCATGAAGAGAATGGTGTAACTCTGTGAGATGAATTCACACATCACAAAGAAGTTTCTCAGAAAGCTTCTTTCTAGTTTTTATCAGGGGATATTTCCTTTGTCAGTGTAGGCTTCAATGTGATCCAAACTATCCCATCTCAGTTTCCCCAAAAATAGTGCTAACAAACTGCTCTATGATAGGAAAGTGTAACTCTGTGAGATGAATTAACACATCAAATAGCAGATTCTCAGACATCTTCCTTCTAGTTTCACTCTGAGGATATTTTCTTTGTCACCATAAGGTTCAATGTACTGCATAATATCCCTTATGGATTCCAAGAAAACAGTGTTAGCAGACAGCTCATTGAAAAGAACACTGTAACCCTGTGAGATGTATTCACACATCACAAAGCAATTTTTCAGATGGCTTCTTTCTAGTTTTTATCTGAGTACATTTCCTTTGTTACCATAGCCATAAAAGTGATTAAATTTATCCCTTCTCAGATTCCACAAAAACAATGCTAGCAAATTGATCCATGAAAGAGCATATATACCTCAAAGAAAAGAGAGGTATAACTGTATGAGATGAATGCACATTTCACAAGGCATTTTCTCAAAAAGCTTCTTTCCAGTTTTCATGTGAAGTTATTTCCTTTTTCATCTTAAGCCTCAATGTGCTCCCGATTATCCCTTTGAAGATTCTACAAAATCAGTGTTAACAAACTGCTCAATGAAAAGAAAGGTTTAACTCTGTGAGAGTAATTCACACATCACAAAGCAGTTTCTTGGAAAGCTTCTTTCTAGTTTCTATCAATTTCCTTTATCACCATAGGCTTAAAAGTACTCCAAAGTATCCCTTTGTAGATTTTACACAAACAGTGTTTCCACACTGCTCAATGAAAAGAGAGGTATAACTCTGGGAGATGAATGCAGACATTGGAAAACAGTTTCTCAAAAGATTCTTTCCAGTTTTCATCTGAAGACATTTCCTTTTTCACCATTGGTCTCAATGCTCTCCCTTAATATCCCTATGTAGATTCCACAGAAATAGTGTTCCCAAACTGCACAATGTAAAGTTAGGTTAACACTTTGAGATGAATGCACACGTCACAAAGCAGTTTCTCAGGAAGGTTCTTTCTAGTTTTTACCCGAAGATAGTTCTTCCACTTAGCCTTCAATGTGTTCTGATATATCACTTTGAGATTTTAAAGAAACAGTGTTTCCACACTCCTCAATGAGGAGAAAGGTATAACCCTGTGAGAAGAATGCACACATCACAAAGCAGTTTCTCAGAAACCTTCTGTCCAGTTTTTATCTCAAGATATTTCCTTTATAACCATAGGCCTCAATTATCTCCCAAATGTCCCTTTGCTGGTTCCACAAATACAGTGGTCCCAAACTGCTCAATGAGCAGAAATGTTTAACTGTGTCAGGTAAATTCATATATCACAAAGCAGTTCCTCAGAAAGCTTCTTTCTAGTTTTTATCTGAGGATATTTCCTTTTTCACCATAGGCTGCACTGTGCTGAGAAATGTCCCTCCGTATATTTTACACAAACAGTATTTCCACAGTGCTCAATGAAAGAAAGGTATAACTTTATTTTTTTTTTTTCCAAACTGCAAATTGCCCCAAGTTTTATTTGTAGTCCATACAAAAGGGAAAAAAAATTAAGGTTTTCTAACACCACCTACTTGGGGAGATGGGGAAGTGAGACTGTGCCGCTCACCATCAGCTAGAACATTAGTGGTCAGCAGGGACTTGGATACATGCCAACTGACTGTCCCAACAGGAACTCAGTCTCAACAGTCTACAGAGGGACAGTCAGGGTACCCTGGACTGCTGGCACAGCTTGGCGCATAGGAAATGGTTAAGCTAACCCTTTCCTGGCCTCCTTCCCATCTAAAAAGAAAAAGGCGCCGGCGACCTCAGCTGCAGGTTGCTTCCCCATCCAGATGACCTTAAATATCGCGCACAAAAATAAAAAGGAGCCAGGAAAAAAAATAAAAACATAAAAGAAATTCCCATTCTGGGGAGACGGGAGGCAGGGTAGAGGGAAAACCGCAGATCTAGAGCCAGTAGCAAGATTTGCTGCTGAGGCGAAGGAACAAAGTAGGTTACTGCCGAACACTCAAAAGGATCATCTCCTGGGGAAGGCCCACATGGTAGAGGGGATGAAAAACCACAACCAGGAAAGGTATGGGCCAGAGTAGTTATAACCTGGATCTGTAACCCTACCCACCTCTTTTCTCCCTCCCGCCCTGTGGTACCCCATCCCAGGATGGCCCTACATGCGGCGCTGGTAGCCAGAGTGCATCTGAGCCGCCCGCAGGTAATCATTATAGGAGCCCGAATAGCGTGCGTAATCAGAATGGGCATCGGGCAGGCGACGGTAATCCAGCGAGGACTTTGTCGGCGAGCGGCGGAACGAAAGCTGCGACTCTGATAAACGGCGGTAATCAGAGAGCTCGGCTAAACGCCGGTCGGAACCATACCTTTTCGACATGGCGACAGCCTTTTTGTAGGGATCGTCGTAGCTGGCCCGGGGTGGGGAGAGGCGGGTACGCTCATAGGGCGGCGGGGTGCTGTTGGCGTTGGCAACGGCCCCCTGGGACATGGACAGGTAGGCTGCAGACGGCTGACCTGCCCCATCGTAGGCATTGCCTGGCTGACCGCGGTAGGAGGCAGCAGCCTGGGGATGCTGCTGGGCAGCATAGGAAGCAGCCAATGAGGCTGACGACTGAGTGCGGTAAGGAGCTGCCAGGGTGGCAGAAGGTTGGGCCCCGTAGGCTGCTGCGGCACCATAGGAGCCAGTGGCCGCAGCAGCCGACTGAGCTCCATAGGAGCCTGAGAGGCCCATGGATGCTTGGGCCCCGTAACTATTCAGCTGGGTCTGGACAACCGGCTGGGCCCCATAAGAGCCAGCCATTGGGGTAGTGGCTTGTGCGGCATAGGCTGCTGGCTGGCTGGCATAGGCAGCAGCTGTAGCTGGCTGCGCCACATAGGCAGCTGGTTGGGAAGAGTAGGAAGCAGCCTGCTGTGCAGCATATGGGGCAGACTGGGCATTGTAAGAGGCCGAGGGCTGGGCATTGTAAGAAGCTGCCTGGGCTCCATAAACTGGTGAGGAGGCTGCAGACTGGGCCCCATAGGAGGCTGCCTGAGCCCCGTAGGAGCCTAAGGAGGAAGCTGCTCCCTGGGTGTTGTAGGAAGAAGCAGCTGCACGAACCCCATAGGAAGAGGCAGCCTGGGCGCCGTAAGAGGATGGTTGGTTACCATAGGAGGCAAGGGAGGAACCCTGAGCCCCATAGGAGTTGAGCGAAGAAGCCGCAGCTGCCTGACCCCCATAGGAGGAAAGGGCCGAGGCCGAGGGCTGGGCTCCACCATAGGGGCCGAGTGAAGAAGCTGCAGCAGACTGGGAGCTAGGACTAGCCAGCTGGCCCCTGTATGGAGCCCCAAGGGAGACAGAGGGCTGAGCGCGGTAAGAGGCTGCCTGGGCTGTCATGGGCTGAGTCCGATAGCCAACACCCAAAGAGGCAGAAGGCTGGGCCCTGTAGGCAGCTCCCAGTGACACTGACGGCTGGGCCCGGTAGGTAGCTGGCTGGGCCGTCAGAGGAGCCACATAAGAGGCTCGGGGAGGTGAACGGCGCAGAGGGCTGCGGTCGCGACCAAAGAAGGGTGGTGTGGGCTGACGGGCTTGCCCATCAAAGCCACCAGTGCTGTTGCCAAAAGCCTGCTGGTAGTCGAAGGTGGCAGAGAAGCCACCAGTTCCAGGGAAGGCCATATCCCCAGCCCCTGGTTTCTTGGTCTTGTCCCCAGACTGGACAGCCAGGCCAGGCCCCTTCTTCTGACCCTTGGTGGAGAGTTCCACGTTGATGCGCTTGCCCTTCACTTCTTTGCCGTTGAGCTGCGCGATTGTGGCTTTGGCATCTGCTTCCTTCTCCATGTGAACAAACGCGTAGTCTTTCACCACGTCACACTCGATGACGCGTCCGCGGCGCTCGAAGAGGCTGCGCAGTTCCTGGCTCGTGCATGCAGCTGACACATTGCCCACGAAAATCTTCCAAGTATTAAGAGGCCTTGGGCGCAACATCTCCACCACGAGCGCACGCCCCGGCCGCAGCTCGTGGCCGTGCAGGGCTTCGATGGCGCGCAGCGCGCCCGCGTTCTCGCGCATGTGCACAAAGGCGAACTGTTTCATGACGGCGCAGCTCATGACCGTGCCGTAGGGCGCAAAGAGGGCTGCCAGCTCCTCTGGAGTCGTATCCGCCCCGTCGACGTTGCCCACGAATATCTTCATTTTGTCACCGCAGCCGCCTTCCCGGAGAGCCGGGACGTCTCCTCCAGCGATAGGAAAGACGTCCGAACGAGCGGCAGTCCTCCCCAGGAATGCAGAAAGGTATAACTTTAAGAGATGAATGCACATATCAGAAACCAGTGTCTCAGGAAGCTTCTTTCCAGTTTTCATCTGAAGATATTTCCTTTTTCACCATCAGCCTCAATGTGCTCCCAAATATCCCTTTGCAGATTCCACAAAACCAGTGTTACAACACTGTTCAATGAAAACAAAGCTTTAACTCTGTGAGATGAATTCATATATCACAAGGCAGTTTCTCAGAAAGCTTCTTTCTAGTTTTTATCTGAGGATATTTCCTTTTTCATCATAGGATTCAATGTGCTCCCAATTATCGTTTCTCACATTTAACAAAAGCAGTGATTCTAAACAGTTCAATCATAAGAAAGGTTTACTTCTGGAAGATGAATGAATACATCAGAAAGCATTTTCTCAGAAAGCATCTTTCTAGTTTTTATCTGAAGATTATTCGATCTTCACCTTAGGTTTCAATGCACTCCAAAATATACCTCAGTAGGTTTTACACAAACTGTGTTTCAACACTGCTCAATAAAGATAGGTATATCTCAGCGACAGGAATGCACACATCACAAAGCAGTTCTCAGAAAGCTTCTTTCCAGTTTTCATCTGAAGATATTTCCTTCTTCACCATGGGCCTCAATGCGCCCTCAAATGTAGCTTCATGGATTCCTCAAAGAGAGAGCTTCCAAACAGGGCAATGAAAGGAAAGGTTTAACTGTGTGAGATGAATTCACACATCACAAAGCAGTTCTCAGAAAGCTTCTTTCTAATTTTTATCTGTCGATATTTCTCTTTTCATCATAGGCTAAAATACCCCTTCTCAGATTCTACAAAAACAGTGATTCCAAACGTCTCAATCAAAAGATAGGTTTAAGTCTATGAAATGAATGCACACATCACAAAGCAGTTTCTCGGAAACTTCTTTCCAGTTTTCATCTGAAGATATTTCCATTTTCACCATAGGCCTCAATGTGCTCCTGAACATCCCTTTGCAGATTCCACAAAAATATTATTAATAAACTGCTCCATGAAAAGAAAGGTTTAATTCTGTGAGATGAATTGAAACATCACAAAGCAGATTCTCGCAAACTTCTTTCTAGTTTTTATCTGAGATATTTCTTTTTTCACCAAATGCTTCAATGCAGTCCCAAATATCCCTTCTCAGACTCTACAAAAACAGCTTAATCAAAAGAAAGGTTTAACTGTATGAGATGAATGTACATATCACAAAGCAGTGTCTCAGAAAACTTCTTTCTAGTTTTCATCTGAAGGTATTCCCTTGTTCACATAGGCCTCCATACACCCCGAAATGTCCCTTTGCAGATTTGTCAAATACAGTGTTTCCAAACTGTGCATTGTAAAGAAAAGTTTAACTATGAGATGAATGTACACATCACAAAGCAGTTTCTCAGAAAGCTTCTTTCTAGTTTTTATCTGAAGATATTCCTTCATCACCTTAGGCTTCTATACCTTCTGAAATATCCCTTTGTACATGTTACACAAACAATGTTTCCACATTGCTCAATGCAAAGAAAGGGATAACTCCGTGAGAGGAATGCACACTTCACAAAGCAGTTTCTCAGAAAGCTTCTCTCCAGTTTTCATCTGAAGATACTTCATTTTTCACCGTAGGCCTCAATGACCTCGGAATATCCCTTTTCAGATCCCACAAAAGCAGTGCTACCAAATAGCAGAATATAAAGTTTGGTTTAATTGTGTGGAATGAATGCACACATCATATAGCATTTTCTCAGAATGCTTCTTTCTAGTTTTCATATGAAGATGTTTCCTTCGTCACCTTAGGCTTCAATATCCCTTTGTAGGTTTTACACAAACAATGTTTCTACACTGCTTAATGAAAAGAGAGGTATAATTATATGAGATGAATGAACTCATCACAAAGAAGTTTCTCAGAAAGCTTCTTTCCAGTTTTCTTCTGAAGGTATTTCCTTTTTCACCATAGGCCTCAATTCACTACTGAATATCCCTTTGCAGATGCCACAAAAACAGTGTTAACAAACTGCTCAGTGAAAAGAAAGGTTTAACTCTATGAGAATGAATTCACACATCATGATGCAGTTTCTCAGAACGCTTCTTTCTAGTTTTTTTCTGTGGCTATTTCCTTTTACAACATAGGCATCAATGCGTTGCCTAATATCCCTCCTCAGATTCCACAAAAATAGTGATTCCACACTGCTCGATCAAAAGAAAACTTTAACTCTATGAGACGAATGCCAATATCACAAAGAAGTTTGTCAGAAAGCTTCTTTCTAGTGTTCATCTGATGATATTTCCTTGTTCACTGTAGGCCTCGATGCTTCCCAAATGTCCCATCATGGATTCATCAAAGACAGCGTTTCCAAGCTGTGCAATGTAAAGAAAGGTTTAAATCTGTGAGATGAATGCACACATCACAAGGCAGTTTCTCAGAAAGCTACTTTCTAGTTTTTATCTAAAGGTACTTCCATCTTCACCTTATTCTTCAATGCACTCCAAATTATCCCTTTGTAGATTTCACAGAAACTGTGTTACCATACTGCTAAATGAAAAGAAAGGAATAATCTGTGAGAGGAATGCACATATCACAAAGCAGTTTCTTGGAAAGCTTTTTTCTAGTTTTCATCTGAGGATATTTCCTTTTTCACCATAGGCCTTAATGAGCTCCCAAATATCCCATAGCAGATTTCATGAAAACAGTGTTAGAAAACTGCTCCATGAAAAGAAAGGTGTAACTCTGTGAGATGAATTCACACATCACAAAGCAGTTTCTTGGAAAACTTCTTTCTAGTTTTTATCTGAGGATATTTCCTTTGTCACCAAAGGCTACAAAAGTACCCAAAATATCCCTTCTTAGATTCCCCAAAAGCATTGATGCAAAACTGTTTCCTCAACAGAAAGATTTAACTCTATGAGATGAATGCACACATCATGAATCATTTCTCAGAAAGCTTGTCTCCAGTTTATATCTGAGAATATTTCCTTTTTCAACATAGGCCTCAATGCACTCCCGAATATCCCATTACAGATTCTATGAAAACAGTGTTAGCAAACTGCTCCATGAAAATAAAGGTGTAACTCTGTGAGATGAATTCACACATCACAAGGCAGTTTCTTGGAAATCTTCTTTCTAGTTTTTATCTGAGTATATTTCCTTTCTCATAATAGGCTTTTATGTGCTTCCAAATATCCCTTCTCAGATTCCACAAAAACAGTGATTCTAAACTGCTCAATCAAAAGAAAGCTTAAGTCTTTGAGATGAATGCACATATCATGACGCAGTGTCTTAGAAAGCATCTTTCTAGTTTTCATCTGAAGATATTTCCTTGTTCACCATAGTCCTCAAGGCACCCCAAATATCCCTTCGTAGATTCTAGGAAAACAGTGTTTCCAAACTGCTGAATGAATAGAATGGTTTAATTCTGCAAGATGAATGCGTACAACACAAGGGAGTTTTTCAGATAGCTTCCTTCTCATTTTTATCCTGGTATACTCCCTTTTTCACCAATATCCTCAATGAGCTCCTAAATGTCCACTCGTAGAATGGACAAAAACCATTTTTCCCAAATACCGAATCAAAAGAAATGTCTAACTCTGTGAGATGAATACAGACATCACAATGCAGTTTCTCAGATAGATTCCTCCCAGTTTTCATTCTGGGGTATTCGATTTTTCACCGTTGGCCTCAATGAGTTTCCAAATTTCCATTTGCAGATTCTACAAAAACAGTGTTTCCAAACTGCTTAAAGAAAATAAAGGTTTAACTCTGCAAGATGAATGCACACTTCACAAGCTGGGTTCGCACATAGCCATCTTCTAGTTTTTGTTGTAGGATATTCGCTTTTTCACCATTGACCTCAATGAACTCCCAAATGTCCATTCCTAGAATGGAAAGAATAGTGATTCCAAACAGCTGATTGAAAAGAAAAGTTGGACTCTGTGAGATGAATGCACACATCACAAAGCACTTTCTCAATGATCTTCTTTCTAAATTTTATGTAAAGATATTTTCTTTTTCACCACAGGCCTCAATGCACTCCCAAATATCCTTCACAGATTTTACAAAAACCGTGTTTCCAAACTGCTGGATCCAAAGAAGCTGAGCAGTTTGCAATCACAATTTTTGTGGAATATGAGAGAGAATATGTGCAAGCGCATTGAAGGCTATGGTGAAAAAGGAAACATGATCAGAAAAAAACTAGAAAGAAGCTTTCCGAGAAACTGCTTTGTGATGTGTGAATTCATCTGACAGAGTTAAATGTTTCTTCTCATTGAGAAGTTTGGTAATACTGTTTTTGTGAAATGTGTAAAGGTATATGCGGGAGCGCATTGAGGCCTATGTTTTAAAAGGAAATCTCTTCAGATAGAAACTGGAGAGAAGCTTTTTGATTCACTGCTTAGTGATGTGTGCATTCATCTCATAGTGTTAAATGTTTCTTTACATTGTGCAGTTTGGAAACTGACAAATCCATGAGGGTACATTTGGGGGCACATTGAGGTCTACCATGAACAAGGAATACCTTCACATGAAAACTGGAAAGAAGCTTTCTAAGAAACTGCTTTGTGATTTGGGAATTCATCTCATAGAGTTAAACATTTCTTTTGATTGAGCAGTTTGAAATCACTGATTTTGTGGAATCTGAGAAGGGATATTTGAGAGCACATTGAAGCCTATGGTAGAAAAGGAAATATCCTCAGACAAAAACTAGAAAGTAGTTTTCCGAGAAACTGCTTTGTGATGTGTGAATTCATCTGACAGTGTCAAAAGTTTCTTCTCATTAAGCAGTTTGGTAACACTGTGTTATGGCATCTTCAAAGGGATATTCACGAGCACATTGAGGCCTATAGTGAGAAAGGAAATATCTCAATTAAAAACTGGAGAGAAGCTTTCTGATAAACTGTTTTGCATTGTGTGCATTCCTCTCACAGAGTTATACCTTACTTTTCATTGAGCAGTGTTGAAACACTTTTTGTGTAAAATCTACACAGGGATATTTCAGAGTGCATTGAATCCTCAGGTAAAAAAGGAAATATCCTCAGACAAAAACTTGAAAGAAGCTTCCAAGAAACTGCTTTGTGATGCATGCATTCCTCTCACAGATTTATACCTTTATTTTCATTGAACAGTGTGGAAACACGGTTTGTGTAAAATCTACAAAGGGATATTTTGGAGCACACTGAGGCCTAAATGATGAAGGAACTATCTTCAGATATAAACTAGAAAGAAGCTTTCTGAGAAACTGCTCTGTGATGTGCACATTCATCTCACAGACGTAAACCTTTCTTTACATTGTGCTGTTTGAAAACTCTGTCTTTGATGAAACCATGAAGGGAAATTTGGGGGCATATTAAGGCAAACAAGGAAACATCTTCAGATGAAAATCGGAAAGAAACTTTCTGAGAAACTGCTTTGTGATGTGGACATTCACCTCATAGAGTTAAACCTTTCTTTTATTGAGCAGTTTGGAATCACTGTTTTTTGTGGAATCTGAGTAGGGATATTTGGGAGTGCATTGAAGCACATGTTGAAAAAGGAAATATATTCAAATAAAAACTGGAGAGAAACTTTCTGAGAAACTGCTTTGTTATGTGTGCATTCCTCTCCCGAGTTATACTTTTCTTTTCATTGAGCAGTGTGGAAACACTGTTTAAATTTTACAAAGGGACATTTTGGAGCACATTGAATCCTAAGGTGAAGATGGAAGTATCTTCAGATAAAAATTAGAAAGAAGCTTTCTGAGAAACTGCTTTGTGATGTGCTCATTCATCTCACAGAGTTAAACCTTTCTTTACATTGTGCAGTTTGGAAACTCTGTCAAATCCACGAAGGGACATTTTGGGGCTCATTGAGGCCTTCAGTGAACAAGGAAATATCTTCAGGTGAAAAGTGGAAGGAAGCTTTCCGGGAAACTGCTTTGAGATGTGTGCATTCATCTCATAGAGTTTAACATATCTTTTGATTGAGCAGTTTTGAATTACTCTTTTTGTGAAATCAAAGAGGGAATATTTGAGAGCACATTGAAGCCTATGGTGAATATGGAAATATCCTCAGATAAAAACTAGAAAGAAGCTTTCCGAGAATCTGCTTTGTGATGTGTGAATTCATTTCACAGAGTTAAACCTTTCTTTTCAATGAGCACTTTGGTAACATTGTTTTTGTGTTATCTGCAAAGGGACATTTGAGAACTCTTTGAGGCCTATGGTGAAAAAGGAAGTATCTTCAGACAAAAACTGGAGAGAAGCTTTCTGAGAGCCTGTTTTCTGAGGTACACATTCCTGTCACAGAGTTATACGTTTGTTTTCATTAAGCAGTGTGGAAACACTGTTTGTGTAAAATCTGCACAGGGATATTTTGGAGTGCTTTGAAGCCTAAGCTGAAGTTGAAAGTATCTTCAGATAAGAACTAGAAAGAAGCTTTCTAAGAAACTGGTTTGTGATGTGTGCATTTATCTTACAGAGATAAACCTTTCTTTATATTGCACAGTTTGAAAACACTGTGTGTGACCAATCCATGAAGTGACATTTGGGGATGCATTAATGCCTATGGTGAACAAGGAAATATCCTCAGATAAACACTAGAAAGAAGTTTTCTGAGACACTGCTAGTGATACGTGCATTCATCCCATAGAGTTAAACCTTTCTTTTCATTGAGCAGTTTTGGAACACCATCTTTGTGGAATCTGCAAAGGGATATTCAGGAACTCATTGAGTCCTATAGTGAAAAAGGATATATCTTGAGATGAAAACTGCAAAGAAACTTTCTGAGAAACTGCTTTTTGATGTGTTCATTTGTCTCATTGAGCTATATCTTTCTTTTCATTGAGCAGTGTGGAGACACTTTGTAAAATCTACAAAGATATTATTTCAGAGTGCATTGAAGTCTTTGGTGATGAAGGAAATATCTCCATATAACAACTAGAAAGAAGCTTTCTGAGAAACTGCTTTGTGATGTGTGCATTCATCTCACAGAGTTGTACGTTTCTTTAGATGGCACACTTTGGAAACCCTGTCTTTGAAGAATCTGTGAAGGGATATTTGGGGGCGTACTGAGGCCTACGGTGAACAAGGAAATATCTTCAGATGAAAACTGGAAAGAAGCTTTCTGAGAAACTGCTTTGAGATGTGGGCATTAATCTCATAGGGTTAAACCTTTCTTTCAAGGGAGCAGTTTGGAATCGCTGTGTTTGTGGAATCTGACAAGGGATATTTGGGAGCGCAGTGATGCCTATGGTGAAAAAGGAAATATCCTCAGATAAACACTAGAAAGAAGCTTTCTGAGAAACTTCTTTGCGATGTGTGAATTCATCTCATAGAGTTAAACCTTTCTTTTTTGAGCAGTTTTGTAACACTGTGTTCGTGGAATCTGCAATGGTATATTTGGCAGCGCATTGAGGCCTATGGTGGAAAAGGAAATATCTTCAGATGAAAACTGGAAAGAAGCTTTCTGAGAAACTGCTTTGTGATGTGTGAATTCATCTGACAGAGTTAAACATTTCTTCTCTTTGAGCAGATTGGTAACACTGGTTTTGTGGAATCTGCAAGGGGATATATGGGATCACATTGAGGCCTATGGTGAATAAGGAAATATCTTCAGATAAAAACCGGAGGGAAGCTTTATGAGATACTGCTTTGTGAAGTGTGCATGTCTCTCACAGAGTTAAGCCTTTCATTTCATTGAGTGGTGTGGAAACACTGTAAAATTTACAAAGGGATATTTTGGAGCACATTGAAGCCTAAGATAAAAATGGAACTGTCTTCAGATAAAAACTAGAAGGAAGTTTTCTGAGAAACTACTTTGTGATGTGTGCATTCATCTAACAGAATTAAACCTTTCTTTACATTGCACAGTTTGGCAACTCTGACGGATCTGTGAAGGGATATTTTGGGGCGCATTGAGGCCTATGGTGGACAAGGAAATATCTTTAGATGAAAACTGAAAAGAAGTTATCTGAAAAACTGCTTTCTGATGTGTGCATTCATCCCATAGAGTTAAACCTTCCTTTTGATTGAGCAGTTTGGAATCACGGCTTTCTGTGAAATCAAAGAGGGGATATTTGGGAGCGTGTTGAAGCCTATGATGAAAATGGAAATATCCTCAGATAAAAACTAGAAACTTTCTAAGAAACTGCTTTGTGATGTGTGAATTCATCTCATAGAGTTAAACCTTTCTTTTCATTGAGCAGTTTGGTAACATTGTTTTTGTGGTATCTGCAAAAGGATATTTGGGAATGCTTTCAGGATTATGGTGAAATAGGGAATATCTTCAGATAAAAACTGGAGAGTAGCTTTCTAAGACTCTGCTTTGTGAGGTGTGCATTACTCTCATAGAGTTATACCTTTGTTTTCATTCAGCAGGGTGGAAACACTGCTCATGTAAAATCTACCAAGGGATATTTCAGAGCGTTTTGAAGCCTAAGGTGAAGATGGAAGTATCTTCAGATAAAAACTTGAAAGAAGCTTTCTGAGAAACTGGTTTGAGATGTGTGCTTTCATCTCACAAAGATAAACCTTTCTTTTCATTGAGTTGTTTGTTAACACTGTCTTTATGGGATATGGAAAAGGATATTTGAGAATTCATTAAGGCCTATGGTGAAAAACAATTTTCTTCAGATGAAAACTGGAGAGAAGATTTCTGTGAAACTGCTTTTTGAAGTGTGCATTCCTCTCACATAGTTAAACTTTTCCTTTCATTGAGTGGTGTGGAAACACTCTTTGTGTAAAATATACAAAGGGATATTTCAGAGCGTATTGAAGTCTAAGGTAAAAATGGAACTTTCTTCAGATAAAAACTAGAAAGAAACTTTCTGAGAAACTGCTTTGTGATGTGTGCATTCATCTCACAGAGTTAGACCCGTTTTTGAGTCAGCATTTTGGAAACACAATTTTTGTCCATTCTGCGAGTGGTCATTTGGGATCTCTTGAGGCCAATGGCAGAAAAGGGAAT
This sequence comes from Trachypithecus francoisi, assembly GCF_009764315.1. NCBI lineage: Eukaryota > Metazoa > Chordata > Mammalia > Primates > Cercopithecidae > Trachypithecus > Trachypithecus francoisi. The sequence goes on along the minus strand of NW_022681471.1, from coordinate 81,014,852 downwards.
ATGCCAGGATAAAACCAGAAGGAAACTATCTGAGAAATTACTTTGTGATGCGTACATTCATCTCACAGGGTTAAATCTTCTTTCCATTCAGCAGTTTGGAAACACTGTTTTTGTAGAATCTGTGAAGGGATATTTGGGAGCTCTTTGAAGTGTATGGTGAAAAAGAAAATATCTTCACATAAAATCTAGAAAGAAGTTCATTGAGAAACTGCATTGTGATGTGTGCATTCTTCTCACAGAGTTCAAATTTACTTTTCACTCAGCTGTTTGGAAACACTGTTCTTTCCATTCTAGGAATGGACATTTGGGAGGTCATTGAGGCCAATGGCGAAAAAGTGAATATCCTCTGACAAAAACTAGAAGGAAGTTATGTACAAAACTGGCATGTGTTTTTGTAGATCCTGGAAAGGCATATTTGGGAGTGCTTTGAGGCCAATGGCAAAAAAGAAAATATTTTCAGATAAAAATGAGAAAGAAGCCTAAAAGGAAGTTATCTGAGAAATTGCTTGGTGATGTGTGTATAGAATTAAGCCTTTCTTTGGATGCAGCAGTTTTGAAACACTGTTATTGTAGTATCTGCAAAGGGATATCTGGGAGCGCTTTGAGGCCTATGGTGTAAAAGAAAATATCTTCAGATAAAAACTAGAAAGAAGCTTTCTGAGAAACTTCTTTGTGATGTGTGCATTCATCTCACAGAATTAAAGCTTTCTTTTGATTCACGAATTTTGTAACACAGTTTTTTTTCCTTTGTGCGAATGGATATTTGGGACCTCATTGAGGCCAAAGCTGAAAAATCGAATATCCCAGGATAAAAAATAGAAGGAAGATCTCTGAGAAACTGCCTTGTGATGTTTGTATTGAGCTTACAGAGTTAAACCTTTCTTTTCATTCAGCAGTTTGGAAACACGTTTTTTGTAGAATCTGCCAAGTGATATTTGGGAGCATACTGAGGCCTCTGGTGAAAATAAAATATTTTCAGATAAAAACAAGAAAGAAGCTTTCTGAGAAACTTCTTTCCAATGTGTGCATTCATCTCACAGAGGTAAACATTTATTTTGATTTAGCATTTTGGAAACACTGTTTTTTTCCTTTCTGTGAATGAACATTTGGAGCTCACTGAGGCCAATGGTGAGAAAGTGAATATCCAGGTAAAAACAAGAAGGATGGTATCTGATAAACTGCTTTTTGATGTTGCATTCATCTCACAGAGGTAAACCTTATTTTTGATTCAGCTGTTTGGAAACTCTGTTTTTGGCCTTTTTGTGAATGGACATTTGGGAGCTCATTGAGGCCAATGGCAAAAAAGTGAATATCCCACGTAAAAACTAGAAGAAAGTTATCTGAGGAACCGCTTTGTGATGCGTGCATTCATCTCACACAGTCAAACCTTTATTTTCATTCAACAGTTTGGAAGCACTGTTTTCGTGTATTCTGCAAATGGACACTTTGGATCTCATTGAGACCAATGGTGAAAAATTGAGTATCCTAAGATAAAAACTGGAAAGATGCTATCTGAGAGACCTCTTTGTGATGTGTGCATTAATCTCACAGAGTTATACCTTTCTTTTGATGCAGCAGTTTGGAAACACGGTTTTTGTAGAATCTGCAAAGGGATATTTGAGAGCATATTGAGGTCTAAGATGGAAAAGAAAGTATCTTCAGTTAAAAACCGGAAAGAGGCTTTCTGAGAAACTGCTTTGTGATGTGTTCATTCATCTCACAGAATTAAACCTTTCTTTTGATTCAGCAGTTTGGACACGTGGGTGCTCTCCATTCTGAAAATGGAAATTAGGGAGGTCATTGATGCCTATGGCAATAAATCGAATATCCCAGGATTAAAAAGTAGAAGGAAGTTATCTGAGAAACCGCTTTTTGATGTGTGAATTCATCTCAGAGAGTTAAACCTTTCCCTTGATTCAGCAGTTTTGAAATACTGTTTTTTGTAGAATCTGCAAAGGGATATTTGGGAGCACATTGAGGCCTCTGGTGAAAAAGAAAATATCTTCAATTAAAATCTAGAAAGAAACTCATTGAGAAACTTCTTTGTGATGTGTGCATTCATCTCACAGAGTTAAATTTTCTTTTCATTCAGCTGTTTGGAAACACTGTTTTTTCCACTCTATGCATGGACATTTTTGAACTCATTGAGGCCAATGGCAAAAAAGTGAATATTTCATGATAAAAACTAGAAGGAAGTTATGTGCAAAACCAGTTTACAAAGTGTGCATTCATCTCACAGAGTCCCTTCACACATTCTACAAGGAGAATGTTTCCAACCTGCTGAATCAAAAGAAAGCTTTAACTCTGTGAATTGAATTCACACACCACAAAGCAGTTTCACAGATAGCGTCTTTCTCGTTTTTATCTGGGGATATTTGTTTTTTCCTCATTGGCCACAATGGGCTCCCTAATGTCCCTTCACAGATTCTAAAAAGAAAGTGTTTCCAATCTGCTGAATCAAAAGAAAGGTTCACCTCTGTGAGATGAATCCTCATATCACAAAACCATTTCACAGATAGCTACTTTCTAGTTTTTATCTGAGGATATTTGATTTTTCACCATAGGCCTCAATGGGCTCCCAAATGTCCCTTCACAGATTCTACAAAAGGAGTGTTTTGAACCTGCTGAATCAAAAGAAACGTTTACCTCTGAGATGTATCCACATATCAAAAACAGTTTCACAGATATCTTCTTTTTAGTTTTTATCTGTGGATATTTGGTTTTTCACCATAGACCTCAATGGGCTCCCAAATGTCCCTTCGCAAACTCTACAAAAAGAGTGTTTCCAATCTGCTGAATCAAAAGAATGGTTCAACTCTGTGAGATGAATTATCCTATCACAAAGTAGCTTCGCAGATAGCTTCCTTCTAGGTTTTATTTGGGGATATTTGGTTTTTCACCATTGGCATCAATGAACTCACAAATATTTTTCTGTAGATTCTACAAGAAGAGGCTTTTCAACCTCCTGAATCAAAGGAATGGTTCAATTCTGTGAGATAAATCCACCTTTCAGAAAGTAGTCTCACAAATAACTTCTTTCGAGTTTTTGTCTGAGGATATTCCATTTTTTAACATTGGCCTCAATAAGCTCCCAAATGACCCTTCACAGATTTTAGAAAAATCGTGTTTCCATCCTTCTGAATCCAGAGAAAAGTTTACCTCTGTGAGATGAACCCACACACCACAAAGCAGTTTCACAGGTAGCTTCCTCTTAGTTTTCATCTAGGAATATTCTGTTTTTCACAGTAGGCCTAAATGGGCTCCCAAATGTCCATTCACAGATTCTTCAAAAAGTGTGTTACAAACCTGCTGAATCAAAAGAATGATTTAACTTTTCAGTGAATCCACACATCAGATAGCCATTTCACAGATACCTTCTTCCTAGTTATTTTCTGGGGATATTCCATTTTTCACTATAGGCCTCAATGAGTTCCCAAATATCCTTTTGCAGACTCTACAAGAAGAGTGTTTCCAAACTGCTGAACCAAAAGAATGGCTTAACTCTGTGAGATGCATCCACACATCACAAATCTGTTTCACCAATGGCTTCTTTCTAGAATTTATCTGGGGATATTTGTTTTTAACCGTAGGCATGAATCATCTATGAAATGTGCCTTCACATATGCTACAACAAGACTATTTCCAACCTCCTGAAACAAACAAACAAAAAAAAGGTTTAACTCTGTGAGATGAACCCACACATCAAAAAATAGTTTCACAGATGCTTTCTTTCTAGCTTTTATCTGAGGATATTCGGTTTTTCACCATAGGCCTCTATAGGCACCGAAATATCCATTTGCAGATACCACAAAAAGAGTGATTTAAACCAGCTGAATCAAAAGAAACGTTTACCTCTGTGAGATGAATCCACACAACAGAAAGAAGGTTCACAGTAAGTTTCTTTCTACTTTTTTTCCGGGGATATATGGTTTTTCAACATAGACCTCAATTGGCTCCCAAATGCCCCTTCACAGACTCTACAAGAAGATGTTTTCCAATCTGCTGAATCATAAGAATGGTTTATCTCTGTGAGATGAATCCAGACGTCACAAAGTAGTTTACCAGGTAGCTTCTTTCTAGTTTTCATCTGAGGATATTCGGTTTGAGGATATTCAGTTTTTCACCATATGCCAAAAGGGTAACCAAAATATTCCTTCACAGATTCTACAAGAAGAGTTGCTCCAACTTGCTGAGAGAAAAGTTTAACACTGTGAGGTGAATCCACACAGCACAAAGCAGTTTCACTGATACCTTCTTTCTAATTTTTATCTGAGGATATTCGGTTTTTCATCATAGGCCTCAATGGGCTCCCATATACCCCTTCACAAATTCTAAAGAAAAAGTTTCCAAACTGCTGAATCTAAAGAATGGTTTACATCTGTGAGATGAATCAACCAATTGCAAAGTAGTTTCACATATAGATTGTTTCTACTTTTTATCTGGGGATTTTTTTTTTTATCTACAGAGCTTCTTTTTAGTTTTTATATCCCTCTGCAGATTCTAGAAAAAGAGTATTTCCAACCTGTTTAATCAAATGAAAGTTTAACTGTTGAGATGAATCCACACATCACAAAGCAGTTTCACCAACACCTTCTTTCTAGTTTTTATCTGGGAATATTTTGTTTTTCACCATAGTCCTCAAAGGACTCCCAAACATCCCTTGGCAGATTCAACAAGAAGTGTGCTTCCAATTTTCTGAAGTGAAAGAAGATTTATCTCTGTGAGATGAATCCACACATCACAAAGCAGTTTCACAGATAGCTTCATTCTAATTTTTGTATGGGGATATTTGTCTTTTCACATTTGACTTCAGTGGCCTCTAAAATGTCTCTTCCTAGATTCTACAAAAAAAGTGTTTCCAACTTGCTGAATGAAGGTGAAGGTTTTACTCTGTGAGATGAATGCAGTCATAACAAAGCAGTTTCACCGATACATTCTTTCTAGTTTTTATCTGTGGATACTCAGTTTTTCACCATATGCCTCAATGGGCTCCCAAATGTCCCTTTGCAGAATTTACAAAAAGAGTTTTCAACTAGCTTAATCAAAATAAAGTTTTAAATCTGTGAGATTTAAAACACACATCACAAAGCAGTTACAGTGATCGCTTCTTTCTTGCTTTTATCTGTGGATGTTTGGTTTTTCATCTCACACAGTTAAACTTTCGTTTGATTAAACAGGTTGGAAATACTCTTTTTGTAGAATCTGCAGAGGGACATAAAAACTAAAAAGAAGCTCTGTAGATAAAAAAATCCCCAGACAAAAACATATATCTCAATTGGCTCCCACATGTCCCTTCGCAGATACTACAAAGTGAGTGTTTTCATCCTGCTGAATCTAAAGAAAGTTTCAACGCTGTATGAAAAATCAACACATCACAGAGCAGTCTCACAGATGGCTTCTTTCTAGTTTTTATCTAGGGATATTCGGTGTTTCACCATATGCCTCAACGGACTCCCGAATGTCTTGTTGGAGATTCTACAAAAAGAGTGTTTCCAACCTTCAGAATCAAAAGAAAGGTTCAACTCTGTGAGATGAATCCACATATCATGAAGTAGTTTCACAGACTGCTGCTCTCTACTTTTTCTCTGGGGATATTCATTTTTTTCCATAGGCCTCAAAGGACAATCAAATGTTTCTTCACAGATTATATAAGAGTGTTTCTGACTTGCTGAATCAAAACAAAATTTTAACTCTGGGAGATGAATCCACAATTCACAAAGCAGATTCACAAAGAGCTTCTTTCTAGTTTTTATCTGGAGATAGTTGATGTTTAACCATGGGTTTTATTGGGCACCCAAATGTCCCTTGGCAGATTCTACAGAAAGAGTGTTTCCAACCTGCTGAATCAAAAGAAAGTTTTAACTCTGTTAGATTTATCCACACATTACGAAGTAGTTTCACAAAGAGCTTCTTTCTAGTTTTTATCTAAGGATATTCAGTTTTTCACCATATGCCTTAATGGGCTCCCAACTGTTCCTTCCCAGATTCTACAAAAAGACTGTTTCTAACCTGGTGAACCAAAATAAAGGTTTAACTCTGTGAGATGTATCCACACATCACAAAGCAGTTTCAATGACAGCTTCTTACTAGTTTTTATCTGGGAATTTTTGTTTTTTTACCACAGGCTGCAGTGGGCTCCCAAATGTCCCTTCGCAGATTCTACAAGAAGAGTTTTTCTACCCTGTGGCATCAAAAGAAAGGTTGAACTCTGTGAGATGAATCCACACATCACAAAGAAGTTTCACAGATAGCTTTGATCTAGTATTTATCTGGGGATATACATTTTTTCACCATAGGCCTCAAAGGGTTCCCTAATGTTCCTTTGCAGATTTCCCAAGAAGGGTGCTTCCAACCTGTTAAATCAAAAGAAAGTTTTAAGTCTGTAAGATGAATCCACACATCACAAAGCAGTTTCACGGGTGCCTTCTTTCTAGTTTTATTTCTGAGAATATTGTTTTTCACCATAGGCCTCAATGGGCTCCCAAATTTCCATTTGCAGGTACTACAAGAAGAGTGTTTCTAACCTGCTGAATGAAAAGAAACGTTTACCTCTGTGAGATTAATTCATACATCACAAACAGTTTCACAGATAACTTCTTACTTTTTATCTGGGGATATTCGGTTTTTCACCATAGGCCTCAAAGATCTGCAAAATGTCCCTGCGCAGATTCTGCAAAAAGAGTGTTTTCAACCTGCTGAATCAAAAGAATGGGTTAACTCTTTCAGATGAATCCACACATCACAAAGAAGTATCACAGATAGCTTCTTTCTACTTTTTAACTGGGGATACTCTGTTTTTCAGCATAGGCCTCATTGATCTCTGCAATGCCCCTTCAGAGATTCTGCAAGAAGAGTGTTTTCAACCTGCTGAATCAAAAGTAACGTTTAACTCTGTGAGATGAATCTACACATCAGAAAGCAGTTTCACAGATAACTTCTTTCTAGCTTTGATCTAGAAATATTCTGTTTTTCACCATACACTTCAATGGACTCCCAAATGTCCCAATGCAGATTCTACAAGAAGAGTGCTTCCAGTCTGCTGAATCAAAAGAAAGGTTCAACTCTGTGAGATGAATCCATATATCCCCAAACAATTTCAGAGATAGCTTCTTTCTAGTTTTTACCTGGGGATATTTGGTTCTTCATAGTATGCCACAAGGGGTCCCCAAGTGTCCCTTCGCAGATTCTACAAGAAGAGTCTTTCCAACCTGCTGAATGAAAAAAAAAAAAAAATTAAGTAAGGGAGATGAAACCACACTTCACAAAACAGTTTTACAGATAGCTTCTTTCTACTTTATAACTGAGGATATTGGCTCCCAAATGTCCATTCACATATTCTATAAGAAGAGTGTTTTCAGCCTGCTGAATCCAGAGAAAGATTTAACTCTATAAGATCAATCCACACATCACAAAGCAGTTTCACAGATAGCTTCTTCTTAGTTTTTGTATGGGAATATTCAGTTATTCACAGTAGGCCTCAATTAGTCTCCAAATGTCCCTTCACAGATTCTACAAAAAGTGTGATTCAAACCTGCTGAATCAAAAGAATAGTTTAACTCTTTTTGATGAATCCACACATCAGATAGCAGTTTCACAGAGAGCTTCTTTCTAGTTTTTTTCTGGGGATATTTTGTTTTTCACCATAGGCATGAACAGCCTTCTAAATGTCCCTTTGCATATTCTACAACAAGACTGTTTCCAACCCCATGAAACAGAAAAAAAAAAAAAAAAGATTTACTTCTGTGAGCTGAATCCACACATCACAACACTGTTCCACTGATGCCTTCTTTCTAGTTTTTATCTGAGGATATTTTGTTTTTCACCATAGGCCTCAAGAGGTGCCCAAATGTCCATCCTCAGATACTACAGAAAGAGGGTTTCAAACCAGCTGAGTCAAAATAAACATTTATCTCTGTGAGATCAATCCACACAACAGGAATGTGTTTCACAGTTAGACTCTTTCTAATTTTTATCCAGGGATATATGGTTTTTCATCATAGGCCACAATGGACTCCCAAATATCCCTTCACAGATTCTACAAGAAGAGGTTTTCCAACCTGCTGAGTCAGAAGAATAGTTTAACTCTGTTAGATGAATCCACACATCACAAGGCAGTTTCACAGGTAGCTTCTTTGTAGTTTTTGTCTGGGGATTTTCTGTTTTTCACCTTAGGTCTCAATGGGCCCCCAAATGTTCTTTTGCAGATTTTACAAGAAGAGTGTTTCCAACCTGCTGAATCAAAAGAAAGGTTTAACTCTGCGAGATGAATCCACATGTCATAAAGTAATTTCACAGATAGCTTCTTCTTAGTTTTTAATCTAAGGATATTTATTTTTTCACAGTAGGTTTCATTGGGCTTCCAAATGTCCCTTCACAGATCCTACAAAAAGTGTTTCCAACCAGCTGAATCAAAAGAATGGTTTAACTCTGTGAGATGAATCCACACACCACAAAGCAGTTTCACAGATAACTTCTTAGTTTTTATCTGGGGATATGTGGTTTTTCACCATAGGCCTCAATGGTCTCCCCAATATCCCTTCCCAGATTTCACAAAAAAAGTGTTTCCAACCTGTTCAATTAAAAGAAAAATGTAACTGTGAAATGAAACCACACAACAAAAAGCAGTTTCACAGATAGCTTCTATCTGGGTCTCACCTAAGGATATTTGGTTTTTCACCTTTGACCACAGTGGCCACCAAAATGCCCTTTTGCAGATTCAACTACAACAGTGTTTCTAACTTGGTGAATCAAAAGAAAGGTTTAGATCTTTTAGTGTATTCTACACCTCACAAAGCAGTTTCACAGATAGCTTTTCTCAGTTTTTATCAGAGAATATTCCGTTTTTCACAATTGGCTGCAATGGATTCTAAAATGTCCCTTCACAGATTCTACAAGAAGAAGGTTTCTAATTTGCTAAATCAAAAAAAAAAAAAAGTTTAACTCTGTGAGATGAATTCACACGTTGAAAAGCAGTTTCACAGGTAGCTTCTTTCTAGTTTGTATCTGTCAATGTTCGTTTTTCACCATAGGCCTCAGCGGTCTTTCAAATGTCTTTTTGCAGATGCTATAAGAAGAGAGTTTCCAATGTGCTGAAACAAAAGTAAGCTTTAACACTGTGAGATGAATCCATACATCAGAAAGCAGTTTAACAGGTATCTTTTTCTGGTTTTCATCTGAGGATATTTGGTATTTCATACCATAAGTCAAAATAGGCTACCAAATGTCCATTTGTGGATACTACATGAACAGTCTTTCCAAGATGCTGAATCAAATGAAAGGTTTAATTCCGTGAGATGAATCCACACATCGGAAAGCAGTTTCACACATAACTTCTTTCTAGTTTTGATCTGTGGATATTCAGTTTTTCACCATAGTCCTCAATGGGCTCCCAAATGTCCCATCACAGATTCTACAAGGGGAGCGTTTTAAAACCTGCTGAATAAAAAGAAATGTTCAACTCTGTGAGATGAATCCACATATCACAAATTAGTTTCAGAGATAGCTTCTTTCTAGTTTTTATCTGAGGATATTCAGTTTTTCATATTAGGCCCCAAGGAACCCCCAAATGTCCCTTCACAGGTTCTACAAGAAGAGTGTTTCCAATCTGCTGAATCAAAAGAAAGGTTGAACTCTGTGAGATGAATCTACATACCACAAAGCAATTTCACAGATAATTTCTTTCTATTTTTTATGTGGAGGTATTCGGTTTTTCACCATAGGCCGCAATGGGCTCCCAAAAGTCCCCTCACATGTTCTACAAGAAGAATGATTCTAACTTGTTAAATCAAAAAAACAGTTATAACTCTGTGAGATGAATCCACACATCAGAAAGCAGTTTCACAAATAGATTCTTCTTAGTTTTTCTCTGTTGATATTCAATTTTTCTCCATGTGCTTCTATGGTCTCCCAAATGTATTTTTGTAGAAGCTACAAGAAGAGTGTTTCCAATCTGTGGAAATAAAGAAAGATTTAACACTGTGAGATGAATCCACAGATCAAAAAGCAGTTTCATAGATAGCTTCTTTCCAGTTTTTATCTGAGGATATTTGGTTTTTCACATAGGCCACAATAGCCTCCCAAATGTCCATTTGCAGATACTTCAAGAATAGTGTTTCCAACCTACTGAATCAAGGAAAAAATTTAAATCCTTGAGATGAATCCAGATGTCAGGAAGCAGTTTGACAGAAAGCTTCTGTCTAGTCTTTATCTGGGTATATTCAATTTTTCACCATTGGTCTCAATGGGCTCCCAAATGTCCCTTCATAGATTCTACAAGAGAAGTGTTCCTAATCTGCTTAATCAAATGAAAGGTTTAACTCCGTAGGATGAATCCACACATCACAAAGCAGTTTAACAGATTGCTTCTTAGTTTTTATCTGGGGATATTTGGTTTTTCATAGTAGGCCTCAATGGGTTAAAAAATGGTCTCTCACAGATTCTACAAAGAGTGTTTCCAAACTGCTGAATCAAAAGAATGGTTTATTTCTGTGAAATGAATCCACAAATCACAAAGTAGTTTCACAGGCAACTTCTTTCTGGTGTTTATCTGGGGATATTCCATTTTTCACCATAGGTCTCAATGACCCCCAAATGTCCTTTCACAGATTCAACAAGAAGAGTTTTTCCAATTTGCTGAAACAGAAGAAATTTTAACACTGTGAGATGAATCCACACATCACAAATTACTTTCACAGATAGTTTCCTCTTAGCATTTATCTGGAGATATTCTGTTTCTCACATTAAACCACAATGGGCTCCAAATTGCCCCTTCGCAGATTCTACAAAAAGAGTGTTTCCAACCTGCTGAATTAAAAGAATGTTTTAACAGTATGTGATGAATTCACATATCACAAAGCAATTTCACAGATAGCTTCTTTCTAGTTTTTTTCTAAGGATATTCTGTTTTTCACCACAGGCCTCAATTGTCTCTCAAAATTTCCTTCACAGGTTCTACAAAAAGAGATTTTTCCAAACTGCTAAAATAAAAGAAATGTTTAACACTGTGGGATGAATCCACACATCACAATGCAGTTTCCCAGATGCCTTCTTTCTAGTTAATATCAGGATATTTGGTTTTTCACCATAGGCCTCAAGAGGCTCCCAAATGTCCACTCACGTATACTACAAGAAGAGTGTTTCAAACTTGCTGAATCAAAACAAATGTTTACTTATGTGAGATGAATCCACACATCACAAAGTAGTTTAACAGATTGCTTCTTAGTTTTTATGTGGATATGCGGGTTTTCACCATAGGACTTAATGGCCTTCCAAATGTCCCTTCTCAGATTCTACAAAGAGTGTTTCCAATCTACCAAATCAAAAGAATGGTTAAACTCTGTGAGATGAATCCACACATCTGAAAGCAGTTTCACAGGTATCTTCTTTCTAGTTTTTACCTGGGGATATTCCGTTTTTCACCATAGGCCTCAATCGGCCCCCAAAATGTCCTTTCACAGATTCAACAAGAAGAGCTTTTCCAATTTGCTGAAACAAAAGAAATTTTAACACTGTGAGATGAATCCACACATCACAAAGTAGTTTACAGATAGCTTCTTCTTAGTTTTTATCTGGGGATATTCTGTTTTCACAGTAGGCCTCAATGGGCTCCCAAACATTCCTTTGCAGATCCTACAACAAGAGTGCTTCCAAACTGCTGACACAAAAGAAAGGTTTAACACATGAGATGAATTCACATATCACAAAACAGTTTCACTAATGTTTTTTTTAGTTTTTATCTCAGGATATTAATTTTTTCTTTATAGGCCTCAATGGACTCCCCAATGTCCATTTGCCGATTCTATAAAAAGAGGGTTTCCAAGCTGCTGAATCTAAAGAATGGTTGTACTCTGTGAGATTAAGCCACACATCACAAAGCAGTTTCACAGATAGCGTCTTTCTAGTTTTTATCTGGGGATATTTTGTTTTTCTCCATAAGACACAATAGGCTTTCAAATGTCCATTCGCAGATACTACAAGAAAGTGTTTCCAACCTGCTGATTCAAAGGAAAAATTTAATTTTGTGAGATGAATCCACCCATCAGATAGCAGTTTCACAGATAGCTTCTGTCTAGTTTTTATCTGGGGATATTTGGTTTTTCACTGTAGGTTTCAATGGGCTTCAAAATGTCCCTTCATAGATTCTACAAGAAGAGATTTTCCTGCCTGCTGAATCAAAGGAAGTTTTAACTCTGTGGGATGAATCCACACAGCACAAAGCAGTTTCAGGGATAGCTTCTTCATAGTTTTTATCTGGGGATATTCGGTTTTTCACAGTAGAAATAAATGGGCTCTCAAATGTCCCTTCACATATTCTACAAAAAGTGTTTTTAAACTGCTGAATCAAAAGAATGCTTTATCTCTGTGAGATGAATCCACACATCACAAAGCAGTTTCACAGATAGTTTCTTTCTATATTTTATCTGAGGATATTTCGTTTTTCACCATAGGCCACAATAGGCTCCCAAATGTTCATTCACAGATACTACTTGAAAAGTTTGTAGAACATGCCGAATCAAAGGAAAGGTTTAATTCTGTGAGATGAATCCACACATCAGAAAGCAGTTTCACAAATAGGTTCTGTTTAGTTTTCATCTGGGGATATTTTGTTTTTCAACGTAGGCCTCAATGGACTCAAAACTGTCCCTCCACAGATTTTACAGGAAGAATGTTTCCAACCTGCTGAAACAAAAGAAAGCTTTAACACATTGAGATGAATCCACATATTACAAAGCAGTTTCACAGATAGCATCTTTCTAGTTTTTATCTGAGGATATTCTATTTTTCTTTATAGGCCTCAATGGGCTCTCAAACATCCCAGTGCAGATTCTATAAAAAGAGTGTTTCCAAGCTTCTGAATCAAAAGAATGGTTTTACTCTGTGAGATGAACCCACACATCACAAAGCACTTTCACAGATAACTTCTTTCTATTTTTTATGTGGGGATATTTTGCTTTTCACCATAAATCTCACTGGCCTTTAAAATGTACCTTTGCAGATTCTGCAAGAAGAGTGTTTCCAACCTGCTGAAATAAAAGAAAGGTTTATCACTCTGATGTAAAGCCACATATCACAGAGCAGTTTCACAGCTAGCTTCTTCTTAGATTTTATCTAGGGATATTCAGTTTTTCACCATAGGCTTCAAAAAGCTACTAAATGTCCCTTCACAGATTCTACAGAAGAGTATTTACCACCTTCTGAATTAAAAGAAAGGTTTATCTCTGTGAGATGAATCTAAACATAAGAGAGTAGTTTCACAAATAGCTACTTTCTAGTTTTTATCTGGGGATATTCAGTTTTCATCACAGTCCTTAATGGGCTCTCAAATGTCTTAGTGCAGATTCTACAAGAAGAGTGTTACCAACCTTACAAATCAACAGAAAAGTTCACCTTTGTGAGATGAATCCACACAACAAAAGGAGTTTCACAGATAGCTTCTTCTTAGTTTTTATCTGGGAATATTTGGGTTTTCATAGTAAACCTCAATGGGCTTCCAAATGTCCCTTTGCAGACTCTACAAAAAGAGTGTTTTCAATCTGCTGAATCAAAAGAATGGTTTCACTTTGTGAGATGAATCCACACATCACAAAGCAGTTTCACAGATAGCTTCCTTCTAGTATTTGTCAGGGGATATTCAATTTTCACCATAGACTTCAAAAGTCTCTGAAATGTCCTTTTGCAACTTCTACAGGAAGAGTATTTTCAACCTGCTGAAATAAAAGAAAGGTTTAAAGTTGTAAGATGACTTAAAGTCTTAAAGTTGTAAGAAACCACATCAAAAAGTGGTTTCACAGATAGCTTCTATTTACTGTTTATCTGAAGATATTTGGTTTTTCACCATAGGCTTCAATAGCCTCCCAAAAATCCATTCACAGATACTACAAGAAAAGTGTCTCCTAAGTGTCCCTTTGCAGATTTCAAAAGAAGAGTGTTAACAACCTGCTGAATCAAAATAAAGGTTTAACTCTGTGAGATGAATCTACACATCACAAAGCAGTTTCACAGGTAGCTTCTTTTTAGTTTGTATCTGGAAATATTCTGTTTTTCATAGCAGACCTAAATGGGCTTTGAATTCTCCCTTTGCAGATTCTACAAGAAAAGTGTTTCCAACATGGTGAATCAAAAGAAAGATTTAACACTCTGAGGTGAATCTACACACCAAGAGCAGTTTCACAGATAGCTTCTTTGTAGTTTTTATCTGAGGACATTTTATTTTTTACTGTAGGCCTTAATTGGCCCCAAATGACCTTTCACAGATCCTACAAGAAGAGTGTTTCCAATTTGCTGAAACAAAAGAAAGGTTTGATTTTGTGAGATGAATCCACGTATCAGAAATCATTTTCACAGATGGATTATTTCTAGTTTTTATCTGATCATATTCAGTTTTTCACAGTAGGTCTCAATGGACTCCCAAATATCCTTTCACAGATACTACACGAAGAGTTTTTCCAACCTTCTTAATCAAAGGAAAGGTTTAACTTTGTCAGATGAATTCACACATTACAAAGCAGTTCCACAGATAGCTTCTTTCTAGATTTATCTGAGGATATTCTGTGTTTTTACCATAGATCTTATTGGCTCCCAAATATCCCTTTGCTGATACTACAAGAAGAGAGTTTCCCTGCATGTTCTCACTCATAGGTGGGAATTGAACAATGAGATCACTTGGACTCTGGAAGGGGAACATCACACACCAGGGCCTATTATGGGGGGTGGGGAGGGATGGCATTGGGAATCATACCTGATGTAAATGACGAGTTGATGGGTGCTGACGGGTTGATGGGTGCAGCACACCAACATGGCACAAGTATACATATGTAACAAACCTGCACATTGTGCACATGTACCCTAGAACTTGAAGTATAATAATAAAAAAAAAAATCCCAGAGCAACTGAAGGAGACAGAAGATGTAAAACCTCTGCAAAATCTTTTGCATCAGAGCAGATCTCAAAGTAATGAAACCCAGAGGGGCAGCAGTGCACAGTGGCTGATGGATGACAATTCAGCATTCTCTGAAGCTTTTCTCCACAGCAAGCACCAGTCCCCAAAATGCCTGGTAGGTCTAGTGTCGAGTTAAATTCAGCACCAAGGAAAGAAAATATTAACAATGCTAAAATGTCAGGAAATGAATGTGAAAAGTGTGTAGAAAGACATACTAACCTGTCAACCATATAATGTCTGAATTGTACCATTGTGATTTGCTTTTATTATTTGCAATTTATAAATTATCTACAATGAACCTGTATTGTTACTGAAATAAGGAAAAACAGTAAAAGCTATTAATTTTTAAATTTCTTTTCAAAAAAAAAAAAAAAAAGAAAAGTGTTTGCAACTTCCTGAATCAAAAGAAAGGTTTAACTCTGTGAGACGAATCCTCACATCAAAAAGTAGTTTTACAGATAGCTTCATTGTAGTTTTATCTGAGGACATTCGGTTTTTCACCGTAGGCCTCAATAGGCTCCCAAATGTCCATTAGCAGATACTTCAAGAAGTTTTTCCAATCTTCTGAATCAAAAGAAAGGTATAACTCTGTGAGGTGAATCCATATTTCATAAAGCAGTTTTGCAAATGGTTTCTTCTTAGTTTTTATCTGGGGATATTCAGTTTTTCACAGTAGGCCTCAATGGGCTCAAAATATCCTTTCACAGATGCTACAAAAAGAGTATTTCCAACTTGCTGAATCAAAAGAATGGCTAACTTTGTGAGATGAATCCAGATATCACCAAGCCATTTCACAGATAGCTTCATTCTACTTTTTATCTGAGGATATTCGGTTTTTCACCATAGGCCCCAATGGGCTCCCAAATATCCCTTTGCAGATTCTACAAGAAGAGTGTTGCCAACCTGCTGAAAGGAAAGAAAGGTTTAACTCTGTGAGATGAAATCACACATCAGAAAAAATTTGACAGATAGCTTATTTCTAATTGATATCTGGAGATATTTGGGTTTTACCATTGGCCTCAATGGGCTCCAAAATTTCCATTTCCCTTTGCAGATTCTACAAGAGTGTTTACAACCTTCTAAAACAAAAGAAAGGTTTACCTCTGTTGGATGAATCCACACATCAGAAAGCAAATTCACAGATAGCTTCTTTCTAGTTTATTTTTCTGGGGATATTCGGTTTTTCACACTATGCCCCATTGGTCTCCAAAATGTCACATCACACATTCTACAAGAACAGTGTTTCCAACCTGCTGAAATGAAAGAAATGTTCAACTCTGTGAGGTGAATACACATATCCAAAGCAGTTTCAGAAATAGATTCTTTCTATTTTTTATCTAAGGGTATTCAGTTTTTCACATAGGCCTCAATAAGCTCCTTAATATTCATTTAAAGATTCTACCAGAAAAGTGTTTCCAACATGCTGAATCAAAAGAAATGTTTAATTCTGTCAGGTGAATCTTCTTATAAGAAAGCAGTTTCACAAATAGCTACTTTTTAGTTTTTATCTGTGGATAATTGGTTTTTCACCATAGGACTCAAGGTGTCCCAAATGTCCCTTTACAAATTCTACAAGGACACAATTTCCAACCAGCTTAAAGAAAGTTTTAACTCTGTGAGCCAAATCCACACATCACAAAGCACTTTCGCAGATAGATTTTTCTAGTTTTTATCTGAGGATATTCGGTTTTTCTTCCCAGACCTCAATAGACTCCCAAATGTTCACTAGCAGATACTACAAAAAGAGCATTTCCAACCTCCTGAATTAAAAGAAAGGTTTAATACTGTGAGGTGAACCCACAATTCACAAAGCAGTTTCAGAAATAGCTTCTCTTTAGTTTTTATCTGGGGATATTCTGTTTTTCACAGCCTCCATGGGCTCCCAAATATCCCATAGCCGATTCTACAAGAAGAGTATTTCCAACCTGCTTGATGAAAAACAGTTTCAATTCTGTGAGATGAATCTACACACAACAAAGCAGTTTCACAGATAGAGAAGATAGCTACTTTCTAGTTCTTATATAAAACCTCAATGGGCTCCCAAATGTCAAATTGCAGTTTCTACAAGAAGAGTTTTTCCAACCTGCTGAATCAAAAGAAATATTCAACTCTGTGAGATGAATCCACACATCACAAAGCAGTTTCACAGATATGTTCTTTCTAGTTTTATTTGGGAATATTTGATTTTTCACCATAGCCCTCAATGTGCTCCGTAATGTCCCTTGGCAGATTCTACAAGAAGATTGTTTCCAATCTGCTGAATGAAGAGAAAGGTTAACTCTGTAAGATGAATCCAAACTTCACAAAGCAGTTTCACAGTTAGCTTTTTTCTGGTTTTTATCTAAGGATATTCTGCTTTTTACCATAGGCTTGAATTAGACCCCAAATGTACATTCACAGATTCTATAAGAACAGTGTTTCCAACCTTCTGGATCCAAAAAACGGTTTAACTCTGTGAGATAAATCCGTACATCAGAAAGCAGTTTCACATATAGCTTCTGTCTACTTTATAGCTGACGATATTCGGTTTTCCACCATAGGCCTCAAAGAGCTCCCAAGTGTCCCTTGCAGTTTCTACAAGAAGCGCATTTCCAACCTGCTGAATCAAAAGAAAGGTTTAACTCTGTCAGATGAAGCCACACATCAGAAAGCAGTTTCACAGATACCTTCTTCTGAATTTTCATCTGGAAATAATTGTTTTTTTACGGTAGGCCTCAAAGAGCTCCCAAATATCTTTTCTCAGATTCTACAAAAAGAGTGTTTCCAACCTGCTGAAACAAAAGAAACGTTTAACACATTGAGATGAGTGCAGACATCACAAAGTAGTTTCACAGATAGCTTCTTCCTAGTTTTTATGTGAGGGTATTCCACTTTTCACCATAGGCCTCAATAGGCTCTCAAATGTCCATTCACAGATACTACAAGAAGAGTGTTTTCCACCTGTAATCAAAAGAAAGGTTTATCTCTCTGAGATGAATCCACACAGCACCAAGCAGTTTCACAGATAGCCTCTGTCTACTATTTATCTGGGGATGCTCGGTTTTTCATAGTAGGCTTCAATGGGGTCCCAAATGTCCCTTCACCGATACTACAAGGGGAGTGTTTCCAACTTGCTGAATAAAAGGAATGGTTTAACATTGTGAGATGAATCCACACATAATGCATCAGTCTCACAGATAGCTTCTTCTAGTTTTTATCTGTGGATACTCGGTTTCTCACTATAGGCCTCCATGGGCTCACAATGTCCATTCCCAGGTTCTACAAAAAGAGTGTTTAGAGGCTGCTGAATAAAGGAAAGGTTAAACACTGTGAATTGATTCCACTAATCCAAAAACAGTTTCACAGATAGACCTCAATGGGCTCTCAAATGTCCATTTGCAGATCCTATAAAAAAAGTGTTTCCAAGCTGTTGAATCAAAAGAACGGTTTAATTTTGTGAGATAAATCCACACATCACAAAGGACTTTCACAGAGAGCTTTTTTCTAGTTTTTATCTGAGGATATTCAGTTTTCACCAGAGGCCTCAATCAGCTCCTGAATGTCTCTTTGTAGATTCTACAAGAAGAGTGATTTCAACCTCCTGAATCAAAAGGAAGGTTTAACTCTATGAGATGAATCTACACATCAGAAACCAGTTTCACAGATAACTTCTTTGTAGTTTTAATTTGGAGATACTCAGTTTTTCAACATAGGCCTCAATGGGCTCCAAAATGTTCCATCAGAGTTTCTACAAGAAAAATGTTTCCAACCTACTGAACTAACAGAAATGTTTAACTCTGTGAGATGAAACCACACATCAGAAAGCAGTTTTACAGATAATTTCTTTCTAGTTTTATCAGGGGATATTCAGTTTTTCACGATACGCCTCAAACAGCTCCCAAATGTCCCTTCACAGATCCTACAAGAAGAATGCTTAAAACCTGCTGAATAAAAAGAAGGTTTAACTCTCTGTGATATGAATCCACAAATCACAAAACAGTTTCACAGATACCTTCTTCTTAGTTTTTATCTGGGCATATTTGGTTTTTCATAGTAGGCCTCAATGGGTTCCCAAATATCCCTTCTCAGATTCTACAAAAAGAGTGCTTCCGACCTGCTGAGAAAATAAAGGTTTAACTCTGTGAGATGAATCCAGATATCAGAAAGCAGTTTCACAGATAGCTTCTCTCTAGTTTTTTTTTTTTTTTTTTTTTCCTGGGAATATTCAATTTTTCACAATAGGCCTCAATGGGCTTCCAATTGTCCCTTCACAGATTCTACAAAAAGAGTGTTTTCAACCTGCTGAATTAAAAGAAAGGTTTAACTTTGTGCATTGAATCCACATACCAGAAATCAGTTTCATAGATAGCTTCTTTCTAATTTATATCTGGGAACATTCTGCTTTTCACTCAAGGCCTCAATGGGCTCTCAAATGTCCCTTCACAGATTCTACAAAAAGAGTGTTTCCAAGCTGCTGAATCAAAAGAAGGGCTTAACTGGGTTAGATGAATCCACACATCGGAAAGTAGTTTGACAGATAGTTTCTTTCTAGTTTTCATCTGGGAATGTTTGGGTTTTCACCATAGGCCTCAATGGGCTTCCAAATATTCCTTTACCGTTTCTACAAGAAGAGTTTTTCCAACATGCTGAATCAAAAGAAAGGTTTACTTCTGTGAGATAAATCCACCCTTCACAAAGGAGTTTCACAGATAGTTTCTTAGTTTTTATCTGTGGATACTTGGTTTTTCGCAGTAGGCCTCAATGGGCTCCCAAATGTCCCCTTGCAGATTGTATAAAAAGAGTGTTTCCAACCTGATGAATCAAAAGAACGGTTAAATCCTCTAAGTATAATCCACACATCACCAAGCAGTTTCACCTACTGCTTCTTTCTTCTTTTTTTCTGGGTATATTCCATTTTTTTTACCATAGGCCTCAATGGGCTCTCAAATGTCCCTTCTCTGATTCTGCAATAGAGTGTTTCCAACCTGCTGAAATAAAGTTTTAACACTCTGATATGAGTCAACACATCACAAAGCAGTTTCACAAATAACTTCTTCTAGTTTTTATTTGAAGTGA
>NW_022681471.1:80770187-80994759 GCF_009764315.1 Trachypithecus francoisi | reverse complement strand
GAGCAGAGAACGCACCACTGCACTCTAGCCTGGGCAACAGAGTGAGACTCTGTCTCAAAAACAAGAAAAAGAAAAAGAAGAAATTGTTATGGATTTTAAGATAGATACAGCAGAACACTAATCTAAGCCTAAGCATGGGATTGTTCTGAGCATGGCACCTTGTGTGCACGGTCACGTGTCTATGAAACCAGCCTGGCCAGGTACTGGTTTAAGAAAAAATGCTAAACTTTCATAACAACTGTGTGAAGTTAGCCCTCTAATTATCTCTGTTCAGACTGAGAAATCAGGCACATAAAGGTTAAATAGCTCATTTAAGTGCCAATAAGAACTAATAAGTGGCAGAACTGAGATTTGAATCCAGGTTTTTAGGCTCAAGAAACCATGATCTTTACCAATACACAGTAAAAGCATCTCTTTTTTTAATTAAATCTCAAGTTTTCCTTGGCTCTTTCTCCCTTCCTTGCTTTTCAAAAATCTTTAAAAGGCAATTTATATTCATCATAAAGAAGACCACAGATATTGGGGGTATTTACTGTAATTGACTACAGTTTATGTTAGCAGTTATAATGAATAATGATAATAGTTATCAAGGAGTGCTTTCTTTTTTTTAAATTATACTTTAAGTTCTGGGATATACGTGCAGAATGTGCAGGTTTGTTACATATGTATACATGTGCCATGGTGGTTTGCTGCACCCATCAACCCATCATCTACATTAGGTATTTCTCCCAATGCTATCCATCTCCTGTCCCCCCAACCCCCAACAGGCCCCAGTGTGTGATGTTCCCCTAACAGGGAGTGCCTTCCATAGGCATAGCAATTTGATGAGGTGGTTGCAGTTATTGTCTGTGCTTACAGATAATGATATAGAGGTTTAGAGAAATTAAGTAACTTCCATCAAACTCAGATAGTAAGTGGTAGAGTCAGAAATCAGCCTCAGACAATTTGACACCAACATCCATGAGCCTACCTACTTTGTCATAGTGCTATAATTCTCCAGATGTCTATATTAATGGTGCCAAAGGTAAGCAACTGGAATCAGACTTATACAGATATAGATTCCTTCTGCTAGGTTTCTGTTCAGGTTCACAAGCTCAAAATTAGAGGCCTAATTCAATTGCAAAAATAGAATTTGACATTGAAATTTGTACCCTAGGACAAATTTGCTGTTTTCCTTTAACAGCTTATTGCTGTGTTTGAAGAATGCTCAAACAGGTTTAGCCTAGAACAAAATGCCGGAAAGACAAAGGAGACACAAAAGTTTAGGATGCTGCCCTTGGAGAAACTCATGGTTTCTCATGAGGTGGTAACATCTAAGCAAATAGAGGTAATAATTGGATGAGCTCTCTTAATTGAATGCAATAGAGAAAGCTCAACTTCTGGTCTTGCTTCTGATGTGCATTAATACTACATAATTTTTGAACAACCTTGAGACAAGAAGAGACAGACATAAGACTGGAAAACTCCCAGATCATCCTCAGAAAGAGAATATTTTATTCAAAAATTGCTTTCAGAATAGCATAAATTGTTACAGTAGACCACACAATTAAATACCAAAAGAATAATCAGAATAACCATCTCCAAAAATCTTACTAAATTGGGTGATATAAAAAAGAAGAGAAAGCCTGAAGAAGTAATTTGGGTGTAGGACATAAAATTAACTAAAGAGCTAAGGGACTGTTAAAGTCCAGAAGCCATGTGCAATGATGGAAGACTTTTAAATTCCTGGCAAATTTTCAAGACACATAAAGGAAAATTAGGACTGTTCCTCCTAACAGATTTTTAATTATGAAAGCATTTTATTCAAAATTAGTTGAATTATTTTACCCTCTCTTGTATATTCTGCAATTAATTGAAGATCTATTACAGAACACTTGGTTCTTCTATTGCTTTTCACCTAAGGATCTCGACATATTACAGACATTTTTAAAGTAACTGAAGACCTAAGCTCATTTGGGAAAAAAAAAAAAAGGAAATAAAGGGATACAGAAGCATACTTGCCTGTGGGAAAAAAAAAATTCATTCCTTTCCCTATTTTTTTATTGGACCACACAGCTCCCTTATTTT
Organism: Trachypithecus francoisi; assembly: GCF_009764315.1. Classification (NCBI taxonomy): domain Eukaryota; kingdom Metazoa; phylum Chordata; class Mammalia; order Primates; family Cercopithecidae; genus Trachypithecus; species Trachypithecus francoisi. Next base: position 80,992,692 of record NW_022681471.1, on the reverse strand, counting down.
CTATTCTTTAAACAGCAGCTATCTTACCTTGGGTTCCCCAGAAGGCAGAGCCAGAAATAAAAGCTTAAGTGCAATAATTTGGAAGACAGTGTTGGCAACGAGGGATAGGGAAACTGAAACAGAGAAGAAGGGAGATGAAACAAGAATGCATTGTGGAGTTGGCCACTGCTACTATGGAGAAAATGGTGCAGTAATTGAAAAGAGCAAATGACAAGTCATATGGAAAATATCTCAGCACATCTGTCTCCCTGGGAAAAAAAGGAGGTCTTTATCTATTGACAGTTACTCTTTGGTCCAAGGGTCACCATACCCAACACACACACACACACACACACACACACACACACTCCAGGATTTCACACATGTGGATGCCAAGTGGGTGCCAGTGGATTTCTCACACACCTGTGAACAAGAAGCTGCAGGTCAGACAGCCAGAGGCATACACTGGGCAGTCCTGAGATGCTGCCAGGGTGTTCCTGTATGAAGCTGGGGGAGCCTGCCTAGCACAGATCACTGCAGCTGTGGCTGGAGTAAGAGGTGCACTGGGGAGTACTTTAGTGTTGCCCAAGAGGAGCCTCATAGAGTGGCCATGTTCACTCCAGACCAATTTCCACTCTGAGTGCTAAGTAACTGTTTTACAAACATTTTGGAGGCACAGATAAATTGTACTACTATCTTCTTAAAGTAGTAATAATGTGTTTTAAAGGATTCACAAACATCCTTCAAGTTAATCTTAAATGTTCTTCCTCAAATTCTACATCATTTTGAACTCCTTTCTTTTGTCTCTAATGAAGAGTGAACCTCCAGTAGGGTCAAAGTTAGTGTTTATTGCCCAGTGGATGTACACATGCCCCCTCAAGATTAGTGGTATCTCCCTGAGTTGTCAAATCTTGCTGTCTTCTCTCTGACTAGTGCATCTTCTCCTTTCTATTTCACTGGAGTGATCAGGCATCTTCTCCCTGAAGATGAACACTTTTTGCTTCCATGGCCATTTTTCTTCAGCTTGTTCTACTTCTCTGCATTAACCTTTGTCATCCTTCTAGTCTCCCTTGCTCTTCTCTGAAAAGTTTGATGTCCCCAAGATTCTGACCTGCATTCTCAAATCCAGTCAGTGACTGCATCATCCTCTGTCTCCCCAAGACGAAGGCCCACTTCCCCACTCCCAACCTTCTAACCACTCCTTCAGCTGTCTCCTCGCTGACGCCCAATTGTAAGTGCTGAAACCAGCATCTCAAATGCAGTCGGATCTACTTAAATTTGTGACCCACCCTATAAAGCAGTGTCTCCTTCTGTGTTTCTTATTGCTGTGACAACATACGTATTCTTCCAGTGTTGCAGGTCGTAAGCCCTGTTTCTCAGCACTCCCCATACACTTATTCTAGTTTCTCAGAAAGAAACAGCATATGATTCACTTCCCGTTAAATAAGTCAATGGCAAATGTACCCAAGATGTAAATCCCCTGAAGGCCACTTCTGCCTTCACTTTACAATCAGTCCCCAACATGGAGACCTCTTGGTCCTAGAAATATTAAAAGATAAAAATACAAAAAGGAAAAGTTAACCTCTGGAAGGGGTGCACTGCCTCAGGGCCAGCCAAGGGTTTAGTTCAAACCCTGTTTTAAAACGTATTTTTATATCCATATTGAAATCATTCTAATTTTACATGACAAGGATAATATATACATACAATGCATTTATGCAGAAATACAATTATATCATGCATTCCTTTTCATTCATTTTTCATTTGTACTTTACATTTTTGCATCTCCTCTTATTCCCCACTCCGTCCAGTTAACTTCCTTCCTGCCTCCTCCTCAATAGATGACCCAAGTTAACAACCTAAAATGTAACTTTTCACACTTTTTCTTCATGCCCACAGAGTCACATACATATTCATATATATACATCTATATGTATATACACATAGATATCCATGTATTGGAAAAATGGGTTAATATATGTAATGTCATAGAAATCTTATAAAGTATCTGGCATAGTTCTCATTCATTGCTGTTAGTGGTCTGGAAGCACAATAATTTATTTATCTTTTTGTATTGATTTTTTTTCTCTACTATGAACAATGCTGATATAAACAACCTTGTAGATAATCCTTACATACGGATACTTTTTTTTTTTTGTCAAGAATAGATTATGAGGAAAAGGATTACTGGGTGTTTAGGGTATGTGCATTTTTTATAAGTGTTTAGGGATTGCGCTCACATTTCTTTTCGCATTTTATGAGCACGCCATTTTTCCCATTCCCAGGCGGCAATAGATTTTATGTTCACTTCAATATTTGCCAGTCTAAAAGGTAAAATGTTAAATCTATTACTTTAATCTCTCTTTTCTTGACTGCTAATGTATGCGTGCATCTTTTCATATTTTTGACTACATAGCGTCTCACTAATATAAACATTCTCTTCATCTGTTGCCATTTTTCTATTGTTTGTATTTTTCTTGTTAACTTTTGAGTCTTTTATATAGTATAGATGTTAGCTGTTTTATCTGCTATGCAAGTTCTTTTTTCCAAATTTATTGTTGGTTTATTCACTTTATTTATAGTATCTTTGCTATAATAAGAACTTTTAGATTTTATAGACACAATTAGTCTTCTCTGTTGTTTTATAGCTTCTGAGTGTTAGAAGCCTTCGCTTCTTTCTGGCATGTTTATATCGTCTTCTAGAATTTTCTTACCAGTTTTTTTTAAATTTACATTTAAATATCTAACCCAATAAGGAATTACATTTGATATAGAGAAGAAAGGGGCCCATTTTTAATTTTTTCTTGGTGGATAGGTTGTTGTGCTCTATTAAATATTTCATTGCTTTTATTTGCATTATTAAATAATCCATTATTTTCCCTTATATTGAAATATTGTCATATTTATTTATTTTAAATTGAGAGGGAAAATTGTATGTGTTTTGCCACCATACTATTTTGAAGTATACATACAGTATGGAATGACTAAATCTAGCTAATTAATATATGTATTACCTCACATAGTTATCATTTTTGTGGTGAGAATATTTCACATCCACTCTCAGCATTTTTCAGGAACACAATATATTGTTAACTACAGTCACCATATTGTACAATAGACCTCTTGAACTTATTTATCTTACAGAAATTTTGTATTCCTTGACTAACATATTTCCGACCCCTTTAACCCCCTAGCCCCTAGTAAACACCATTTCACTCTCTGCTTTTGTAAGATCAGCTCTTTCAGATTCCACATATGAGTGAGATCATGCAGCATTTGTCTTTCATTTTAAATGCTCATATGTACTAGGTTCTACTTTTGGATTCTCTCTTCCTTGTTTCCACTTGGTCTACTGCTGTGGCCATATCATAATGATTTATGAGAAGAAGCTTTCCGTTTAGTAATATACTCTGAATCTCTTTGGAAAGTCACTTCTATTTCTCCCTTGAGTATCCCTGAAGATTTATTCTTATGTGTATACTTAAACATCATTTTATTTAAAAAGAACGATTGAGATTCTAACTCTAAATGTGTCAAATGTATATATTAAGTTTGGAAGAACTGATGTTTTTAAAGTATTAAATATTCTAAGGCCAGACCAAATACTGTGTAATGTCATTAGATTTTATAATTTCCTTCAGGCAGATCATACATCAGTCTTGTTAAATTGATTAATAAATAATGTCTTCATATTTTGCTACTGGGAGTAGACTGTTTCTCTTTTTAGGTACTGAGTTCACTTGTTCTATTTTAGACATGGCCTTGCTGGGCACCAGTTTTCCCTGATTTTCTTTCCTTGTATAATTATAGATAGAGTTGACCAAAGTGAAGTTTCATGGAATATTGGAGGTAGAAATGAAGATGCAGCCATATAGCTCTGAATAAAGGCACAAGCATGTTTCAGGGGTTTTTTTTGTTTTTTTGTTTTTGTTTTTTTTTCTCTTCCCCAACTCTCCTTCCTAACCTCTGGTTCTACTGACCATCAATGACCTACTACCAGCACTTCACTGTGAACTCAGAGAGGTAGTGGCCATGATGAGCCAAATATCATTCACTGACATGTACAGAATCTTCCATGAACCTCTATGCAAGTCTCTTCATGGTTCCAACTAAAGTAACCAGACCTACCTACCTTCTAGGTATGCAAGCTGGGAAATATCTGTATTAGGGTTAGTTATTTTTATCTGATTTTTAAACTCTTCTTTTGTAACCTTTACTTTCCAAGGACTACATTGAGTAATGCTTAATTCCTGCAATAAATTTCCTCTTCCATCATACGCTAAGTAGTTCTACTTCCCTAATAAAAAACACAGTTAATACTATCAGGAAAGTATGGGGATTTTTTGGCATATTTCTATTATACACAGTCACTTCATTAAATTCTTTTATCAAATATCTTAAAGTTTTATAAGATATCTTACATTTTTCAGTATACAATCTTATCAAGAAAAAGAGATGCTTTTCTTTTTCCTTTAACTTCAAATTTCAGGGATACTTGTGCAGGTTTCTTATATACGTAAACTCTTGTCATGGGGATTTGTTGCACAGATTACTTCATTGCCCAGATATTAAGCCTAGTACCCAACAGTTACTTTTTCTGATCCTCTCCCTGCTCCCTCCACCCTCAAATAGGCTCCAGTTTCTATTATTTTCCTCTTTGTGCCCATGTGTTCTCATCATTTAGCTCCCACTTATAAGTGAGAACATGCAGTATTTGGTTTTCTGTTCCCGCATTAGTTTGCTAAGGATAATGGCCTCCAGCTCCATCCATGTATCTGCAAAGAAGATGATCTCACTCTTTTTTATGACTGCATAGTGTTCCATGGTATATATTTACAAGGTTTTCTCTATCAAGCCTACCACTAAAGGACATTGGGGTTGGTTCTATCTCCTTGCTATTGTGAATAGTGCTGCAGTGAACATATACATGCACATGTCTTTATGACAGAACAATTTCTATTCCTTTGGGAATACCCAGTAATGGGATTGCTGGATTGAAAGGTAGTTCTGTTTCTAGGTTTTTGAGGAATAACCACATTGTTTTCCACAATGGTTGAACTAATTCACACTCCCACCAACAGTGTATAAGCCTTCCTTTTTCTCCTCAACCTTACCAATATCTGTTATTTTTGACAGATCTATTATTTTTAATAATAGCTATTCTGACTGGTGTGAGATGGTATCTCACTATGGTTTTGCTTTTATTTCTTTAATGATTAAAGATACTGAGCTTTTAAAAATACGCTTGTTGGCCGCATGTATGTCTTCTTTTGAGAAGTGCCTGTTCATGTCCTTTGCCCACTTTTTAGTGGAGTTGTTTTTCTCTTGTAAATTTGTTAAAGTTCTTTATAGATGCTGGATATTAGACCTCTGCCAGATGCATAATTTTCAAAAATTTTCTCCCATTCTATAGTTGTCTGTTTACTCTGTTGATAGTTTCTTTTTCTGTGCCAAAGCTCTTTAATTCCATTTGTCAATGTTTGCTTTTGTTGCAATTTGCTTTTGGCATCTTTGTCATGAAATCTTTACCCATTCCTGTGACCAGAAGGATATTGCCTAGGTTGTCTTCCATGACTTTTATTTTTTTAACATTTAAGTCTTTAATCCATCATGAGTTGATTTTTGTATATGGTGTAAGAAAGAGGTCCAGTTTTAATCTTCTGCATATAGCTAATCAGTTTTCCCAGCACTATTTATTGATTAGAAAGTCCTTTCCCCATTGCTTGTTTTTGTCAGGTTTGTTGAAGATAGTTGTAGGTGTGTGGTCTTATTTCTGGATCTCTAGTCTGTTGCATTCGTGTATGTGCCTGCTTTTGTACCAGTACCATGCTGTTGGTTATTTCATTTAGGCAGCATGATGCCTCCAGCTTTGTTCTTTTTGCTTAGGATTGATTGCCCTTGTTATCTATTTTGAACTCTATTTTGGTTCTATATGAAGTTTTAGTCTTTTCTAATTCTGTGAAGAATGTCATTGGTAGTTTACTAAGAATAGCATTGAACCTATAAATTGTTTTGGGGAGTGTGGTCATTTTGATGATGTTGATACTTCCTATCCATGAGCATGTAATGTTTCCCCATTTGTTTGTGTCATCTCTGATTTCTTTGAACAGCGTTTTGTAGTTCTGCTTGTAGAGCTCTTTCATCTCCCTGGTTATCTGTACTCCTAGGTATTTTATTCTTTTGGGGGGCAATTGTGAATGGGATTGCATTCCTGATTTGGCTCTCAGCTTGACTGTTGTTAGTATACAGGAATGGCTAGTGATTTTTGTACATTGATTTTGTACCCTGAGACTTTGCTGAAGTTATTATCAGCTTAAGGAACTTTGATGCCAAGACTAATGGGTTTTCTAGATAAGGGATCATGTTATCTGCAAACAGGGATAGTTTGACTTCCTTTCTTCCTATTTGGATGCCCTTTCTTTCTCTTGCCTGATTATTCTGGCCAGGACTTCTAGTACTATGTTGAATAGAAATGATGAGACAAAGAATTCTTGTTTTGTGCAGGTTTTCAAGCAGAATGCTTCCAGCTTTTGTCCTCAGTATGATGTTGGCTGTGTGTTTTTCATGGATGGCTCCTTTTATTTGTGGTATGTTGCTTCAATTCCTAGTTTACTGAGAGATTTTAACATGAAGGAATATTTAATTTTATCAAAAGCCTTTTCTGCATCTATCAAGAAAATCATGTGATTTTTTCTTTAGTTCTGTTTATGTCGTGAATCACATTTATTGATTTGTGTATGTTGAACCAATCTTGCATCCCAGGGATAAAGTCTACTCAATCGTGCTGGATAAGCTTTTTGATGTGCTGCTGGATTCAGTTTGCCAGTATTTTGTTGAGGATTTTTGCATTGATGTTCATCAAAGATATTCGTCTGAAGTTTTCTTTTTTTGTTGTGTCTCTCCAAGTCATGGTATCAGGATGATGCCAGCCTCATAGAATGAGTTAGAGAGGAATCCTTCCTCCTCAGTTTTTTAGAATAGTTTCAGTAGGAATAGTACCGGTTCTTTTTTGTACATCTGGTAGAATTCAGCTGTGAATTCATCCATTCCTGAGCTTTCTTTTGTTGGTAGCCAATTTATTACTTACTCAATTTCAGAACTCATTATTGGTCTGCTCAGGGATTCAATTTCTGACTAGTTCAGTCATGGGATGGTGTATGTGTCCTGGAATTGATCCGTTGCTTCTAGATTTTCTAGTTTATATTCATAGAGGTGTCTGTAGTATTCGCTGATGGTTTGCATTTCTACGAGGTCAGTGGTGCTATCCTCGCTATAATTTCTGATCTTGTCTAGGTGATGCTTATCTCTTTTTTATTAGTCTAGCTAACAGTCTATCTATTTATTAATTCTTTCAAAAACTCAACTCCTGGATTTCTTGATTTTTTTGAAGGGTTTTTGTGTCTCTATCTTCTTCAGTTCCACTCTGATTTTGGTTATTTCTTGTCTTCTGCTAGTTTTGGGGCTTGCTCTGGCCCTCTAGTTCCTTTAGCTGTCAAGTTAGGTTGTTGATTTGAGACCTTTCTAGCTTTTCTATGTGGGCATTTAGTGCTATATATTTCCCTCTTAACACTACTTTAGCTGTGTCACAGACATTCTGGTACATTGTTTCATTGTTCTCATTAGTTTCAAAGAACTTTTTGATTTCTGACTTAATTTATTATTTACCCAGGATTCATTCAGGAGAAGGTTGTTCAATTTCCATGTAGTTGTGTGGTTTTGAGTTTCTAATCTTGAATTTTACTTTGATTGTGCTGTGATCTGAGAGACTGTTTGTTACGATTTCAGGTTTGTTTTTTTGTTTTGTTTTGTTTTGTTTTGTTTTGTTTTGTTTTGTTTGTATTTGCAGAGGGGTGTTTTACTTCTGATTACGTCATCAATTTTAGAGTAAGTGCCATGTGGCAATGAGAAGAATGTATATCTGCTGTTTAGGGGTGGAGAGTTCTGTAGATATCTATCAGGGCCACTTGATCCAGAGCTGAGTTCAAGTCCTGAATATCTTTGTTGACTTTCTGTCTCAATGATCTAATATTGTCAGTGTGGTGTTAATGTCCCCTACTATATTGTGTGGGAGTCTAAGTCTCTTTGCAGGTCTTTAAAAACTTCTTTTATGAATCTGGGTGTGCCTGTGTTGGATATATATAAATATAAATATATATATATATATGTGTGTGTGTGTGTGTGTGTGTATGTATGTGTGTGTATATATACATAAAACTATTATATATATACCTATTTTATATATATGTGTGTGTGTATATGTGTGTGTGTGTGTGAATTGAACACTTCACCATTATGTAATTCCCTTCATTGTCTTTTTTGACCTTTGTTTGTTTAAAGTCTGTTTCACAGGCACACCAGGAGAATATATCCCACACCTGGCCGGGAGGGGCCCACGCCCACGGAGCCTCCCTCACTGCTAACACAGCAGTCTGCAGCGATCTATCTGCAAGGCAGCAGCGAGGCTGGGGGAGGGGCGCCCGCCATTGCTGAGGCTTAAGTAGGTAAACAAAGCCACTGGGAAGCTCGAATGGGTGGAGCTCACAGCAGCTCAAGGAAGCCTGCCTGTCTCTGTAGACTCCATCTCTGGGGACAGCGCACAGCTGAAGTCCAATAGGGGAAGCAGTGGGGGCGGTGCAGACGTGAACGACTCTGTTTGACAGCTTTGGGGAGAGCCGCGGATCTCCCAATGCGGAGGTGGAGATCTGAGAGAGGACAGACTGCCTGCTCAGGTGGGTCCCTGACCCCTGAGTAGCCTAGCTGGGAGACATCCCCTACTAGGGGCAGTCTGATACCCCACACCTCACAGGGTGGAGTCACCCCTAAGAGGAAACTTCCAAAGGAAGAATCAGACAGGTACACTTGCTGTTCAGCAATATTCTATCTTCGGCAACCTCTGCTGCTGATACCCAGGCAAACAGGGTCTGGAGTGGACCTCAAGCAATCTCCAACAGACCAACAGACAGTCCTTCTGACTGTCAGACGGAAAACTATCAAACAGGAAGGACACCTATACCAAAATCCCATCAGTACGTCATCATCATCAAAGACCAGAGACAGATAAAACCACAAAGATGGGGAAGAAGCAGGGCAGAAAAGCTGGAAATTCAAAAAATAAGAGCACATCTCCCCCTGCAAAGGAGCGCAGCCCATCGCCAGCAACGGATCAAAGCTGGTCAGAGAATGACTTTGACTAGATGAGAGAAGAAGGCTTCAGTCCATCAAACTTCTCAGAGCTAAAGGAGGAATTACGTACCCAGCGCAAAGAAACTAAAATCCTGAAAAAAAAGTGGAAGAATTGACAGCTAGACTAATTAATGCAGAGAAGATCATAAACGAAATGACAGAGATGAAAACCATGACACGAGAAATACGTGACAAATGCACAAGCTTCAGTAACCGACTCCATCAACTGGAAGAAAGAGTATCAGCGATTGAGGATCAATGAATGAAATGAAGCGAGAAGAGAAACCAAAAGAAAAAAGAAGAAAAAGAAATGAACAAAGCCTGCAAGAAGTATGGGATTGGGTGAAACGACAAAATCTACGTCTGATTGGGGTGCCTGAAAGTGAGGGGGAAAATGGAACCAAGTTGGAAAACACTCTTCAGGATATCATCCAGGAGAACTTCCCCAACCTAGTAGGGCAGGCCAGCATTCAAATTCAGGAAATACAGAGAACGCCACAAAGATACTCCTCCAGAAGAGCAACTCCAAGACACATAATTGCCAGATTCACCAAAGTTGAAATGAAGGAAAAAATCTTAAGGGCAGTCAGAGAGAAAGGTCGGGTTACCCACAAAGGGAAGCCCATCAGACTAACAGCAGATCTCTCGGCAGAAACTCTACAAGCCAGAAGGGAGTGGGGGCCAATATTCAACGTTCTAAAAGAAAAGAATTTTCAACCCAGAATTTCATATCCAGCCAAACTAAGTTTCATAAGTGAAGGAGAAATAAAATACTTTACAGATAAGCAAGTGCTTAGAGATTTTGTCACCACCAGGCCTGCCTTACAAGAGACCCTGAAGGAAGGCCTAAACATGGAAAGGAACAACCAGTACCAGCCATTGCAAAAACATGTCAAAATGTAAAGACCATCGAGGCTAGGAAGAAACTGCATCAACTGATGAGCAAAATAACCAGTTAACATCATAATGACAGGATCAAGTTCACACATAACAATATTAACCTTAAATGTCAATGGACTAAATGCTCCCATTAAAAGACACAGACTGGCAAACTGGATAAAGAGTCAAGACCCAGCAGTCTGCTGTATTCAGGAGACCCATCTCACACGCAGAGACATACATAGGCTCAAAATAAAGGGATGGAGGAAGATCTACCAAGCAAATGGAGAACAAAAAAAAGCAGGGGTTGCAATCCTAGTCTCTGATAAAACAGACTTTAAACCATCGAAGATCAAAAGAGACAAAGAAGGCCATTACATAATGGTAAAGGGATCAATTCAACAGAAGAGCTAACTCTCCTAAATATATATGCACCCAATACAGGAGCACCCAGATTCATAAAGCAAGTCCTTAGAGACCTACAAAGGGACTTAGACTCCCATACAATAATAATGGGAGACTTCAACACTCCACTGTCAACATTAGACAGATCAACGAGACAGAAAGTTAACAAGGATATCCAAGAATTGAACTCATCTCTGCACCAAGCGGACCTAATAGACATCTATAGAACTCTCCACCCCAAATCAACAGAATATACATTCTTCTCAGCATCACATCGTACTTATTCCAAAATTGACCACAAAATTGGAAGTAAAGCACTCCTCAGCAAATGTACAAGAACAGAAATTATAACAAACTGTCTCTCAGACCACAGTGCAATCAAACTAGAACTCAGGACTAAGAAACTCAATCAAAACCACTCAACTACATGGAAACTGAACAACCTGCTCCTGAATGACTACTGGGTACATAACAAAATGAAAGCAGAAATAAAGATGTTCTTTGAAACCAATGAGAACAAAGATACAACATACCAGAATCTCTGGGACACATTTAAAGCAGTGTGTAGAGGGAAATTTATAGCACTAAATGCCCACAAGAGAAAGCAGGAAAGGTCTAAAATAGACACTCTAACATCACAATTAAAAGAACTAGAGAGGCAAGAACAAACACATTCAAAAGCTAGCAGAAGGCAAGAAATAACTAAGATCAGAGCAGAACTGAAGGAGATAGAGACACAAAAAACCCTCCAAAAAATCAATGAATCCAGGAGTTGGTTTTTTGAAAAGATCAACAAAATTGACAGACCGCTGGCAAGACTAATAAAGAAGAAAAGAGAGAGGAATCAAATAGACGCAATAAAAAATGATAAAGGGGATATCACCACCGACCCCACAGAAATACAAACAACCATCAGAGAATGCTATAAATGCCTCTACGCAAATCAACTAGAAAATCTAGAAGAAATGGATAATTTCCTGGACACTTACATTCTCCCAAGACTAAACCAGGAAGAAGTTGAATCCCTGAATAGACCAATAGCAGGCTCTGAAATTGAGGCAACAATTAATAGCCTACCAACCAAAAAAAGTCCAGGACCAAATGGATTCACAGCTGAAATCTACCAGAGGTACAAGGAGGAGCTGGTATCATTCCTTCTGAAAGTATTCCAATCAATAGAAAAAGAGGGAATCCTCCCTAACTCATTTTATGAGGCCAACATCATCCTGATACCAAAACCTGGCAGAGACACAATAAAAAAAGAGAATTTTAGACCAATATCCCTGATGAACATCTATGCAAAAATTCTCAATAAAATACTGGCAAACCGGATTCAGCAGCACATCAAAAAGCTTATCCACCATGATCAAGTGGGCTTCATCCCTGGGATGCAAGGCTGGTTCAACATTCGCAAATCAATAAACATAATCCAGCATATAAACAGAACCAAAGACAAGAACCACATGATTATCTCAATAGATGCAGAAAAGTCTTTTGACAAAATTCAACAGCCCTTTATGTTAAAAACGCTCAATAATTTCGGTATTGATGGAACGTACGTCAAAATAATAAGAGCTATTTATGACAAACCCACAGCTAATTTCATACTGAATGGGCAAAAACTGGAAAAATTCCCTTTGAAAACTGGCACAAGACAGGGATGCCCTCTCTCACCACTCCTATTCAACATAGTGTTGGAAGTTCTGGCTAGGGTAATCAGGCAAGAGAAAGAAATCAAGGGTATCCAGTTAGGAAAAGAAGAAGTCAAATTGTCCCCATTTGCAGATGACATGATTGTATATTTAGAAAACCCCATCGTCTCAGCCCAAAATCTCCTTAAGCTGATAAGCAACTTCAGCAAAGTCTCAGGATACAAAATTAATGTGCAAAAATCACAAGCATTCTTATACACCAGTAACAGACAAACAGAGAGCCAAATCAGGAATGAACTTCCATTCACAATTGCTTCAAAGAGAATAAAATACCTAGGAATCCAGCTTCCAAGGGATGTAAAGGACCTCTTCAAGGAGAACTACAAACCACTGCTCAGTGAAATAAAAGAGGACATAGACAAATGGAAGAACATTCCATGCTCATGGATAGGAAGAATCAATATCGTGAAAATGGCCATACTGCCCAAGGTTATTTATAGATTCAATGCCATCCCCATCAAGCTACCAATGACTTTCTTCACAGAATTGGAAAAAACTGCTTTAAAGTTCATATGGAACCAAAAAAGAGCCCGCATTGCCAAGACAATCCTATGTCAAAAGGACAAAGCTGGAGGCGTCACGCTACCTGACTTCAAACTATACTACAAGGCTACAGTAACCAAAACAGCATGGTACTGGTACCAAAACAGAGATATAGACCAATGGAACAGAACAGAGTCCTCAGAAATAATACCACACATCTACAGCCATCTGATCTTTGACAAACTGAGAGAAACAAGAAATGAGGAAAGGATTCCCTATTTAATAAATGGTGCTGGGAAAATTGGCTAGCCATAAGTAGAAAGCTGATACTGGATCCTTTCCTTACTCCTTATACGAAGATTAATTCAAGATGGATTAGAGACTTAAATGTTAGACCTAATACCATAAAAACCTAGAAGAAAACCTAGGTAGTACCATTCAGGACATAGGCATGGGCAAGGACTTCATGTCTAAAACACCAAAAGCAACGGCAGCAAAAGCCAAAATCGACAAATGGGATCTAATTAAAGATCTTTTGCACAGCAAAAGAAATTACCATCAGAGTGAACAGGCAACCTACAGAATGGGAGAAAATTTTTGCAACCTACTCATCTGACAAAGGGCTAATATCCAGAATCTACAAAGAACTCAAACAAATATACAAGAAAAAAACAACCCCATCAAAAAGTGGGGAAAGGATATGAACAGACATTTCTCAAAAGAAGACATTCAGACAGCCAACAGACACATGAAAAAATGCTCATCATCACTGGCCATCAGAGAAATGCAAATCAAAACCACAATGAGATACCATCTCACACCAGTTAGAATGGCCATCATTAAGAAGTCAGGAAACAACAGGTGTTGGAGAGGATGTGGAGAAATAGGAACACTTTTACACTGTTGGTGGGATTGTAAACTAGTTCAACCATTATGGAAAACAGTATGGCAATTCCTCAAGGATCTAGAACTAGATGTACCATATGACCCAGCCATCCCACTACTGGGTATATACCCAAAGGATTATACATTATTCTACTACAAAGCCATATGCACACGTATGTTTATTGCGGCACTATTCACAATAGCAAAGACTTGGAATCCACCCAAATGTCCATCTGTGACAGACTGGATTAAGAAAATGTGGCACATATACACCGTGGAATACTATGCAGCCATAAAAAAGGATGAGTTTGCGTCCTTTGTAGGGACATGGATGCAGCTGGAAACCATCATTCTTAGCAAACTATCACAAGAAGAGAAAACCAAACACCGCATGTTCTCACTCATAGGTGGGAACTGAACAATGAGATCACTTGACTCGGGAAGGGGAACATCACACACTGTGGCCTATGATGGGGAGAGGGGAGGAGGAAGGGATTGCATTGGGGAGTTATACGTGATATAAATGATGACTTGATGGGTGCTGACCAGTTGATGGGTGCAGCACACCAACATGGCATAAGTATACATATGTAACAAACCTGCACGTTATGCACATGTACCCTAGAACTTAAAGTATAATAAAAAATATAAAAAAAATAAAAATAAAGTCTGTTTTATCTGAAATTGGATTACAACCACTGTGTTTTTCCATTTTCCCTTGCTTGGTAGATTTTTCTCCACTCATTTGAGCCTACAAGTGTCATTGCTTGGTTTCACTCCTGTGGCAGCTCTGATGCAAGGGTGGGCACTGGCGGGAGTTGGGCTGCCTGGCTCTGTACCTGCCAATACTCTGACTGTAATGGCAGTCAGTGGGGGCAGGGTAGGTGGACTGCACTTCAGTTGCAACAGTGGCAAGGCAGGGTATATGCACACACATGGGCATTTTGGGGGAAGGAAAGCAAAACCTGCTCCCGTTCACACATGCTGGTAAAGTAATGGGGGGAGGGTGGTTGCTATGGCCCAGGGAAGGGAGTGGTGGGCTGAGTGTGTCGCTGTAGAATCTACCCTGATGGAGCTCTCTTCCAGTCAGGCAGGGACCACCAGTCCAGAAGCTATGATGGAGCCCCTAGGGCACCCGAGGCTTCCCTGTCAGTGCATGTGGCCAAGCTGGAACTGTAGGAGACACTAGCAGACCAAGCGGTGCTCAGGCTGCATGTCACCATCTGATGGGCTAGACTACCCTGCAGAATTCAGGACTGACAGTCCCCTAGGGCTAAAGTCTCCTATAGGAGAAAGTCAAGCCTGGGGGAATGGCTGTCCCTGGCTCTACTCTGCTACAGAGGCTCTCGTACCAAATGTGTGCTCCACATTGGCTGGCTTGCTTCCCCTACCACTTCTCTAAGCAGCTCCTTCTGCCAGCTCAAGTGTCCATGGTGGTTGAGTCTTCTCCTGCCAGGATTCCAGAGGCCCGTGGCAACAGTGTGCTGCTCCTTGCCAGTTCAACTCGCCCCTGGAGTTGTTGGGGGCCAGGAATGAGCCTCGGTGCACTGTAGCCCCATACGAGGCTTCCAGCTCTCTGCCCCTTCAGCTCGCTTGTGTGAGGTGTCTCTGTCCACTCTCGGTGCCTTCCCTCTGAAGATCTGTTAAGAGTGGGCCAATCATCTTGGTCCCTTGGTGGCAGCTTTTCCACCTGGCTGCGTCTAGTTGGCCATCTTGCCTTCTCTCAAATTTTTAAAAATTTCTTTAATGTTTATATCAGTTCTTTTCTTCTCTCTCTCTTTTTTTTTTTTTTTTACTTTTGACCATTGATTGATATAATTTGCTAGAACTTCCAGATCAGTGTCAAATAAGATGAAGTAACCAAACCCTGTGGGCTACTGGTACAATAGCAGGCAGGATGCCAGTCACTTGATGAGATATTAGGAGGAAGCCTCTTTGCTTCCCAGTCCACTCACACTCCCTGAGCCTCACACATGGGAAAACAGCCCATCAGTTCAGCTGCTTGATTCTTGGGCTAGGGAGCCTGACACAATCGTACAAGACTGATGTTTGCATCCTCCTTTTTTTAACACACCTATACCCACTCAGGACTAGATAATGAGTGTGCAATCTGTGCAGTCACATAAGGCTCTGAACATAGAAGAGCCCGTGCTTTGTTTAATGCTCTGACATCATCTAACATTTTCTAATAACTTTTCAACAAGTGTTCCTGCACTTTTGTTTTACACTGGACCCTCAAGTTATATAGTTGGTCCTCCTCCCACATATCATTGAGTCAAGATCTCTTAGAAAGTGTCTTAGTTCTAATCCTTCTCTCTGGGCTATTAGATGTTAGTATTCGATCTCCAGTCTGGTCCACACCAGTTCTCACTACGTGTATTCCCATTATGTGCATCCAGGAGTGTGTTGCCCCAGCAGCCATTTGATCCATATGAGACAGACAACTAGTAGTGAAAAGGGAAGGGTAAAAAATTGTGGACAGGCAGTCATTTTTCCAGAATTCCTTGCTAAATCTTTAATGTGGCAACATTAGCATTAAAAATGAATAAAATCATATATATGTGTCTCAAAAGGTTCTGAATGATTCTAAGAAAAGTGAGGACTAGAATACTCCATTGTCATGATGAGGGAAAGGAATAGGGTCAGTGCAAGTGAATGCGTAAAGAAGTACAGAACGGCACCAAAGAACTGCAAGGTTCATGGCAAATAAGACAAATAGATTCATATTGAATGAGTAAATTGATATTTTCATGGTTATACAATCTATTGGAAAGAATTAAAAGGTGGAGACAAAGTTCAATAATAAAACTCCCACAGTTATTGAAAGTCTTTAGTTATTTGTCACTCACGTGTCCTTAGTAAACACGTATGCTGAATGCATTTTAAACTTTCTCAAAAAGTAAGGATTTTTAGGGGTTTTTTTCTATGTTATCAATCTGAACTCCAAGAGTCTTTGTAGAGCAGTATATACATGTAGAAGATACATTATATTAAATTGAAAGGTTCTTAAATACCGGGACATATTCTAGGGACTGTACATGTAACATAGAAACTACAAGATCAGCAAATATTTTGAGGACTTACAACTTGCCAGAAAATATATGCATTTCAGTAGATTTACATTATTTAATCCTCAAATTAATTCTATAAGCTGAGTATTATTCTCTTTATAAACATAAGAAAATCAAACTGTAAAGAGATTTCATGACTACTTTTAGGTCTCACACGAAACCAGAATTCATATCCAAAAAAAACCACTTCATAATAACTTTTTAAGGATGGTCTGTTTCACTGAAAAATCTGAAATAGAATTGAATCTTTGTCATTTAAGTTGAGAAGTTCCTAGGCTGCCAAAGTGAGAAGGAGGAAGAGAAAAAGAAGAAGAATAAGGACAGAAGGGTCTGGAAGAAGACATACATGTGACCAGCAAGCATATGAAAAAAGACTCAACATCACTAATCATGATAGAAATGCAGATCAAAACCACAGTGAGACATCATCTCACACCAGTCAGAATGACTATTACTAAAAAAGTCAAAACATAATAGCTGCTGGTGAGATGGGAAAGAAAAGGGAATGCTTACACTGCGGGTGGGAATGTAAATCAGTTCAGCCATTGTGGAAAGCAGCATGGCAATTCTTCAAAGAACTTAAAACACAATTACCATTCAGCCCAGCAATCCCATTATTAAGTATATACCCAAAGGAATATAAATTGTTCTACTACAAGACATATGCACGTGGGTGTTCATCGCAGCACTATTCACAACAGCAAAGACATGGAATCAACCTGAATGCCCATCAATAGTAGCCTGTACAAAGAAAATACGGTACATATACACCACAGAATACTATCCTGCCATAAAAAAGGATGAGATCACGTCCTTTACAGGAACATGGATGGAGCTGGAGGCCATCAGCCTAAGTGAACTAAATGCAGGGAAAGAATACCAAGTAGTGCATGTTCTCACTTATAAGTGGGAGCTAAATATTGAGAACACGAAGATACAGAGAAGGGAACAACAGACACTAGGCTCTGAGTGGGAGGAGGGAGATAGTCAAAAAACTACCTATCCAGTACTATGCTCTTTACCTGGGTGATGAAATACTCTGTACACTGAACCCCCATGACATGCAATTTGCCTATATAACAAACCTGCACATGAACACCCAACCTAAAATAAATGTTAAAAATAGGAGAGAAAGAAAGTGGAAAGGGAGAAAGGGAAAAAGAGTGAGAGATAATATGGTGTAACAGTGAGGTTTTAATCAGAAAAACAAACACAATTTCAAGTATTTAATTCAGAGGGAATTTAATTCAGGGAATTAATTACACCAGTGATGGAGGAGCTGATAAATCTATGTAATTTAGAGATTAGCAACAGCAAAACCCCACTATACCCTACAGCTGGAGAGACAGAATGATAAGGAGACAGTATTACCAAAACTCAAGAGTCAGAGTTACCTGAAAGAAACTCGAACATGACTGATCTATTAGAAAGGAGTTAGAGTTTTGGATAGTCCCACCCCCGTCAGACATGCCGCTGGAGACAGAATGGAAGTTGGAGCGTTTCCTCTTCCCATGTTCCAGATTTCCATCAGTACATCTTTTGGGTGAACAGAGTTGGAAGTCATTTGACATGGAACATGGGATATGCTACCTATAGATGTCAGCTTCTTTATAATACAGAGCAGTTCATGAGACAAAGAAACATTGGATCTGAGGGATACGTATGACATGCTCACGCACAGTAGGTAAAATCAGAACCCTGGGTAAAATCAGAACTTGGCCCACCATATTGCTCTCAGGCTTGGGGTGAATGATTCACAGCTATGGTCCAGAGAATAACCTAGAAGAAAGGTGAGAATATAGCTCCTGATGAAAAAATTCTACGTGTAAATATACATACGTAAAATAGAAGAGAAAGATTCAGTAGTGCACACTGAGAGGAATTGTTATGACAAGAATGAAATGCCAATGAATAATTGAACACGAGCACCTGGGACATATTTAAACACAGGTGGACGATGAAAAGGACGATGAATACAAGAGCTAAGCTGGCAATATGGCAATAGCCCCTGCAAAGTGAAGGGGACAAAGTAACATAGTCACTATTTGAGAAAAATTAGCTTCTTCCTGAGTTGGCGGAATTGTCCTGGAGACAAGCAAAAGGCTGAGCTCTGGAGAGAAGATGAAAAATAAGGATATTTTTTGTTTCCTTTTATGTGATGTTAAATTCTCTGTTGCTGCATGAACACTGAACATGTCCCATGAATGCTATCTGAAAAAGCAATAAGTAAAAGGATTTAACTAGTCATGACACCAAATGACAGTAATAACGGCACAAAACTTCCCTCCATATTAACCTATAACTGGTTTGCATTTAACTCCTTTCACAATTTCATCTACCCCAGGTTTTTAACTTCCTAACAGGCTGTGAACACAGACGGCAGTTTATCTTTAGGTTACTGGTTTCCGATTGTGCTTTTCAGAGCCTTGACAGTATTTACATAGCCATCAGCTGAGATACTTGGGTATTTCTTTGTTAATGAGAATCTCTTGTGGTAAGGTATAGAATTATACATTTTTATCATACCTCAGCTGATTTCCGTGCATTCTTCAATTTGGGAACACCTATATTTAGGGCTTTCTGGAGGTTCCTCTGGGGCCAGCACAGAAGGAACAAGAAAAGAGACAACAAGAATAGAAAGTTCCAAATTGCCACCTCTCCTTCCCTCTCCCTGTAATAGTTCTACATATTTGTCTTCCAGAAAGATTTCATTAGAATAATTTATTTTGTGGTCAAAAGGGTGGATAAGAAAAATTATGGATCTGTATAAATCTGAAAAATCATGAATCCATTAATCTGGGCCCATTTTAATGTATCCCATAGTTTTATCTAATTGCTTGTCTGAAGCCCTCTTTTCTGTTTTTCTAGTCACACTTCCAACCCATTCCTAGTAGGCTGCTGGGTATCTTCAGTAAGCTTATTGTTTTATAGTTTTCAGGAGACACGTTTTCCTTGCTTTAGGGTTCTGACCTTCTGTTACTTTCCATGTTTCTTCAGATTGTTGTTGGCAACAACATCCATTCATTCTGCCAACGTTGGCGAGCACCTGCATTGGGCCAGACACCAGGCAAGTGTCTGCTGGGCACTCAGAATTCAAAATTACATTAGTCAGGAATATACAATATTGTTTACTACCTGTGATCAAATCTATACACATCTGAAAAGTTGAACACAACTCTTCCTTAAACCTTTGGCCTACATTTCTTTTAAGGCCATTATGGCAAGTCTTATTGAGAAAAAAATCAGAAGAATAGAAGCTGAAGTTGAAAAACTGACTGTTCTCTTAGTCATCTGGAAATAATGTATCACTGTCTTAGTCTGTTTGTATTGCTAGAAAGGAATACCTGAGAGTGGATAGTTTATAAAGAAAAACAGGTTTACTTGGCTGACAATTTTGCTGGCTCAGAGACTGGACACCTGTTGAAATCCTCAGGCTGTGTCCATTCACGGCCAAAGGTGAAGGGGAGTGTGTGTAGAAGGGTGTGTGTACAGATCACATGGTGAGAAAGGAAGCTAGAGAGACAGCAAGATGGGGAGGTGCCAGGCTCTTTTTAACAACCAGTTATCACAGAACTAATAAACTAAGAATTCACTTACTCCTAAGGAAGGAAATTAATCTATTCATGAGGGATCCACTCCATGACCCAAACACCTCCCCACCTCCAACCTTGGGGATCAAATTTCAACATGAGGTTTGGAGAGAACAAATTTCCAAACTATAGCAATCACTATGATACACAATAGGTCTAAGCCTCATTATGTGTCTTCTTATTGTAAATATATCTTTAATTTTTATACTATTATTTTGGATTTTAAGCTTTCAAAACTAGTTCTTATAGTCTTTTGTGTTTCAACTTTGGTATATGTCATTCATTCTGTCTTTTACACATGATCTCTAAATAAATATGTGCATTCATGTATTTTGTGCCCAATTATAAATCATGTTAATCTAGACAATTCAATAACAAGATATAATCATTTTGCAACTATTTACAAGGAATATTTTATGATGATATAAGAACATATAATTTTATATATTTTAAGCTAAAAGGACATCAGAAAATAGTGACACAATTTTAAAAGATTTTTTAAGCTTCCAAAGAGAAAGTACAACCATGAACTTTCCGAAAATAAAGTAGGGACTTCCATTTGTATATTGATTCATGTGAGAACATATAGAAGGAAATAAAATAAGAGAAATTAACAGAATTTGAGGAAATTAAAAAACAAAGAGGAAACTACATAGATTCAGTTAAAGAAATGAGAATAAAAGAGAAGTAATGGATTTAAGAGAAAAATATTAGGAAACATCCTATTCTAATTTTTTTTTTAAATGGATTAAATAACATACATTTTCAAGAGTAGTTTCAGGAGCAAAAGGAGTCATAAAGAAAGGATAAAGATGTGAGCAAATGCCAGGTTGCCAGTTCAAGAACAGAGAGAGAATTTTGGCATGGAATCAAAGGCCTGGGTTTGATCCCAGCTTCTGAATTTACTAGCTTTCTGAACTTTCTTAGGAAGAATCTCAACTTCTTAGGGAATTTTAAAGACCTTCCGAAATTTGAGGGCCCACAACTCATAAGCACAATTATTTTTAAAGCAGACACTACAGCAACAGAAGTTAGCAGATTATTCAGTGTTTCTATGTGTTATTCATGAAGCATTGATTCAACTGACATTTTGAAATTATACTTTGTATTTGGGACTGTGCTAGGTGTTAGAAACATGAAGATAAGCAAAAAGCTGTTTAGCTATAGAGAAGTTCTCAATTCACCAGGAAAAGAGAATATGTAGGGAAGCTATACATTACTACACATTATGATAAATAAAACTTTGAGTGGAGAACAAAGTGACACAAAATAAAATCAGGCTACTTTTAGGAAGAAGGTGGCACTTGAAATTGGGGTTTTTGAGACCTTTCTCTCTAAATAGACTTTTGTTTACTGTTATCAATGAAGTTTATAAAATGTTGAAATGACTCAAGTATATGAGTAAGAAGTATTAACAGTGCAAAAATAACATTTTTAATTTTAGATATAAAGTTCAAATTGAAACCAATGACATTTCTAAATATAGAATGTAGGTTTGGATTTTTAAAAATCATGTACTGAAAACATTTAGAGCTGCATAAAAATAATGCATATAGAGAAATGGCTGGTTATATAGTTAATCATTTAATATAACTTGAGAAAAATCCAACATTGACTGAAGGAGAGCAGGTACACATGAGGGGACTCCAAAAGTTTGTGGAAAATGGAATTAAATGACAAAAATAAAAAAATACAAATTTTATTTCTCAACATATGCCTCATCAAATTCAAGACACTTTTTAAAGCAATGATACCAGCATTTAACCCATCCCTAAAGGACTGAGGGCTCTGGGAATTTAATCATATCAATGCAGTCTTTTTACATTATTAACTGAAGAAAACTAGGTGCCTGTATTAGTCCATTTTCATGCTGCTAATAGAGACATACCCAAGACTGGACAATTTACAAAAGAAAAAGGTTTAATGTACTCACAGTTCCACGTGGCTAGGTAGGCCTCACAATCATGGCAGAAGGTGAAAGGCACATCTCACATGGCAGCGAACAAGAGAAAATGAGAGCTTCTCCAGGGAAACTCCCCTTTATAAAACCATCAGATCTCATGAGACTTGTTCACTATCATAAGAATAGTATGGGAAAGATCTGCCCCCATGATTCAATTACCTCCCACTGGGTCCCTCCCACAACACATGGGGATTGTGGGAGTTACAATTCAAGATGAGATCTGTGTGGGGACACAACCAAACCATATCAGTGCCCTTCACAGACTTTTTAGGATTAGGAAACAAAAAGAAGTCACAAGGAGCCAAATCAGAACAGAAAGGTGGTTATCTAGTGATTTCCCATCAGAAGTCTTACAAAATTACTCATTTGATAAAATAAATGAGCTGGAACGTTGTCATGGTGGTGAAGAACTCTCTGTTGAAGCTTTCCTAGGCACTTTTCTGCTACAGCTTTGGTTCACTATCTCAAAACACTCCCTTAATAAGCAGATGTTACTGTTTTCTGCCCCTCCAGAAAGATGACAAGTCAAATGATTTAAGCATCCCCCAAAAAAGTTGTTATGATTTTTGCTCTTGACCAGTCTGGTTTTGCTTTGACTGGACCACGTCAACCTCTTGGTAGCCATTGCTTTGATTGTGCCTTGTCTTCAGGTTCATACTGGTAAAGCCATGTTTCATCTCCTGTTACAATTCTTCAAAGAAATGCTGCAAGATCTTGATCCCTCTTGTTTAAAATTTCCATTGAAAGCTCTGCTCTCATCTGCAGCTAATCTGGGCACAATGATCTTGGTACCCAGAGAGTGGATAATTTGCTCAACTTTAATTTTTCAGTCAGAATGGTGAGCTGAACCAATTGAAATGTCTATGGTGTCTTCTATTGTTTCTGCTGTCAATCACTGGCCCTCTTTAATTAGGGCATGTATAAGATTATTTTTTTCCTTGTCAATTCATGTGGATGACCTGCTGCTGCCAGCTTCATCTTCAACACTGTCTCTTCCTTTCTAAAAGTGAGTTATCCATTTGGAAACTACTAATTTATTTGTGCCACTGTCTCCATAAACTTTTCATAAAAAGTCAATGATTTCACATTCTTCCACCCAAACTTCACCAGAAATTTGATGTTTGTTTTGCTTCGGTTTTAGCAGAATTCATGTTACTCTGATAGGGGCTCCTTTCAAACTGATATCTTATTTTTCTTGGTACCTCAAACTAGATCCTATACAGATAGGTTATAACAAGTTAGTACAAATTTTATTTCTGTGCAACAATTTTGAAATCTATGTATAGTTTTCTTGGCCGGGTGCAGTGGCTCAAGCCTGTAATCCCAGCACTTTGGGAGGCCGAGACGGGTGGATCATGAGGTCAGGAGATCGAGAACATCCTGGCTAACACGGTGAAACCCCGTCTCTACTAAAAAATACAAAAAACTAGTTGGGCGAGGTGGCGGGCGCCTGTAGTTCCAGCTACTCAGGAGGCTGAGGCAGGAGAATGGCGAAAGCCTAGGAGGCGGAGCTTGCAGTGAGCTGAGATCCGGCCACTGCACTCCAGCCTGGGCAACAGAGCCAGACTCCGTCTCAAAAAAAAAAAAAAAAAGAAAAGAAATCTATGTATAGTTTTCTCATAATATGCATTTCCCATGAACTTATTAAAGACACCCTCATATTATGAAATCCTTAAAACACATTTTTATGGACAAAATCATTATATTTTGCTTTAAAATCAGATACTGAAAAACAAAGACAAGTGCTACTTAAATATGCAAAATATAATATCTCGTTATGCCAGTAATGAGAAGTTTGGGAATTAAATTGGCAAATGAAATAAGTCAAGATTGTTCATCTGTCCCCTTAAAGCAAGTGGTCTATAGAATACAACTTGAGTACTGGAGTTACCTCATGTTAAGATGAAAAAAGATTAGGAACGGGCAGACCAAGCTCAGACATAGTTTATACAAACTGCGTCACAGAGATTACAACAGAAGAGACCTCTCAATATCTGAAAAGTATCTCCATATAAGCTGGAATCTGAGTCTCAACCAACCAAAGTCAAAACAGAAATGGAAGACAGAACTGTATTAATAGTAAAAAGACAGAAGGCAAGCCAAAGAGAATTGTTTCTACATGTTTTGTAGAAGAAATAGTTGCCATCGTAAAAATACAGAATCAAAAGAAGCAGTAAAAGAAGTAAACTTGTACTAATTTGGAAGTTATACCTCATACTATTGTTTTAATCTACCAGTTTTGATTTCCCATCTGGTAACAGCATGTTGATTCTCCTTAGCCTCCTTTTCCAACTCCAACTCCATGTTAGTCTGGACTCCTGTAGTCCAGGATACTTTCTGGGTCAGATTCTCTCAGAAGCTGATTCTAAGCCAAGAATTTGATTGCAGATGATTTATTTAGGAGGTGCTTCCCAAATAATCCACAAGAAAGGGGGAGAAGAAAGATAGGGAAGAGGAGGAAGTCATACAAGTATGTTATTTAGGGTAAAAGTCTACCGTTTGATGCCAGAGAGAGAGAGAGAGCTCTTAAGTATAAGGTGCAAATTAGAGTTTGTTTTACCTCACAGCAAGGGAGCTGTTTTTTGTGGTTTTTTGTTTTTTGTTTTTTGTTTTTTGTTTTTGAGACACAGTCTCACTCTATCGCCCAGGCTGGAGTTCAGTGGTGTGATCTTGGCTCACTGCAAGCTCCACCTCCCGGGTTCATGCCATTCTCCTGCCTCAGTCTCCCGAGTAGCTGGGACTACAGGAGCCCTCCACCAGGCCCGGCTAATTTTTTTTGTATTTTCAGCAGAGACGGGGTTTCACCGTGTTAACAAGGCTGGTCTCGATCTCCTGACCTTGTGATCTGCCTGCCTCGGTCTCCCAAAGTGCTGGGATTACAGGCATGAGCCACTGCGCCTGGCCAGGAGCTGGTCTTTTTATATCTCAGTCTAGTAAGTTACTATGGGCTGACCCAGAACCAATATAGACTTATAGACATTCTCTCTTTTCCATGATGTCTCTATCTCTCTTTCTCTCTCTCTCTCTTTCTCTGAGTCAAGACAGTTCAGGCCAATCCTCTGAAGACTGCAGCTGCAAGGCAATAGCAGCAAAGCACACAGCACTCAAAGACAGGACAAAAGGGCATGCGAAGCAGATCAGAGGGGATATTCTCAGGGCAGTAGTAATGTCCACTACAGGTGAACACATTAAGCAACCTGGGCAAGAGCATATTCCTTGCCCTGGATGTAATGAGTGTTTTCATAATAGCATGTGCCCCAAAGCTGTCAATTCAGTGAGTAAGCACCCAGAGAGGGACTCAGAGAACTTAAATGGGAGTTTGGAGCTTCCAGAAGGCATCTTTCCATCATAAATAGAACATCTACCTAAGGTTGAAATAAAGAAAGAGGGAAACACTGTAAAGAGATAGTGAGCATACGGCTGAGTCTGGTTACATCACTTGAACCATTCTATCTCCTAGTTTGACACTTAAACCAGAGTTTCTATGATAAGGCCCTTAATAAATTACCTTTCTATGCCTGGGATAGTTTGAGTTTCTCTTACTTTCAATGAAAACAATATTATCTATTAATTATTACTAGTAAGGCAACAGTGTTGTTTCAGTCTCTGAATAACTTCCTGAAAGGCAAGGTTCTTACACGTTTATTCTATGAAAGCTGTCAGTGTAATTTAAGAACCTCTACACGGGGTGCTGCCGAACGGAGCTACCATCATGGCTCTGTGAAAGAAAAGTAGCAACTTAGAAGACTGCATCTTTCACAGGCAAGGTAGCCAGTTACGATCAATACAGAACTGTCTTACAATTTAATGTTTTTGTTTTACCCAAAGAGTTTTGAAAAAGAAATGGTGGCAAATCTGTAAATTCCACCTCATCCATACTGAAAAACAGATGGTCAAGAAGAAATTCAGAAAAGACGTGGTGAAAAATAAAACCATAGAGAGAAAATGCTGAGCACCCAAAAGAACACAGAAGAAAGAGTGAAAAGAAGAAAGAGTGAAAAGAAGAAATAGACAACGTGAAACTGGTAGCTCAACATTAGGAGAATTAAAAAGACCAAGGTGTGGATAAAAGATAAAGTAAAACAGGGATACCTTATGGAATATTTGTATTCAATCATTTGTTTATTCATTTATTCATTCATTTAGTAAAAACTTTTCTCGAGATAGGGCTCCATTCTGTCACCCAGGCTAGAATGCAGTGGTGCAATCAGAGCTCACTACAGCCTCAATCTCCCCAGCTGAAGCAATCTTCCTCTTTCAGCCTCCAAAGTAGCTGGGACTACTGGCATGAGCCACCATACCTGGCTAATTTTTTGTATTTTTATAGAGATGGAATCTTCCTATATTACCTAGGCTGGCTTGAACCCCTGGTCTCAAGCAATCCTCCCACCTCAACTTCCCAAAGTCCAGGGATTACAGGCATGAGCCACCACCTCCAGCCCATTTAGTAAATATTAATTAGAGTAATTAACTATGTCCCCGGTCTTGTGTTAGGCACCTGGGATACATAAAATGTTACTGTCTTCATGAAGCAAATTGTCTTTCTCCTCCTCTTCCTGCTCCTCCTCCTCCCCTCCTCCTCATTCTCCATCACTGTTGCCATAATCATCATCCTTCTGGTACATACCTAGTAACTCCTTGAATGAAGAAATCAATAAGGTAGGGCTAAAGACTCATTAAAGAATAAAGCCAAATTTTAAACAAATAGGCAATCAGAATATAAAAGTAAGACTCAAAACAAAAAGTTAAAGAAAAAACAAAAAGTTCTGAGAAATATTTTATTTAACAAATATTTTTAAAGCATCTACTCTATAGACATGAAGTGTTCTCACAGACACACAACACAAAAGTAACTATGGGAAGTGATGGATGTGTTAGATTTGATTGTGTTAATAGTAGTTTGTGGTAATCATTTCATAGTGTATATGAATATCACATCATCATGATGTACATATTAAATGTATTCAAATTTATTTATCAATTATATCTCAATAAAGCTGGAAAAATAGATATAAAGCTTAATTTGTGTTAATCTGCCATTTGAAATAAAATCAGTCATAAAAACAAAAATAAGGAAATAAACCATCTACTCTGTGACCCACAGTGGGTTAAGAACTATTCATAAGAAATATCTTTTTCTATTTGGTTCTGTTTTATAGTTTTTATTTCTCTTCTGAGATGCTATAACTTCAAACATCATGAGCATATTTTCTTTACATTCATTGAGCATAGTCATAAAACTTGCTTTAAAATACTTGTCTAGTTTTAATATTTTGGTCATGTGGGAGTCAGTCTCCACTGATTATCTTTTTACTTCAAAGTAGATCACAATTTCCAGGTTCTCATATGTGAAGAAATTTTGGATTGTGTCCTAAATATTGTTTGTTGTGGACCCTAGGATCTACTATATTCTTCCAAAGAGTATTTTCCTTTATTGTCTATTTTAAAAGGCAATTAATGTATTTGGACTCAAGCTCCAAACTCTACCTTTTGAATGGTTGTTCAAATCTCAGTTCAGTTCTTTTGTCCTTAGCTTTAGAGCTTGAAGGTCATCCTACTCATGCATGGTTGATGCATGAACCAGCCAGAGATTTGAGCAAACTTTCTACTCAGAATTTAGGGCTTTCTGTTTCTGGTTCTCTCTTTTCTCGGATTTCTTTTGTATTCTCTAACAGCTGTGGTTGTCTCAAACTGTGCCCTCTGGTCCTTCAGGACAGAAAAATTGTATGGTTTTCTATCTGATTTCAACTCTCTCTATCTGCCCCCAAATCAGTGACTACAACAATATGCTGTTGGGCTAAAAAGTGTAAAAGTAGGAAATGCAATCAGTGTTTTTCCCTTCTTCTGTATAATTGCCCTAGAAAATCTGCTCACTTTTGATCACTTCACTTTCCCCTATCCTCAGGATTTTTTTTTTTTTTTTGAGACAGAATCTCCCTCTGTCACCCAGGCTGGAGTGCGATCTCGACTCATTGCAGCCTCTGCCTCCCGGGTTCAAATGATTCTGCCTCAGTCTCCTAAGTAGTTGGGATTACAGGTATATGTCACCATGCCCAGCTAATTTTTGTATTTTTAGTAGAGATGGGGTTTCACCATGTTGGCCAGAGTGGTCTCGAACTCCTGACCTCAAGTGATCCACCCATCTCAGCCTTCCAAAGTGCTAGGATTACAGGTGTGAGCCACCGCACCCAGCCAGGAATTTTTTCCAATTTTACCCAGAGTTTATGGCTGCTATCTGTGGGAGGGTCAATTTGGAAGGAATTCCTACCAGTCCAAAGGAAAGTGGAGTTCCCCAAAATATAGGTATTTAAGTTTTTAGCTACCAAGAATATAAGATATAAGTATTTAAAATGTGAATATTTTAACTCCCTCTACTCTTTACCACAATCTGTGAGGATTAAACAACTATAGATGTGAAAGTACAGATCTAAAACATGGAAAATCAGTAAACAAGGAAAATGCAACCATGTGTTACATTGTGAGCCTATGAGTTCAAATATACTCTAGTTAATCATACCCATATTTTACAGAAGGAAATAACTTCTAAGGTTGTTAGGGTGATTATTTTCACATCTTAGAAAGCAAAAAATAAAGGTAGAAATCATCTAGGAAAGTCAGTATTAGCATCTGCTGACTTCTCATGAAATTATTTATTTGCTTGATTACATGTGGTAATTTTCTGCTACATTTGAAGGAGAGGGAATCAGGTATTTTCTCACAGTCTTTCTTTAATCATCTCAGGAAAGGTACAGTTTTCTTAGTACGAGCCACTGAAGGCCCTATAAGCCACATACATTCTATATGACAAAATATAGTAAATCTATAAACCACTATATTGATCCATATACCAAGCTGTACTAACCCTTAAATTGAGTGGGACATTCTGATTTTATAGTATCTTAAAGAGAACTCAGATGTAGGTTTGGACATAAACAGAAAAAAAATATCCAGTCTGTCTGGTTTTGTTATTCCTTAACTGTTGAGCAGACGACTTTGATTTGGCAGAATTCATTGCAAATATTTTCTCTAGTCTTCTTCCTTAAAAACCACCTCACAAACAAGGTGAAGTGGTGTTAAATTTTTCTAACACAACTAACTCAAAAGTAAGCAATTCATTCAAGTAGGTGCGGAAGGATTGGTCTGCACCAGTGGTTGACTTGTCCTTGGAAATAGAGGTACCCATCCCTGTAAATTCTCTTTCAAGCAGTGAAGTATCCCCTTTTGTAGGTTGGAGCACAGAGTCACATGTCAAGTCTAACAGAACAGCCGAAGAAGGGTATGCCTAGTTCAAGGAAGATAAATTTGTTTTCTCTCCATCACTCTCTACTCAGCACTGAGATAGCTCCAGGCTGCCTCCTGGTGCCTCTAACTTCGGTAAGACCGTATGAGTTATCGAAGTATGGGGAATATCATTGGATACTACCTGATTACAAATTACTACTTGCAATAGTTAGACTTTAGCCCTAATTAGGGCATATTCTTAGTTCAGACCCATGGGGTCTAGCTTTTGCACCACAGAAGTGTTTATTATTTATCTAATTCCCTAGTGTATCTCAAAGAGTTCTCCCAAGTATTGGAACTAGTGATCAAGGCCCTCTGACCTCTCTATAATGTACTTGAGCTTTTATGTCTCCAGGACATTTATTCCTGCAACTTTTCTCTTTTGGACTTTTTTCTTATAGGCTGCCTTTCCCATTAAGTCTGCTCAAATCACTTTACAAAATTCTTGCCTTAATTTTCTTCATGACACCAAGCCCAGGATAGACTAATTATGTGGCCACTTTACCAGATTAATGCCCCAGTGTCCTTACATGGACAGGCCAATACCAAATTAATTCCTTTAGTACTGAGTATCTTTCCAACTCCATGAGAATATAAATCCATTGGATCAAGGGCATTGTTTTGTATACTGCACTATAGACCCAGAACTCAGATCAGTGCCTGACAAAGAGTAGGTACTTACATATATTTGCTTTATGAATTAATGACTAAATAAAAAATTGAAATAACTCCAAATCTCCCCAAGGATCTTCATTCAAAAAGGCAGTGCAACTGTTCTTGTCCTTTTTCTTCCCTTCTGTTCCTAAAAAAATGTACTCCTAAAGTGATTGGTGGAGCAAGGGAAGGTAGTTGGCCACACTGGTAAGGGGTGGGCTGGGGAAGCTGTGATGGTATAGGAGGAGGTGTCAGAGACCCTGAGCAGAAGGTGGCTACATCCAGGTTGTGGACTGTTGCTAGAGGTGGGGTATAAGATCTCAAGTAAGGTTAAAGCTGGTGCCCGTGCAGGGCATCAGCCCAAGCAAGGTGAACAGATAAGCAACATATGGGGACAGTCCAGAGTGGTAAATGTAACATTCCAACAGAGAGGCGGCCCCATACGTGGTGTCAGAGCTCAAGCAGGGTGAAAAGGGCAACCTCCAGAGTTGGGGGAAACCTGGAATAGGAAGTCAGAGCCTCAGTGAGTGAGGCAGGTATTATTC
Organism: Trachypithecus francoisi; assembly: GCF_009764315.1. NCBI lineage: Eukaryota > Metazoa > Chordata > Mammalia > Primates > Cercopithecidae > Trachypithecus > Trachypithecus francoisi. The sequence goes on along the minus strand of NW_022681471.1, from coordinate 80,962,062 downwards.
ATCAGAGATCCAGACTGGTGCAGATTTTCAGGGCTCAAGTAGGAGAAGGGCATCCTGGTTGGGAGTCAGACCCCATGGTAGCATCCACGCTTGGGGCCAGCCTGGCCTGAGGCATCAGAAAACAAGCAGAGTCAAGAATAGTCCATGCCAGGATGCATCCTGGAGTCCTGGAGTGGACAGTCAGCCAGAGAGGGGCGGGAGACTGCCCATGGTAGAGAAGAAAATGGCCTAGGGTAGTAGACTCGTGTATACAAGTAAGATAAGGAATGAAACACAGAAGGAGGGAATTAGCAGCAGATGGCGGGTTGGTTAACATGTGGGCAGATAAAGTTTACAAGTATAATAAAGGCAATGGAGCTAGGTTTCTCACCATCAGATAAATGAGTTACAAATGTGGAAATGGGAAAACTAGAATAAACCCTGTGCTACTAGATTGGAATTAGAAGTATCTGTACAAACTCGTGGTTTTTAATAAATAGAGCTAGAGAAAGGTATACAGATATTGATGTATGCCTATGTGTATATATATTTATATATCTTTAAGTGCTAGCTGCTACAAGGGCCTGGGAGCAATGATACTCCAATATAAATGAGCACATCTACCTCCAAAATCTTGGCTTCTAAATACCATCCTCCACTAAAATGAACTTTGTGGTCCTTGAGAAAACAGATTTGAGGTTTGGGGCAGGGCAAGTACAAGCCTAGATCATAACGTTGTGACAGAAAGAAAGTGCTCCAAGAAGTTAGAAACATGTCAAAAAGACACAGAAACCAGATTGAAAGGTTCCACTTGTCCAAACTGGGAACACATTAATATCAAAACAAATAGTGACAATAATGGACGGTAATGCATGAAATTAAGTAAGAAAATATGTCTCAATACAGATATAAACAACTAAATTAAAAGTTTGATGAAGAACAGGATATTTACATAGTTAAAAGTTCCTTCCCACAATAAACTTATTATCTACTTAAAAAAGGTAAGTGGGAAATCCTGACAGACACCATCAGAATCAAATTATCAAAGTTAGCATCACTACTAGTTGGGATAATAAAAACTGTGCACCATTTGACAGGATACAATGAGAAAAACACATAACCACTTCTGATGTTCTTGCCAAAGATACATGACCTGAACCTAGTCATAATGAAAAACTCAAACTGAGAGGCATTCTACTACAAAATACTGACCTGTAATCTCCAAAAGTGGCAAGGTCATGAAAGTTAAGGAAAGATTAAGTAACCGTTCTAGACCTAAGGAGAATAAAGAGACATAATAATCAAATGTAACCCATGCTTCTGAACTTATCATTCTCCTCTAGAGGACATTAATAGGAAAAATTGATGGGGCTGTTAAGTGGGGTCTGAGAATTAAGTGATGTTGCAATCACAATGGCTGTGTAATAAATCACCCCATACATGCTAATCACATGCACACTAAAATACTAGTGATTTGGGCAACAGATTACTGCTTGCTCTCAAACAGTTCAGGAAAAAATATATATATTTGTACTGTACTTTCAATACTTCTGTAAATTTATTGTTTCAAAGCTTAAAAAGTATATATGTTAATAAGCAAAGTAATTTTCTTAAAAATTTAATGAGGGAAAATGAAGACGTATAAACTCACTGCATCAGTTCTGTCCCTCCATGTCCTCTACAGAGATCAGACTGACAAACTCACAGGAATGTAGTCCAGAATCATCCAGAAATTCTTTCTCTGACATCATACAAATCTACTGTCTGCTGCACACATCTTTATCCTAAACACTTTTATGTTTATATATATATATATGCAGACACACACACTATATATGTATATGTTACATAATACACAAAGAAATGTATGTTTTTATTGACTAGTGTATAAATTAATCACTATCGTCAATTTATGCATAGAAAAATAATGTTCCAGTATTTGCATCTGTATTAATGCAAGACTTACTCCACTAGGACAAAATTATTTAAAGGAAATAAAAGTCAAATTGTGGAGTCAGGTCTTCAGAGAACCACAAAAATTGCATTAGACACTTGAGTGGCTTTCTATTTAGGTTAATGTTGCAAAGCTAGCTTGCTTTTCACAAATCCTTTTCCCTTTCCTCCTGGGCTCCCAGGTAGAATGTATCTCTTAGAGCCCTTGTTGGCCTGGATTCCTCAATGACTATGTGACACAGAACTCTCCTCTTTTCCATCATCATTTCCTCTTTAAATGAGCAAAAATAAGTTTTTACTTTTGAAAGCACTGTTTTTTGTTTGTTTGTTTGTTTGTTTGTTTGTTTGTTTGTTTTTGAGACGGAGTCTTGCTCTGTCGCCGGGGCTGGAGTGCAGTGGCCGGATCTCAGCTCACTGCAAGCTCCGCCTCCCGGGTTCACGCCATTCTCCTGCCTCAGCCTCCCGAGTAGCTGGGACTACAGACGCCCGCCACCTCGCCCGGCTAGTTTTTTGTATTTTTTAGTAGAGACGGGGTTTCACAGTGTTCGCCAGGATGGTCTCGATCTCCTGACCTCGTGATCCGCCCGTCTCGGCCTCCCAAAGTGCTGGGATTACAGGCTTGAGCCACCGTGCCCGGCCGAAAGCACTGTATTTTTTTTCCTGCCATAGTAAGTACCATAATCTAAACCAGTGCACTTACTTACTGTCAGGTCTAGTGGGAGCTCATAGCTGATTGTGGGTATTAAACCCCTCAGTTTTGTAGAATAAACACTCACAGGACAAAACAGCCATTCTCTTGCTAATGATGGCTGCCTCTTAAAGGATAAATCTTCCCTTCATTCTGCTAATGAAATCATTCACTTTTTCCCCATCTATCAAAGGCCCTTTTCCAGGAAGGGAGTAAGAAGGAGGAGAAAAGATCAATCTGCCACATTTACATCATTATCTAGCCATCCATCTGTTACCATCTATGTACTAAAGCCTGTTATATTCATGTCTAATGAATAAGAAAACATGCACTAAAAAGAATTTGATTACTTCAAATAATTCTAGTCAAGTGTGATGAATACAACAGCAGAGTGTCATAGAAGCAAACAGTAGAAGAGTGAACCTGGTTTAAGAATGAAGACATGCTTCCCATGTAGCAGAACGAGCTGCAGACAAAACTCCTCAGACACCAAGTTAAAGAAGGAAGGGATTTATTCAGCCGGGGGCATCAGCAAGACTCCTGTCTCAAGAGCTGAGCTCCCCGAGTGAGCAATTCCTGTCCCTTTTAAGGGCTCACAACTCTAAGGGGGTGCGTGTGAGAGGGTCGTGATTGAGCAAGTGGGGGTACGTGACTGGGAGCTGCATGCATCGGTAATTAGATGGGAACAAAACAGGATAGGGATTTTCACAGTGCTTTTCTATACAATTTCTGTAATCTACAGATAACATAACCAATTAGGTCAGGGATCCATCTTTAACTACCAGTCCCGAGGCGTAGCGCCAGGCTGTCTGTTTGTGGATTTCATTTCTGCCTTTTAGTTTTAACTTTTTCTTTCTTTGGAGGCAGAAATTGGGCATAAGACAATATGAGGGGTAGTCTCCTCCCTTACCCAGAGAATGTATCAGCACGGATCTCTCTGAATCCCTCTGCAAATGTTACCTTCCTGGCTTTAGCCCAGGTATACGTTTCCTGAACAGCTCAATCCTTCACCATGTATAGGACTCTCCTTGGTAACTGACAACAAGCCATTTTATCTGCCATTTTATCTCTATGCTCTGTTGTTTTCTGTGGGTCAAATTATCTTTAATTCTTCTGTCTGTAAAATGGGGCTAGAAACACATATCTCACAAATGTATTACGACGTTAAAGATGTAGAAGTATGAGGAAATGCCCAGCATACTAACAGGCAGATAATAAATCGCAATTTTATACCCTTAAGGCCAGTTTTTTCAATACAGCACAGTAGCTACTAGACATATGTTGTTTATCCCTTACCCACTTTGGAGGTTCATATTGATCTTTTGTCACATACCTAAATATAAATAAATGTTTGAGTATGAAAATCTATACTTTCCCTGAATTTTACCCTTCTGAGGTATAGATGCAGATAGTCCCCAACTTACGATGGTTCAACTTATGTTTTGTTTTACTTTACAAGTGATAAGAAAGTGATGCACATTCAGTAGAAACCTTACTTCAGATTTTGAATTTTGATCTTTTCCTAGGCTGGAGATAAGTGGTAGGATACACTCATGCAATCTTGGGCAATGACAAGCCACAGCTTACACTCAGCCGCACAATCACTATGGAGAGCAACCCATACTCTACAATATATGCACTGCCAGATGATTTTGCCCAAGTGTAGACTAGCATAAGTGTTCTGAACACATTTAAGGTAGGTTAGGCTAAGCTATGATGTTCACAAGCTATGAAACTATCACGTTAAGAATATTAAATGCATTTTTGACTAAAAATAGTTTCAGCTTGCAGGGTTTATTGGGATGTAATCCCATTGTAGGTCCAGGAGCGTGCACGTGCGTGTGCATATGTGTGTGTGTGGGTTTTAGCTGAATTTGACTATAACTTTGCTCTCTTCTGTAAGTTGATAAATGTATGCATCTTGGTTTAGGTTAAACCTGTTGCCCACTTCCCTGCATACAAAATAATGATCTGGCCAACCCAGAAAACTGCAGTAAAATAATCATAATCACATTAATATTATAGCTATCTTTTGAATTTTTACTATGTATCAGGCATCTTTTGGTAATAACAAAGTTATTTTTATCTTCCTAAAATCGTAAAGTACCTCACAATATTTATATTTTATGAATGAGTGTATTGACGTTTACAGTGGTTGAGTGATGTATCTGCCCAGATTTATAAAACTAGTTGGTACCAGACAAGAGATTCAAACTGATGTCAGTTTGTATTTCCTCTGTACAAAATATCTTCCCACAATCAGCTTTCAAAATGTCTTCTTGTGACTTTTATTTTATTGCCACAATTTCTGAGTCACAATCATTATTAGTAAATATATATAGTGGGTACATCAAAATTCCATGAATTTGAAATCTGAGGATATGGTCAGAAAAAAGCAACATAAAACTCTAAAATACAATGATTGAGTGAAAACATACCATCTTGGAAACTGTAATACGACACCATGTAACAAAAGAGTATTTGGGCAATTGAAAAACAATTTGAGTAGTAAAAACTGTTTATGTTACTTCAGCATGAACCAGGGTAAAGGGAACCCCACTAAACCCCACTACTTGCTAGTTTACCAGGTTACAGCCCTTAAAAATGAAGATGACGTTGTGCTATGTACATGAGCAAATTCATTTGTTTCTCATACTACTACTTTTTTTCCTAGTCTTAGCTTACTGGCAATTGGATTCTCCTATTAGAAAAGAGCATGCTGACCAGCTGCATTAGATATCTCGGTCTGTTTAACAGCGGTCAAATTTTCCAATCTGTGTTTAAGTGGGTGTTACATGAGAGGCACTTTAGAGAGAATTCTATCTCTGCGCATAAATAATTCGCCTTTTGTTGAAAAGTTCGCTTTCTATATTTGGCTCAGTGTCGCACAAACTGTTCCTCCTGAGAAATGAGTAAAATACATTTCTCAAACTGAGAAATGAGACTGCAGGTAAAGCTGAGGATCTGACCCTAGGTGAAGAAAATACCACCAGCAAGCAAGAGCCAGCATCAATCTATTAATCACTGCCATTCCAGAAGAATGTTGAATTAAATATAAAACTACTTTCCACTCAAAGAGGAAAGTTAGGAATACAGTGGATAACATGATAGTCCCTGAAGTCTCAATGTCTCTCCTAACAACTTTCTTTATTGATTCTATCATCCAAGAGTTTGTTTTCTAATTCTTAGGGTTAACTATCTGCTGCCGAGTATTCTTTTTATGTGTCTTGAAAAGATTTCTCCTATGCTTTATCCCTTGGTTTACTTGGAAGGGAAACCTTGCTTTTTTTGTTCGTATTTTGACAGTAGTCTCCCCAAGCCTTCTGGAACTCTTCATGGTTCTCCTGAAGAAACTCAGTGTAACTCCCTTCACAAGCTGACTTTATATTTGGCGTCTGATGAAATATGTGAGCACACATTGCCTTAACTCTTGCAATCCTTGGGAGTGGAGTAATTATATGAATTACTATCCTCCAGCTGATTTATTGTGGTCAAATTTGCTGCAATGTAAGCTGTAGGGAGTCAGATATTTCAAATAATAACTGAAGAGAATTCAAGAATAGTAGCAAATATGCATATTTATAAGAAATGTTACACTAGGATAGACTATGTAGAGATTACCCTTAGGCAGAAATTTATTGAATTACATGATAAATCTAGTCCTCTGACATCCAAATAAATAATTGCCAGAAATAGGGGCATCCTCTTTGTTATTTGTCTGTATATGTTCCTATCATCAAAAAGGGATATTTCTTTAAATTATAGGCTCAAACCTTATTTTTTCATACTATGTCTTAAGTGGAATACTTCCATGTACATTTGAAAAGAGGCTATCATGAAATTCTTTGCCCTTTGCTTACAATACTTCCTATTTTATCAGCCCACCTGTTAATAAAGATTAGGCTCCTGACATTATTTAATGGGGATGAGGCAGTCACTCTTAATAATATGCTACTCTAAAGAAATTTAATATCAATGGTCTTTCTCTCATAAAACTATAATAAAACTTGGTATAATCAGGAATTCTGTGATCCAGAACATCTAACATTAAAGTAGAGAAAGTTATTAAATGTATAGTATGCAAGGATTTTTATTTTTCAAAAAGTGAAATCCCTATAGGTATTTGACATTAGAGTACTACTGACTATAATTTGTTCTTTGATGATGCAGAATATCTAATATCCTTTTAATGAATCAATATGATTCAATAAATAAATAAAGAACCTTAACTAAAAAATAAAACTTAGGCATGAGTTCTAAAAGGCACACAAAAGTGATTCGTCAAGTTTTTGTCCTCAAGTATCTTTTGTATTTTCTAAACATCAAGATTTTTAAATTTCATTTTCAGTTGACATGTAATAATTGTGCATAATTATGGAATACAGAACAATAGTTCATATGTGTTACAATATGTAATAACAAAATCAGAATAATTAGCATATCCATCACCTCATACATGTCATGTCTTGATACTGTGAACATTCAAAATCCTCTTCTCTAGCTTTGTAAAAATATATAATAAATTATTGTTAACCATATTCATCCCATAGTGCTGCAGAACACTAGAATTTATTTCTTCCATCTAGCTGTAACTTTGTATCCCTTAACCAACTTCTCTCTATCCACTCTTTGTCCCTACTCCTCCTAGCCTCCAACTACCACAATTCTACTCTTTACTTCTTTGGGCTCCATTTTAAATATCAGGGTTTTTTTTATTATTATTATTATTATACTTTAAGTTCTGATACTTGTGCAGAATGCGCAGGTTTGTTACATAGGTATACACATGCCATGGTGGTTTGCTGCACCCATCAATCCGTCATCTACATTAGGTATTTCTCTTAATGCTATCCCTCCCCTTGTCTGCCAACCCCTGATAGGCCTCAGTGTGTGATGTTTCCCTCCCTGTGTCTATGTGTTCTCATTGTTCAACTCCCACTTATGAGCGAGAACATGTGGTGTTTGGTTTTCTGTTCCTGTGTTAGTTTGCTGAGAATGATGGTTTCCAGCTTCATCCATGTCCCTGCAAAGGACATGAACTCATCCATTTTTATTGCTGCATAGTATTCCATGGTATATATGTGCCACATTTTCTTTATCCAGTCTATCATTAATGGGCATTTGGGTGGGTTCCCAGTCTTTGCTATTTTGAACAGTGCTGCAATAAACATATGTGTGCGTGTATCTTTATAGTAGAATGATTTATAATCCTTTGGGTATCTACCCAGTAATGGGACTGCTGGATCAAATGGTATTTCTGGTTCTAGATCCTTGAGGGATTGCCACACTGTCTTCCTCAGGGATTTTATATGTTCTTTTTCCTCTGCCCAGAACATGTGGATGTAGCTGAAGAGGAGTGAGTGGGAGGAAGAAAGAAAATGATTTATAATCCTTTGGGTAAATACCCAGTAATGGGATGGCTGGGTCAAAAGGTATTTCTGGTTCTAGGTCCCTGAGGAATCACCGCACTGTCTTCCACAATGGTTGAACTAATTTACACTCCCACCAACAGTGTAAAAGAGTTTCTATTTCTCCTACATGCTCTCCAGCATCTGTTGTTTCCTGACTTTTTAATGATCGCCATTCTAACTGGTGTGAGATGGTATCTCATTGTGGTTTTGATTTGCATTTCTCTTATGACCAGTGATAATGAGCTTTTTATCATGTTTGCTGGCTGCATAAATGTCTTATCTTGAAAACAGTCTGCTCATATTATTTATCTACTTTTTGATGCGGTTGTTTTTTTTTTCTTGTAAATTTGTTAAAATTCCTTGTAGATTCTGGATACTAGACCTTTATCAGACGGATAGATTGAAAAAATTTTCTCCCATTCTGTAGATTGCCTGTTCATTCTGATGATAGTTTCTTTAACTGTGCAGAAGCTTTTTAGTCTAATTAGATTCCATTTGTCAATTATGGCTTTTGATGCAATTGCTTTTGGTGTTTCAATGCCATTCCCATCAAGCTACCATTGACTTTCTTCATAGAATTAAAAAAACTACTTTAAATTTCATATGGAACCAAAAGAGAGCCCATATAGCCAAGATAATCCTAAGCAAAAAGAACAAAGCTGGAAGCATCACACTACCTGATTTCAAACTATACTACAAGGCTACAGTAACCAAAACAGCATGGTACTGCTACCAAAACAGATATATAGACCAACGGGACAGAATAGAGGCCTCAGAAATAATACCACACATCTACAACCATCTGATCTTTGACAAACCTGACAAAAACAAGCAATGGGGAAAGGATTCCCTATTTAAGAAATGGTATTGGGGAAACTGGCTAGCCACTGCAGAAAACTGAAACTGGACCTTTTCCTTACACTTCATACAAAAATTAACTCAATGTGGACTAAAGACTTAAATGTAAGACCTAAACCCACAAAAAACTCTAGAAGAAAACCTAGGCAATACTATTCAGGACATAGGCATGAGCAAAGACTTCATGACTAAACATCAGTTTTAACTGAAGTGAAAATGTGGGGGATTTCACGGTTTGGGGATTTCAGCTGACTGAATACTAACTAGCAGGGTGTTTATAATACTATGAAAGATAAGGATCTCATAGAAAATATTAGAATATTCTAGATAGTTTCTGTAAAAAGGAATATTACAGAGATATTGTGGGTTCTGATCCAGACTACCATAACAAAGTGGATATTGCAATAAAGCAAGTCACATTTTTTTATTTTCCAGTGAATATAAAACATGTGTGTATACCATACTATAGTCCATTAAGTGTGCAATAGAATTATGTCTAAAAATCTACATATTTTAATTAAAAGTACTTTATTGCTAAAAATTTCTCTCATTCATCTGAGCCTTTGCAAGTCATAATATTTTTGCTGGGGGTAATTCCTGACTCAATGTTGATAGCTGCTGATTGATCAGGGTGGTGGTTGTTGAAGGCTGGAGTGGCTGCAGCAATTTCTTAAAATAAGACAACAATGAAATTTGCCACACCCATTGACTCTTCCTTTCATGAAACATTTTTGGGAGCATATGATGCTATTTGATAGCATTTTACCCACAGAAGAACTTCTTTCAAAATTGTAATAAATTCTCTCAAATCCTGCTACTTTACCAACCAAATTTATTTAATATTCTAAATCCTTTGTTGTCATTTCAACAAGGTTCACAGCATTTTCACCAGAAGTAGCTTCCATCTCAAGAAGCTACTTTATTTCTTCATCCATAAGAAGCAACTCCTCATCCATTCAAGTCTGATCATGAGGTTGTAGAAATTCAGTCACATCTTCAGACTCCACTTCTAATTTTAGTTCTCTGACTCTTTCCACAACACCTACAGTGATTTCTTCCATTCGAGTCTCAAACCCCTCAAAACCATCCATCAGGATTGGCATCAACTTGTTCCAAAATCCTGTTAATTTTGATGTTTTTTCCCTCCTTCCATGAATCATAAATGTTCTTAATGGCATCTAGAATGGTGAATCTTTTCCAAAAGTTTTTTAACTTACTTTGCCCAGATCCATCAGGGGAATCACTATGACAGCTATATTCTTATAAAGTGTATTTTTAAAATAATAAGATTTAAGAGTCAAAATTACTCCTTGATCCATGGGCCGCAGAATGTTTGTTGTGTTAACAGGCATGAAAACAACATTAATATCTTTGTATACCTCCAACAGAGGTCTTAAGTGACCAAGTGCTCTGTCAATAAGCAGTAATATTTCAAAGACATTTCTTCAAAATTTGAGACTTACTGAGTAGTAAGTCTCAACAGTGGACTTAAAATATTCAGTAAACTATGCTGCAAATAGATATGCTGTCATTCAGGAGTTATACTGCTCCATTTATAGGGCACAGGCGGCAAACTTTGCATAATTCTGAAGGTCCATGGATTTTCAGAATAGTAAATAAGCATTGGCTTCAATTTAAAGTCATCAACTCTTTTAGTTCCTGCCAAGAGAGTCAGTCCATGTTTTGAAGCTTTAAAAATTGGCATTGGCTTCTCTTTTATAGCTGTGAAAGTCCTAGATGGCATCCTCTTCCAATAGAAGCCTGTTTCATCTACATTGAAAATCTGTTGCTAAGTGTAGCCGCCTTCATCAGTGATCTTACCTCGATCTTCTGGATAACTTGCTGCAGCTTCTCCTTCAGCACTTCCTGCTTCATCTTGCACTTTTTGTTATGAAGATGGCTTCTTTTCTTAAACCTTGCAAACCAAACTCTACTAGGTTCAGACTTTTTCCTGCAACTTCCTCACCTTCTCAGTCTTGACAGAATTAAAGAGAATTAAAGACTTGCTCTGGGTCAGGTTTTGGCTGAAGGGAATGTTGTGGCTAGTTCGATCTTCCATCCAGACCACTAAAACTTTCTGCAATCAGCCTAAGGCTGCTTCATTCTTATTTGTGTGTTCACTGGAACAGCACTTTTAATTTCCTTCAATAACTTTCCTTTTGCATTCACAACTTAGCTGTTTCATACACGAGGCCTAGCTTTTGGGTCTATCTTAGCTTTGGACATGCCTTCCTTACTAATATTAATTATTTCCAGCTTTTGATTTCAAGTGAGACATTAGACTCCTCCTTTCACTTGAACACTTAGAGACTATTGCAGAGTTATTAATTGGCCTAATTTCAATATTTTGATGTCTCAGGGAACAGAAAGTCCACAAGAAAGGAGAGAGATGGAGAACGGCCAGTAGGTGAAGCAGTCAGAATACATGCAACATTTATGAAATAAATTCACTCTCTCCTATGGGTGTAGTTTGTGGCATCCTGAAACAATTACGACAGTAAAATCAAAAATCACTGATCACAGATCACCGAAACATAATAATAAAATTTTGAAATAGTGCAAGAATTACCAAAACGTGACATAGAGACATGAAGTAAGAACATGCTGTTATAAAAATGACATCTATGATTTGCTTGATGCCAGAAACCTTCAATTTGTGAAAACTGTGGCTGGATGTGGTGGCTCACGCCTGCAACCCCAGCACTTTGGGAGACCAAGACTGGAGGATCACTTTGAGCTCAGGAGTTGTAGACCAGCCTGGGCAATAAGGTGAAACCCTGTCTTTTTAAAAAATACAAAAAAAGCTGGGCGTGACAGTGCACACCTGTGGTGCCAGCTATTCTGCAGGATGTGGTGCCAGAATCACTTGAACACAGGAGGCAGAGGTTGCAGTGAGCCGTGATCGTGCCACTGCAATTTAGCCTGGGCGATACAGTGAGACTCTGTCCCAAAAAAAACAAAAACAAAAACCTCTGCATTATCTGTGAAGCACAATAAAGCAAAGTATAATAAAGCAAGGTATGTCTGCATGTTTCCTCCTCTGTCATGATAGGCAATCATCCAAAAACGCCACAGGCCCCCTCTACCTTTCTGAACATATCTACGATACAAAATTCAAAGTCCTTAACTGTGGCATCCTCATGATCTGGTCTTACCTACATTTTCACTCCAATTCCTTCAATTTAGGGATGACATTAAAAGCCAGCAAGGCTTGGGCACCAAGAAGTCAAAAACAAACAGCAGTAGCCCGGAAGCAAGGGATTCAGAGGCCTCCTTCATTGTAGAGCAATTAGCCTTTGGTTGTTAGATTTGCAGAACATTGAAGGGAAAGGGGAAGGGCAGTCAGTTGCCAGTGGGAAGATCGTGCAAGGGAGTTAAGGGAGATGGCAGTTTACAACTTGGATGTTAGTAAGTCAACATTTTAGCAAACAGTTAAAATGTGTGCCAGGAGCCTATCAGCTCTGCTCCATCTGCAGTCTCCTCAGTGAATGCCCTTTACTCCTGTCAAACCAAACTAGTTAGTATTCCTGAAATGTTTTGTATCTAACTAGCTAATTTCCCCTAAATGTTTCATACCCATCTAGTTAACATTCCTTGAATGTTTCATTCCAATAATTAATATTCCAGAAATGTTTCATTGCAATGTTATTCCTTCTGCCTGAAATGCCTCTCCCTCTCCTTCCTATTCACCTGGATAAATAACTTTTTAAGACCATTGTCAGGTTTCACAGAGGATGTGATATTTAAACACTGTGCCTAAAAGCTCCTCCCTTTGCCTTTTCTGGTCCTCACCCCTTCCTCAAACCACTACATTTAAAGGTGCCATCTATGTGTAAGATTACATAATGGTATCTTGGCATTTATTTGATTACATGTTTTGGCATTTATTTGATTACACGTCTTGGCATTTATTTGATTACATGTCTGTCTGCATTACTGGACTGTTAGCTCCTGAAAATAAGGATCCTATCTTATTTAATTTCCCTGGCTCCTAGCAGTATATAAATAAAGCCCCACTAACATAATAGATCCCCACTAAAAGGCAGGCCAATGAAGTTGGGATCTCTTCCTTTGAACTTTGCCCATCTGCTTGGTAAAGGTAAATTTACATGGTACAAAAACATGCAGAGTTTGTTCAATATTATTAGATCAGTGATTTCTAAGCCGTCATGCATCAGAGTTAATTAACTAAATGGCTTAAACACAGAGTACTAGGTGCCCTCCTCAGAGTTTCTGATTCAGTAGGTCTGAGAATAACAGTGGTTCTCAAAGCATAGTTCCCAGAACAATAGCACCAGCATTACCTGGAAACTAATGGAAATAAAAATTCTCAGACTCCACCCCAGATCTACTGAATCAGTGGCTGTGGGGTGGGACCCAGCAATCTGTGCTTTAATAAGCCCTCCAGAAATACGCTAAATTTGAGAAACAATACAGCATTTCTCTAAAGCAGGGATGATGTCATCTATTGTAATATCACAGAGTATAGCGTTTTGAGTATAACAGTGTTTGTTTTGTTTTAGTCTGCTTTGTTTTACTATTAAATTTTAAGGTGGCAAATGTTCATATTGGCATCATAGAGGAATTAGTTGACACAGATTCCTCCCAAACTTTTCAACACATTTCTTATTTCTGGTCAGTACTATTTTTCACAGGAGACCCTCCTTGTCATTAGAGTAGATTAAGTGGATTCAACTAGCAGGACTATTTTACATGTGTCGCAGTTGACAAAAATAGATCTGGTAAGATTGTCATGTTGTTTCTGGAGAGAGTCTGAGTCAGTAAGTTGAAGGACTTGAATGATAAAACAGTGACGACCCCTCAATGAACAACAATGATAATGATCTTCTTATTGACAACACAGTCTCACACATCCACCCCAGAATAAAGATATTGATTCTCACTCTCATCTAGCAATAAAAATATTGGGGAAGGTAGCTAAAAGAGCATCTGCTGGTGTTTTGCTAAAGTATTAGTCCAAACACAGATTTCCCTGTAAAGTTCAGTGATGGTTCTTACACCAGCTGATGGACACAGTGTTCCCAGATGGTAGCTGTCAGGACCAGGGCTCAGTCTGAAATCTACCTGCCCATAATAGCTGTGGTCTCCTTACGATGTGTACTGCATCCCATCATAAAACTTCACAACAGCCACCCCAGGAAATTACCTCTGAGGGTAGGATCATTTACTTTATAATCTGAATATAGGGTAAAAAAAAAAAAAAAAGTGCCATACCATATGCAATCAGCCCACAGACCAGGAAAATTCATATTTGAACTTACTTTTCCATTCAGTTTAATAATTTGTTGATAACCATTTTATAATTGGGCTGTTCAGTTCGAATTGCTAACTCAGTTGTGATGTATGTAAGGGAAAAAGTATAATACTGAAACTGAGGGCTAATCTTTTTAGTTACTTGCTTCTTGATTTTTTTTAACCCACCTAGTTGAAAGCTGCACTGCTAAACACTGTAATTGAACCTTCACTAGCTTCCGTAGAGATAAACCTCTAAAGTATGTGTCACCAGGTAATGATCACTCAAGTTGTTTTTCACAAACTTGAAGGAAGCTCTTGTCCAGCTTGAACTGGCTGAGACCACCGACCCCTCAACTGGGCCTGTGCAAACTCCTGAGAGACAATAAGAAACCTTTTGACATCAGAGAACCAAAAACATCTCCCTCATATCATGCTAAGCTGCCATTGTCTGAACATGTGTCCTAGAAAGACCCCTGAACTCTCACTATTCTTGCACAGATCACCAATTTTCCATATGGCCAACTGCCTGTCCCCACACCTTAGACCACCCTGTTTCTTTACCCCATAAATGCCCTTAAGCCTTATATTCTAGGAGCTGGATTTGAGAGATGTTCTCCTGTGTCCTTAATGGGCTTCCCTGTGAATAAATTTTTTCTCTACTGCAAAACTTATCTGCTTAGTCATTGACTTTCTGCACCACAGGAAGAACAAGCTTGGTTCAATATTAATACAATGATTAGAGTAGGGCATTGGTTTCAGACCAGACTTGGGTTCCAATTCAAGATATCCTTCCTGCAGATGTGCACAATTTGACACTTCATCCTTCTAATCCCACTGTATATAAATGTTAACTTCTGTAATAGAGCAAAATGAACATCTACAATGATACTCAGATGTTAGTTTTAGCTATCAAATGAACCTGAACTCAATATCTTTAACTACACTGTAGATATTTTCACCCTCAAATGTCTATTTTTGACCTTTTGATTACTCATCAATATTTGTCCTTTCTTTTTTCCTGGACATAATAGAGACTACACCAGTCAAGCCACCCTTTACGTAATTGAGGGAAATATGACAGTTTTAGCTGATGAATGTGTGAACAAAAGTAAAGTATCAATTCTGACAAACCTGTTTGTTTTCCCCATTTCTCTTCTCTTAAGCACTATGACCAGGAGAAAGCTTTGTCTTGAGAATACCACTGAGTTATCATATGGAATGTGGCTGCCCTGGGTAGGCACTAGGGAGAGAATCCAACTGTTCTTACAAGAAGTATATTTTTGTCACATTACAACACTGAGAACTGGGAAGAATGCTTACACAGTGTAAGCTATCTTGACTAATACAATGTCCCAAAACAGCTGTATCTTTTGTCAACTTTAAGCACATTATCCTTTCTGACATCATGCTTTTCAGCAATCTTAGTAAAAGATAACTTTTGAGTCACTCTTTATACTTCTCATTCAGCCCCTTTGGCCTCCCATGTTTGGCTACATTCATCATTTATATCTTTTAAAATGTATCTCAATTTTTATATACTGCTAAGTCTGATAGAGAAATAACTGAATCTTGTCTTCGGCCTCTAGATGAAAGACATTTCAATTATTTGAACAATGAGGAACCTTACATGCCTAGGATTTGTGACTTGACAGCTTGTTTTGCAAAATCCGAGAATCTCTCTGCCTGGCTTTCAAGATCCTCAACTTTACCTTCCACTATAATCTGCTCATATTTCCCAGCACACACTCAACTTCACCCTAGCAACTCATACATGCCATTGGGCTGATGGCTCTACACATTTGCTCTCTGTCTTCTCAACTCCTCAGCTTTCAAACTGAAATTCAAATCCCATTCCTTCCATGAAATCTTTATCATTTCTGTAACCTCATTGATCTACCCTTCCTCAGAACTTTTTTTTCCATGAAGCAGTAGTTCCTTATAGTTTCCTGCCTAACACTTCTCTAATTGTTTTGTCTCTGTTATCATTGGCTTTTAAAAAGGAGTAGCTAAACTTTACACTGCTTTCAAATATGTTACAATATTTAACCCAAAGAAAACACAAACTAAGTGTTCAATAATTGTTATCTACTTAAACAAATTGATAGGCTCTCACATGAAAATCAGTTTTTTATCCAGGGAAATGTTGTGACTTATAACACACCACACTCCTTTTGACACAACATCTTAGACCTTGGAGTCTTCCACCAGGAAACCTGGCTGAGAGATTAGTGATTTGTTCATGGAAAAGGGAATTGATCAATGAGTATATGAGAATCTCTGGATCCTTCTACTCAATTTTGCTGTGAACCTAAGACTGTTCTAGAAAATGAAGATCTATTATATATACATATATATACACACATATACAAATATACATACATATATACATACCTATATGTATATGTGTGTGCAAATGTTGGTTTTTCAAAACTTTTGAGCTGAATGGATGGTCCTTACTTTCTTGGTAGTGGATCAGTGGCATATAACATTTCTTAGCATTTGCTTTCAGAAATGAGTCCAGTTCTTTTCTAATTACATGTTGTCAGACAAACTTTAAGAGTATTGCCAGATTAGTTCTGTAAATTAAACTGGCTTGCTTAGTTACTGTACAGATGCATCATGATTATAATGTAAATAATGTAAGTGGTTTTATTTGCCCTACCTCCATTGTTTTTTCTAAAGTTATGTTGAATATAATTGATATTTTTTGTGCTCAAAAAATATTCTCTTCTGAGTTGTGACTTCCAATGATGTTTGGTGATTATTATAGCTGTGGTTTGTTTGTTTTAAATGCTTTCAATAAAGATTTCTCAGTAATTAAATTCCACTGACCTAGTTTTCACTTCTTTAGTCTGTTATACATTAATCTGCAAATCCTCTTTTGCTATCCTTTAGTGATATGATTTGGCTGTGTCTCGATCCAAGTCTCATCTTGAATTGTAGTTCCCATAATCTGATCATGACTCAAGGCCTTCGTATTTTTTCTACCTTATTCTTCATACTTTCTGTAATAATTATTAATACTTATTTAATGGCTTTTTGGTTTTTTATGGATGCTGTTGTTTATTTTATTTCTAATAATTGCAACTTTCGATTGGGAGGATACAAAAATTGGGTACTATGTGCACTACCTGGGTGACAGGATTAATTGTACTCCAAATCTCAGCATCATGCAATATACCGATGTAACAAACTTTCTGATTCAAAGAAAGTTTCATTTATGTAAGGTAAATCTACACATCACAAAGCAGTTTCACAGATAGCTTCTCTCAAGCTTTTATTGTGAAATATTCAGCTTTGCACTATAGGTCTCAGTGGACTCCGAAATGTCTTATCACCAATTCTACAAAAAGAGTGTTTCCAACCTGCTAAATCAAAGGAAAGATTTAACTTTGTGAAGTAAATCCACCCATCACAAAGCAGTTTTACATATAACTTATTTTCAGTTTACATTGTGAGATATTTGGTTTTTCATTATAGGCCTCAGTGGCCTCCTAAATGTCCCTTCTGCAAAAGGAGTGTTTCCAACCAGTTGAATCAAAGAATGGTTTAACTCTGTGAGCTGAATCCACCCATCACAAAGCAGTTTCACAAAATGCTTCTTTCAATTTTTTATAGCAGGATATTCGGTTTTCCACTACAGTGCTCAGTGGGCTTCAAAATGTCCCTTCACAGATTCTACAAAATGAGTGTTTCCAATCTGCTGAATTGACAGATTTAACTCTGAATCCACACATTGCAATGCAGTTTCACAGATAGCTTCTTTCTACTTTTTGTCGGGTGATATTCAGTTTTTCCCTATAGGCCTCAATGGGTTCCAAAATGTTCCTTCAGAGATTCTACAAAAAGAGTATTTTCTTTTTTTTTTCTTTTTTGTGGTTTTCTCTTTTCTTTTTTTTTATTCTTTTTATTATCATTATACTTTAAGTTGTAGGGTACATGTGCATAACATGCAGGTTTGTTAAATATGCATACAAGTGCCATGTTGGTGTGCTGCACCATCAACTCGTCAGCACGCATCAACTTATCATTTACATCAGATATAACTCCCAATGCAATCCCTCCCCCTTCCCCCTCCCCATGATAGGCCCCGGTGTGTGATGTCTCCCTTCCCGAGTCCAAGTGATCTCATTGTTCAGTTCCCACCTATGAGTGAGAACATGCGGTGTTTGGTTTTCTGTTCTTGCAATAGTTTGCTGAGAATGATGGTTTCCAGCTGCATCCATGTCCCTACAAAGGACACAAACTCATCCTTTTTTATGGCTGCATAGTATTCCATGGAGTATATGTGCCACATTTTCTTAATCCAGTCTGTCGCTGATGGACATTTGGATTGATTCCAAGTCTTTGCTATTGTGAATAGTGCCACAATGAACATACGTGTGCATGTGGCTTTATAACAGCATGATTATAATCCTTTGGGTATATACCCAGTAATGAGATGGCTGGGTTCTATGATACTTCTAGTTCTAGAGCCTTGAAGAATCATCATCCTGTTTTGCATAATGGTTGAACTAGTTTACAATCCCACCAACAGTGTAAAAGTGTCCCTATTTCTCCACATCCTCTCCAGCACCTGTTGTTTCCTGACTTTTTAATGATTGCCATTCTAACTGGTGTGAGATGATATCTCATTGTGATTTTGATTTACATTTCTCTGATGGCCAGTGATGATGAGCATTTTTTCACGCGTCTGTAGACTGTATGTAAGTCTTCTTTGGAGAAATGTCTGTTCATATCCTTTGCCCACTTTTTGATGGAGTTGATTGTTTTTTTCTTGTCAATTTGCTTGAGTTCTTTGTAGGTTCTGGATATCAGCCTTTTGTCAGATGAGTAGATTGTAAAAATTTTCTCCCATTCTGCAGGTTGCCTGTTCACTCTGATGGTAGTTTATTTTGCTGTGCAGAAGTTCTTTAGCTTAATTAGATCCCATTTGTCAATTTTGTCTTTTGCTGCTGTTGCTTTTGGTGTTTTAGACATGAAGTCCTTGCCTACGCCTAAGTCCTGAATGGTATTACCAGGTTTTCTTCTAGGGTTTTTATGGTATTAGGTCTAACATTTAAGTCTCTAATCCATCTTGAATTAATTTTCGTATAAGGAGCAAGGAAAGAATCCAGTTTCAGCTTTCTACTTATGGCTAGCCAATTTTCCCAGCACCATTTATTAAATAGGGAATCCTTTCCCCATTCTTGCTTTTGTCAGGTTTGTTAAGGTCAGATGGCTGTAGATGTGTGATATTATTTCTGAGGACTCTGTTCTGTTCCGTTGGTCTATATCTCTGTTTTGGTATCAGTACCATGCTGTTTTGGTTACTGTAGCCTTGTAGTATGGTTTGAAGTCAGGTAGCATGATGCCTCCAGCTTTCTTCTTTTGTCTTAGGATTGTCTTGGCAATGCGGGCTCTTCTTTGGTTCCATATGAACTTTAAAGCAGTTTTTTTCCAATTCTGTGAAGAAACTCATTGGTAGCTTGATGGGGATGGCATTGAATCTATAAATAACCTTGGGCAGTATGGCCATTTTCACGATATTGATTCTTCCTATCCATGAGCATAGTATGTTCTTCCATTTGTTTGTGTCCTCTTATTTCACTGAGCGATGGTTTGTAGTTCTCCTTGAAGAGGTCCTTTACATCCCTTGTAAGTTGGATTCCTAGGTATTTTATCCTCTTTGAAGCAATTGTGAATGGAAGTTCCTTCTTGTTTTGGCTCTCTGCTTGTCTGTTACTGGTGTCTAATAATGCTTGTGATTTTTGCACAGTGATTTTGTATCCTGAGACTTTGCTGAAGTTTCTTACCAGCTTAAGGAGATTTGGGGCTGAGACAATGGGGTTTTCTAAATATACAATCATGTCATCTGCTAACAGGGACAATTTGACTTCTTCTTTTCTTAATGCAATATGCTTGATTTTTTTCTCTTGCCTGATTGCCCTAGCCAGAACTTCCATCACTACGTTGAATAGGAGTGGTGAGAGAGGGCATCCCTGCCTTCTGCCAGTTTTCAAAGGGAATGCTTCCAGTTATTGCCCATTCAGTATGATATGGGCTGTGGGTTTCTCATAAATAGCTCTTATTCTTTTGAGACACTTGCCATCGATACCGAATTTTTGAGAGTTTTTAGCATGAAGGGCTATTGAATTTTGTCAAAGATCTTTTCAGCATCTATTGAGATAATCATGTAGTTTTTGTCTTTGTTTCTGTTTATATGCTGGATTACATTTATTGATTTGCATATGTTGAACCAGCCTTGCATCCCAGGGATGAAGCCCACTTGATCATGGTGGATACGCTTTTTGATGTGCTGCTGGATTAGGTTTGTCAGTATTTTATTGAGATTTTTGTATCGATGTCCATTAGAGAGATTGGTAGAAAATTCACTGTTTTTGTTGTGTCTCTGCCAGGCTTTGGTATCAGGATGATGTTGGCCTCATAAAATGAGTTAGGGAGGATTCCCTCTTTTTCTATTGATTGGAATATTTTCAGAAGGAATGGTACCAGCTCCTCCTTGTATCTCTGGTAGAATTCAGCTGTGAATCCATCTGGTCCTGGACTTTTTTTGGTTAGTAGGCTATTAATCATTGCCTCAGTTTCAGAGCCTGCTATTGGTCTATTCAGGGATTCAACTTCTTCCTGGTGTAATCTTGGGAGAGAGTAAGTGTCCAGGAAATTATCCATTTCTTCTAGGTTTTCTAGTTTATTTGCATAGAAGTGTTTACAGTATTCTCTGAGGGTAGTTTTTATTTCTGTGGTGTCAGTGGTGATATCCCCTTTATCATTTTTTATTGCATCTATTTGATTCTTCTCTCTTTTCTTCTTTATTAATCTTGCTAATGTTCTATCAATTTTGTTGATCTTTTCAAAAAACCAACTCCTGGATTTATTGATTTTTGGAGGGTTTTTTGTGTCTCTATCTCCTTCAGTTCTGCTCTGATCTTACTTATTTCTTACCTTCTGCTAGCTTATGAATGTGTTTGCTCTTGCTTCTATAGTTCTTTTAATTGTGATGTTAGAGTGTCCATTTTAGATCTTTCCTGCTTTCTCTTGTGGGCATTTAGTGCTACAAATTTCCCTCTACACACTGCTTTAAATGTGTCCCAGAGATTCTGGCATGTTGTATCTTTGTTCTCATTGGTTTCAAAGAACATCTTTATTTCTGCCTTCATTTCGTTATGTACCCAGGAGTCATTCTGGAGCAGGTTATTCAGTTTCCATGTAGTTGAGCAGTTTTGAATGAGTTTCTTAGTCCTGAGTTCTAGTATGATTGCACTGTGGTCTGAGAGACAGTTTGTTATAATTTCTGTTCTTGTACATTTGCTGAGGAGTGCTTTGCTTCCAATTATGTGGTCAATTTTGGAATAAGTGCCATGTGGTGCTGAGAATAATGTGTATTCTGTTGATTTGGGGTGAAGAGTTCTGTAGATGTCTTTCAGGTTCCCTTCGTGCAGAGTTGAGTTCAATTCATGGATATCCTTGTTAAATTTCTGATTCGTTAATCTGTCTAATGTTGACAGTGGAGTGTTGAAGTCTCCCATTATTATTGTATGGGAGTCTAAGTCCCTTTGTAAGTCTCTAAGGACTTGCTTTATGAATCCGGGTGCTCCTGTATTGGGTGCATATATATTTAGGATAGTTAGCTGTTCCTGTTGAATTGATCCCTTTACCATTACGTAATGGCCTTCTTTGTCTCTTTTGATCTTTGATGGTTTAAAGTCTGTTTTATCAGAGACTAGGATTGCAACCCCTGCTTTCTTTTGTTCTCCATTTTCTTGGTAGATCTTCCTCCATCCCTTTATTGTGAGCCTATTTATGTCTCTGTATGTGAGATGGGTCTCCTGAATACAGCAAACTGATGCATCTTGACCCTTTATTCAATTTGCAAGTCTGTGTCTTTTAATTGGACCATTTAGTCCATTTACATTTACCGTTAATATTGTTATGTGTGAACTTGATCCTGTCATTTTGATATTAGCTAGTTATTTTGCTTGTTAGTTGATACAGTTTCTTCCTAGCCTCGATGGACTTTACATTTCGGCATGTTTTCACAATGGCTGGTGCCGGTTGTTCCTTTCCATGTTTAGTGCTTCCTTCAGGGTCTCTTGTAGGGCAGGCCTGGGGGTGACAAAATCTGTAGGCATTTGCTTATCTGTAAAGGATTTTATTTTTCCTTCACTTATGAAACTTAGTTTGGCTGGATATGAAATTCTGGGTTTAAAATTCTTTTCTTTAAGAATGTTGAATATTGGCCCCCACTCTCTTCTGGCTTGTAGAGTTTCTGCCGAGAGATCTGCTGTTAGTCTGATGACCTTCCCTTTGTGGGTAACCCGACCTTTCTCTCTGGCTCCCCTTAACATTTTTTCCTTCATTTCAACTTTGGTGAATCTGACAATTTTGCGTCTTAGGGTTGCTCTTCTCGAGGAGTATCTTTGTGGTGTTCTCTCTTTCCTGAATTGGAATGTTTGCTTGCCTTACTAGGTTGAGGAAATTCTCCTAGATGATATCCTGAAGAGTGTTTTCCAACTTGGTTCCGTTTTCCCCCTCACTTTCAGACACCCCAACCAGATGTAGATTTCGTCTTTTCACATAATCCCATACTTCTTGAAGACTTTTTTCATTTCTTTTTTCTCTTTTTTCTTTAGACTTCTCTTCTCACTTCATTTCATTTGTTTGATCCTTAATGGCTGATACTCTTTCTTCTAGTTAATTGAGTCAGTTACTGAATCTTGTGCATTTGTCACATATTTCTCGTGTCATGGTTTTTATCTCTGTCAGCTCGTTTATGGCCTTCTCTGCATTGATTATTCTAGTTTTCCATTCTTCCATTCTTTTTTCAAGATTTTTATTTTCTTTGCATTGGGTATGTAATTCCTCCTTTAGCTTTTAGAAGTTTCATGGACTGAAGCTGTCTTCTCTTAGTTTGTTAAAGTCATTCTCCATGCAACTTTGATCCGTTGCTAGCAATGAACTGCGTTCCTTTGGAGGGGGAGATGTGCTCTTATTTTTTGTATTTTCAGCTTTTCTGCCCTACTTTTTCCCCATCTTTGTGGTTTTATCTGCCTTTGGTCTTTGATGATGGTGACGTACTGGTGGGGTTTTGGTGTGGGTGCCCTTTCTGTTTGTTAGTTTTCCTTCTAACAGTCACGACCTTCAGCTGAAGGTCTGTTGGAGATTGCTTGAGGTCCACGCCACACCCTGTTTGTCTGGGTATCAGCAGCGGAGGCTGCACAAAATAGAATATTGCTGAACATCGAGTGCTCCTGTCTGATTCTTGCTCTGGAAGCTTCATCTCAGGGGTGTAGGGGTGTACCCCACCATGTGATGTGTGGGATGTCGGTTTGCCCCTAGTGGGGGATGTCTCCCAGTTAGGCTACTCAGGGGTCAGGGACCCACTGAGCAGGCAGTCTGTCTGTTCTCAGATCTCAACCTCCGTGTTGGGAGATCCACTGCTCTCTTCAAAGCTGTCAGACAAGGTGATTTGCATCTGAAGAGGTTTTTCCTGTTTTTTTTTAGCCATGCCCTGTCCCCAGAGGTGGAGTCTACAGAGACAGGCAGGCCTCCATGAGCTGCTGTGAGTTCCACCCAGTTTGAGTTTCCCAGCGGCTTTGTTTACCTACTTAAGCCTCAGCAATGCTGGGCGCCCCTCACCCAGCCTCACTGCTGCCTTGCAGTTAGATCGCAGACTGCTGTGCTAGCAATGAGGGAGGCTTCCTGGGCGTGGGACCCTCCCGGCCAGGTGTGGGCTATAATCTCCTGGTGTGCCGTTTGCTAAGACCCTTGATAAAGTGCAGTATTAGGGTGAGAGTTACCCGATTTTCCAGGTGTTGTGTGTCTCTGTTTCCCTTGGCTAGGAAAAGGGATTCCCTTCCCCCTTGTGCTTCCCAGGTGAGGCAATGCCTCACCCAGCTTCAGCTCTCGCTGGTTGGGCTGCACCAGCTGACCAGCACTGATTGTCTGGCACTCCCCAGTGAGATGAACTCGGTACCTCAGTTGAAAATGCAGAAATCACCCGCCTTCTGTGTTGCTCGCACTGGGAGCTAGAGACTGGAGCTATTCCTATTCAGCCATCTTGCTCCAGGTCCTAAAAGAGTATTTTCAACCTGCAGAATCAAAATCAAGTTTTAAATCACTGAGATGAATCCACTAATCGCAAAACATTTCCACAGATAGGTTGTTTGCTGTTTATATCTCAGGATATTTGGATTTTCACTATAGGTCTCAATGGGCCTTGAAATGTCCCTTCATAGATTCAACAAAAACAGTGTTACCAATCTGCTGAATAAAAACAAAGGTATAAGTCACTGAGATGAATCCACATATTGCAAAGCGTTTTTACTGATAGCTTGTTTCTAGTTTTTATCATGGAATATTTTGGATTTCACTATAGGCCTCAATGGGCTCTGGAATGTCCCCTCATAGATTCTACAAAAAGAGTGTTTCCAACCTGCAGAATCAAAACAAAGTTTTAACTCTGTGAGATGAATCCAACCATCACAATGCATTTCCAGAGAGCTTATTTCTAGCTTTGAACTCGGGATATTCAATTGTTCACTATAAAACTATATGTGTTCCAAAATGTTTCTTCATAGATTCTACAAAAAAGGTTTTTCAACCTGCTTAATGTAAAAAAGGTTTAACTCTGTGAGATGAATCCACATACTGGAAAGTGTATTCACTGATAGCTTGTTTCTACTTTTTATCACAGGATGTTCATGTTTCGACTATAGGCCTCAATGTGTTCTGAAGTTTCCCCTTGAAGATTCTACAGAAAGGGTATTTTCAACACACTGAATGAAAATGAAGTGTTCACTCTGTGAGATAAATCCACTCATCATAAATCATTTTCACAGATAGCGCATTTCTAGTCTTTACCGTGGGATATTTGTTTTTTCATTATAGTCCTCCATGGGCTCTAAAATGCCCTTTCGTAGATTCTTCAGAGAGTGTTTCCAACCTGCTGAATCAAAATAAAGGTTTAACTCTGTGAAATGAATTCACATAACACAAAGCATTTTCTCAGATAGCTTGTTTCTAGTTTTGATCGTGAAATATTCTTTTCATTAAAAGCCTCAATGGGCTCTGAGAGGTCACCTCTTAGATTTTACAAAAAGAGGGTTTCCAACTTCCTGAATCACAACAGAGGTTTAACTCTGTGAGATGAAGCCGCACATCACAAAGCACTTTCACAGATAGCTCATTTCTAGTTTTCTTTGTGGGGTATTTTGTTTTCTACTATGGGCCTCAAAGGGCTCCTAAATGTCCCTTTGTATATTCTACAAAAAGAGTGTTTCAAACCTGATGAATGAAAACAAAGATTTAACTCTGTGAGATGAATTCACACAACACAAAGTATTTTCACAGATAGTTTGTAGTTTTTATTGTGGGATATTTGGTTTTTCACTATACGCCCCAAAGGGCTCCAAAATGTCCCTTCGTAGATTCAACAGAAAGAGTGTTTCCAACCTGCAGAATCAAAACAATCGTGTAACTGTGTAAGATGAATCCACACATCACAAAGCATTTTCACAGATAGGTTGTGTCTAGTTTTTGTTGTAGGTTGTTCAGTTTTTCACTGTAGGCCTCAGTGGGCTCTGAAATCTCTCCTCGTATATGCTACAAAAAGATTGTTTCCAACTTGATGCAAGAAAACCACAGTTTACCTCTGTGACATGAATCCACACGTTGCCATGCATTGTCACAGATAGTTTCTTTTCTTGTTTTATTTATTTTATTTTATTTTATTTTTTGAGACGGAGTTTTGCTATGTCACCCAGACTGGAGTGCAGTGGCATGATCTCTGCTCACTGCAAGCTCCGCTGCCTCCTGGTTCATGCCATTCTCCTGCCTTAGCCTCCCTAAAAGCTAGGACTACAGGCGCCCGCCACCATGCCTGGCTAATTTTTTTGTATTTTTAGTAGAGACGGGGTTTCACCATGTTCTCCAGGATGATCTCGATCTCCTGACCTCGTGATCTGCCTGCCTCGCCTCCCAAAGTGCTGGAATTACAGGTGTGAGCCACTGCACCCAGCTTTTCTTGTTTTTATTACTGCTTTTTTGTTTGTTAGTTTTTCATTATGGGCCTCAATGGGCTCCAAAATGTCCCTCGTAGATTCTAAAAAAAGAGTGTTTCCAACCTGCAGAATCAAAACAAAGGTTTAACTATGTGAGATGAATCTAACCATCACAATGCATTTTTACAGAGAACTTTTTCTGGTTTTGATCTCAGGATATTTGATTTTTCACTATAGAACTATGTGTGTTCTGAAATGTCTCTTTGTAGATGCTACAAACAAGGTTTTCCAACCCGCTGAATATAATTCTGTGAGATGAATCCACACATCACAAAGTGTATTCACCAATAGCTTGTTTCTAATTTTTATCACGGGATATTCATTTTTCCACTATAGGCCTCAATGGTCTCTGAAATTTCCCTTGGAAGATTCTACAGAAAGGGTGTTTCCAACCTGTTGAATGAAAACGTAGTGTTCACTCTGTGAGATGAATCCATACATCACAAAGCATTTTTACAGATAGCTTGTTTCTAGTTTTTATCATGGGATATTTGCGTTTCCATTACAGGCCTCACTGGGCTCCAATATATCCCTTCATAGATTCTACAACAAGAGTGTTTCCAACCTGCTGAATCAAAACAAAGATTTAATTCTGTAAGAAGTATCCATATATTGCAAAGCACTTTCACAGATAGCTTGTTTCAAGTTTTTACCATGGGTTATTGGGTTTTTCACTATAAGCCTCAATAATTCTGAAATGTCCCTTCGTAGATTCCACAGAAAGAGTGTTTCCAACCTACTGAATCAAAACAAAGGTTTATCTCTGTGGGATGAATCCACAGGTTGCAAAGCATTTTCACATATAGCTTGTTTCTAGTTGTTATCACTGGTTTTAACTCTGTGAGATGAATTTACACATCATAAAGCATTTTCACAGATAGCTTGTTTCTAGTTTTTATCACAGGATATTCAGTTTTTCACTATAGGCCTCAATGTGCTCTGAAATGTCCCTTCATAGATTGTACAGAGTATTTCCAACCTGATGAATCAAAACAAAGCTTTAACTCTGTGAGGTGAATCCACAGGTCAAAAAGTGTTTTCACAGATAATTTGTTTCTAGTTTTTATCTCAGGATATTTGGTTTTTCACTATAGACCTCGTTGGGCTCTGAAATGTCCCTTCGATCTACAGAAAGAGTGTTTCCAACCTGCTGAATCAAAACAAGGTTTTAACTCTGTGAGATGAATCCATGCATCATAAAGCATTTTCACAGATCGCTTTTTTCTAGTTTTTATCATTGGTGTTTTTGGTTTTTCACTGTAGACCACAGTGGGCTTTAAAATATCCCTTTGTAGATTCTACAAAAATGGTACTTCCCACCTTCTGATTAAAAACAAAGATTTAACTCTGTGACATGAATTCACACATCACAAATTATTTTCAGAGATAGTCTGTTTCCAGTTTCCTTTGTGGGATATTTGGTTTTCCACTACAGGCCTCAATTAACTCTGAAATGTCCCATTGTAGATTGTGCAAAAAAGTGTTTCCAACCTCCTGAATGAAAACAAAGAATTAACTCTGTGAGATGAATCCACACAGCATTTTTGCAGATAGCTTCTTTCTAGTTTTGTCATGGGAGATTTGTTTTTTCAGTATAGGCCTACATGGCTCTGAAATGTCCCTTCGTAGACTCCTCCACAGAAAGAGTGCTTCCAACCTGCTGAATCAAAACAAAGTTTAACTCTGTGAGATGAATCCATGCATTGCAATGCAATTTCACAGATAGCTTTCTTCTTGTTTTTATCCTTGGCTTTATAGTTTTTCACTATAGGCCACAAGAGACTCTGAAATGTCCCTTTGTAGATTCTACAAAAAGAGTGTTTCCACACTGCTGATTCAAAACAAAGATTTAACTCTGTGAGATAAATTCACATATTACAAAGCATTTTCACAGATAGCTCATTTCTAGTTTTTATCTCAGGATATTCGGTTTTTCACCATAGGCCTTAATGGGGTCCTAAATGTCCCTTCATAGATTCTACAGAAAGAGTGTTCACAACCTGCTGAATCAAAACAGAGGTTTAAATCTGTGAGGTGAATCCACACATCGCAATGCATTTTCACAGATAGCTTGTTTCCAGTTTTTATCATTGCTCTTTTTTGGTTTTTCACTACAGGCCATGATGGGCTCTAAAATGTCCCTTCGTAGATTCTACAAAAAGAGTGCTTCCAACCTTCTGATTCAAAAAAAAAGATTTAACTCTGTGAGATGAATTCACACATTGCGAATCATTTTCAGAGATAGTTTGTTTCTAGTTTTTGTCATGGGATATTCGGTTTGTCACTATATGCCTCAAAGAGCTCCCAAATATCCCTTCATAGATGCTACAGAAAGAGTGTTTCCAACCAGCAGCATCAAAACAAAGTTGTAACTCTGTGAGATGAATCCACACATCACAAAGCATTTTCACAAATGGCTTGTCTCTAGTTTTTATTGTGGGATATTTGGTTTTTTACTATTTGCCTCAATGGGCTCTGAAATGTCCCGTCATAAACTATACAGAGAGTATTTCCAATCTGTTGAATCAAAACTAAGGTTTAACTCTGAAATGAATACATCCATCATGAAGCATTTTCACAGATAGCTTGTTTCTAATTTTAATTGTGGGCTATTCTGATTTTCATGATAGGTCTCTGTGAGCCCCCAAATGCTTCCTTGTAGATTCTACAGAAGCAGTGTTTCCAACCTACTGAATCAAAACAAAGGTTTACCTTTGTGAGATAAATCTACACATCGCAAAGTGTTTTCACAGATAGCTTGTTTCCAGTTTTGATCATGGGATATTTGGTTTTCACCATAGGCCTTAAAGTGTTCTGAAATGTGCCTTAGTAAATTCTACAGTAAGAGTTTTTCCAACCTGTTGAATCAAAGCAATGATTTAACTCTGAGGGATGAATCCACATATCACAAAGCATTTTCACAGATACCTTGTTTCTACTTTTGATCTCGGGATATTCGGTTTTTCACTAAAGGACTTTGTGTGTTCCAAAATGGCTCTTCGAAGATTCCACAAAAACACTTTTTCCAGCCAACTGAATAAAAACAAAGGTTTAACTCTGTGAGATCAATGAACACATTGCAAAGTGTTTTCACCAATAGCGTGTTTCTAATTTTTATCTCAAGATATTCGGTTTTCCACTATACGCCTAAATGGGATTGAAATGTCCCCTAGAAAATTCTACAGAAAGAATGTTTCCAACCTGCTTAATCAAAACAAAGGGTTCACAGTGTGAGATGAATCCATACATCTGAAAGCATTTTCACAGATAGCTTTTTTCTAGTTTTAATCGCGGGCTATTCTGGTTTCCACTATAGACCTCATTGGGCTCCATTATGTCCCTTCATAGATTCTACAACAAGAGTTTTTCCAAACTACTGAATCAAAAACAATGATTTATCTCTGTCACATGAATCCACACTTTACAAATCATTTTCACATGTAGCTTGTTTCTAGTTTTTATCATGGGATATTCGGTTTTTCACTATAGGTCTCAATGGGCTGCAAAATTTCCCTTTGTCAGTTCTTCAGAGTGTTTTTAACCAGCTGAATTCAAGTTTAACTCTGGAGATGAATCCACACATCACAAAGCATTTTCTCAGATACATTGTTTCTAGTTTTGATCATGGAATATTCATGTTTTCATTAAAAGCCTCAATGGACTCTAAGGCCCCTTCTGACATTTTACAGAAAGAGAGTTACCTACCTCCTGAATCATAACAGAGGTTTAACTCTGTGAGATGAATCCACACATCACAAAGCATTTTCACAGATAGCTTGCTTCTAGTTTTCTTTGGGGGATATTTTGTTTTTCACTCTAGTCCTCAATGTGCTCTGAAAAGTCCCTTCCTAGATTCTACACAAAGAGTGTTTCCAACCTCCTGAATCACAACAAAGGCTTAACTGTATGAGATGAATCCACATATAGCAAATAATTTTTACAGATAGTTTCTTTCTAGCTTTTATGGTGGTATATTAGATTTTTCACTATTTGCCTCAATGGCCTCTGAAATGTTCCTTCATAAATTCTACAGACAGTGTTTCCAACCTGCTGAATCAAAACTAAGGTTTAATTCTGTGAAATGAATCCAAACATTGTGAAGCATTTTCACAGATAGCTTGTTTCTAGTTTAAATTGCAGGATATTTAGGTTTTCACAATAAGCCTCCTTGGACTGTGAAGTGTCCCTTTGTAGAGTCTACGGAAAGAGTGTTTCCAACCTGCTGAATGAAAACAATGGTTTAACTCTGAGAGATGAATCCACACATCACAAAGCAATTTTACAGATAGCTTGTTTCTAGTTTGATCACAGGATATTCTGTTTTTTACTTTAGGCCTCAATGGCTCTGAAAAGTCCCCTGGTAGATTCTACAGGAAGAGTCTTTTCAGCCTTCTGAATCAACACAAAGTTTTAAGTCTGTGAGATGAATCCACACATTGCAAAGCATTTTCACAGATAGCTTCTTTCTAGTTTTTATTGTGGGATATTTGGTTTTTCCCTATAGGCCTCAATGGGCTCTGAAAAGTCCCTTCGTAGATTATACAGAAAGAGTGTTTCCAACCTCCTGAATCAAAACAAAGGTTTTACTCTATGAGATGAATCCACGCATTGCAAATTATTTTCACAGATAGCTTGTTTCTAGTTTTTATAGCGGGATATTCAGTTTTTCACTATTTGCCTCAATGGGTTACTAAATGTCCTTTCGTAAGTTCTACAGAAAGAGTGTTTCCAACCTGCTGAATCAAAACTAAGGTTTAACTCTGTGATATGAATCCACACATCACAATCCATTTTCACAGATAGCTTGTTTCCAGTTTTAATTGCGGAATATTTGGGTTTACACAATAGGCCTCAATGGACTGAGAAATGTCCCTTCATAGGTTCCACAAAAAGAGTCTTTCCAACCTGCTGAATCAAAACACTGGTTTAACTCTGAGAGATGATTCCACACATCTCAAGGCATTTTCACAGTTAGCTTGTTTCTACTTTTGAACTTGGGATATTCTGTTTTTCACTCTAGGACTCTATGTGTTCCATAAGGTCCCTTCGTAGATTCTACAAAAAGAGTTTGGCAACCTACTGAATCAAAACAAAGGTTTAACTCTGTGAGATGGATCCACACATCACAAAGCATTTTCACAGGTAGCTTGTTTCTAGTTTTTATCACAGGATTTTCGGGTTTCCACTATCAGCCCCACTGGACTCCAATATGACCCTTCATAGCTTTTACAGCAAGAGTGTTTCCAACCTGCTGAATCAAAACAATGATTTTTCTCTCTCAAGTGAATCCACACATTGCAAATCATTTTCACAGAGAGCTTGTTTCTAATTTTTATCATGGGACATTTTGTTTTTCACTATAGGCCTCAATGGTCTCTGAAATATCCCTTCATAGATTATACAGAAAGAGTGTTTCCAATATGCTGAAGCAAAACTAAGGTTTAACTCTGTGAAATGAATCCAACATTGTGAAGCATTTTCACAGGTAGCTTGTTTCTTGTTTTGATTGCAGGATATTCAGGTTTTCACAATAGACTTCAACGGGCTCTGAAATGTCCCTTCGTAGATTCTACAGAAAGAGTGTTTCCAACCTGCTGAATCAAAACAATGGTTTAACTCTGAGAGATGAATCCACACATTGTAAAGCAATTTTACAGATAGTTTGTTTCTAGTTTGATCGCAGGATATTCTTTTTTTCACTTTAGGACTTTTAGGCCTCAATGGCTCTGAAAAGTCCCTTGGTATATTCTACAGAAAGAGTCTTTTCAGCCTTCTGAATGAAAACAGTTTTAAGTCTGTTAGATGAATCCATGCATCACAAAGCTTTTTCACAGAGAGCTTGTTTCTAGTTTCCACAGTACTGATATAAGTCATAACTACCCACTAAGCCTGTTCACCATCTCAGCAAGGACTATGAGAGTCACTTCATATTTCCTCCATGTGAATGAGTGGCCTGGCTTCTCACCCAGCCTTCTTTGACACCACTGCAGGGAGGAGAGGGGAGGTTGAGAAACCTCACTGCAGCCATTTGAGGGTAGAATGTGTGGGTTCCCCACCCTGTGTTTGTTGCTAGGGGTATGGGGGCAGTGTGGCCACTGTTTCTTCTTCCATAATGTTTGGCAGTTATTACTTAAAACCTTTCTGTCTTGCTGGCCTGCCCCTTTCACAATCGTTTTGACAAAGAAAGGCTTTGGGAAGAGCTTTTCTTCCCTTTGCCCATTGTCATTTCCAGGTTGCCACCTTCTCCAGGTCCTAGTGTGAGGTACAGGCACCAAAGAGAAAACCAGGGAACTTACCACCGTGTTGTTTCACAGGCCCCACAGTCTCTAGCTGGTTGGCTGCCATCTCAATGCCTTTCAGAGTGATCTTATGTGCTTTATATATATGGTTTAGGGTTTTTAGTTGTACTAAGTGGGAGGAGTGGGAAGAGGTGTGCCTACTCCATCTTATCCCAGAACTAAAAGTGCATAAAATATTTTTAAAACATTATTTAAATGTTTATTGAAACATACTTTAATTTTAAAATTAAGTTCTATTTGATCATTAACACCTAAATATAGATATATATTTAAGATTATATTTGGCATTTCTTCCCTTCTAGTAGTGGAATCAATAAAGAAGGTTCATTACAGAGTTCAGGAGCAGGAGGCACCATCATATATACTGGTTGTAAAGTAGAGACACTGTATAGCAGGCAATGGCATTTAAGAACCACTCATACTGGGTTCAGTGTTTAGCGATCCCACTTGGTCACCAGTTGTGTGACTTTAGACAATCCTGAGACCCTCTGAGCCAACCATCTCTAAAATGGGGGAAAATGATGTCTTAGAGTATAGATATGAGGAATAAATAGGCTAGTGTATGTATAATTTCTGGTACTGACCACACGGCAGTGTTTTGTTTCATCATATTTACAAAGCAGCAGATAATTTAAGAGGCTAGACCAGCTGGGTCTGCTATTCCTGAACTGGAAGTGAATGATTCACTTTCTAGGGGGCACTGTCAGGATTTAAGAGGGGAGCAATTATTCAGATTTCTGTGACTTTGGATTCTAGGCACACTTCAGAAACTGAGAAATCAGAGGTTCATTGGGTATTACCTTCTCTCTCAACCCAGTAGTTAAAGTCATATTCCTTTTGCCTCAGGGCAACGGGTGCAACTGCAAAGCTAGTAGAAGACGTTCTGATTTAATCTTGGTTCACCTCTTCAGGTAATGGGACCTTATGCTTTGCCAAAAGCACCCTACATTTCTTAATTTCCTTACACGGTCTCTGAATTACAGGGTCTATTTACTGCACATCACAGTCCATAAGTGTCATATCCTTATCCTGGCTACCTTACTCCTTCTTTTAGAGGACAGAAAATCTCATGATGGGCTAACCTTAACCCAAGAACTCCCCCTGGCTCACGCTGATATTCTTGGAACTCTTTTAAAAGGTGCAGGCTTAGAAGTCTCTGTAGGCAGGTCACATCTTAAGACAGGACGAAGATATTTTCAAGCTGGCTATGCAGTCACCACTTCCCAAGAGCTTATAGAATCCAATATTTTTCCTGAAACTGAATCATCACAAGTAACCAAACTGTAGAACTGATTCCAGCCTGTGATCTAGCAAGGGATGAAAGGGTTAATGTAGATGTGACAGCAGATAAGCCTTTGTTGTATTTTATGATTTGGCCATGGTTTGGTAACTACACTTTTCTAGCTGCCTTGCTCCTTTTCCCCAAAATTGAATGTGATTAAGCTTGAAGTACATATTAGTAGACAAACCCATGAAACAAAAGGAAGGGTTTTGGTTGACTACTTTGCTGAAAAGACTGCTCTCACTCAAGTTTGACTGGCTCAACAGAGTAGAGGCAATCTGGTTGGTTACTATGGATCATTTTTTCAAATCCTTGAGCAAACTTTAATCACAAGCACAAGGTTCTGTACAAATATATTGGGAGAAATCTAAATATGACCCTAAATTAGATGGATTATATAGTCACTAGTGTGACTGCTTGGTCTCTCTAAGCTGTCTAAAATGGATCTTGGCAAAATATTTGCATATTATGATGCATCACAGTAAACCAACTTGAAAATTATTCTGCAACATCACTGGTGGAAAAATTTTAATTCAATAGCAGAGGGATGACCCCAGTTGCACCTGCTTGCTTCTTTCACTCAGGATTCAGTAAAAGGACTAAAATTAAGGTTTTAAGAGGATGGTCACACTCTGACATGTGGAGAGCAGGCTACTGCTGGCTAGAGCAGATACTGTCACTTTTCCATGCCAACAGCCATTATTCACTCCTTACTTAGGATTAAATTCCTCAGTTTTTGCCATATACTTTGCTGGTTGGAACAAAATATTACATCCAAAATTGATGGGACTGATTCTGGGAATGAAGCTTAAGTGAAATTTACTCAATTGAGAAGGGCCCTTATTTTCCCTTCTGCCTTACCCTTTTCTTCAGGCCCATGGCATTGGCATGATGGCTGGAGTTCTAGCAGCCACACTGGACCATGGGAGACCCTGAGTCTTCAAGCCAGGTGCTTAGGTGGTGAAGAGAAAAGATATGTGTCTGGGTCCCTTATGTCTCTATGGAGCCTTCATACGTGCTTTGGACTACAATCTCCACAATGTATTTATGTGAGGGGGAAAAAACCTTACCACTTTCAATTTGTTTAAGCCATTTATTGTGTGCAACCAAACCTAGCCAAAAACTGATAGTGGAGCCGGGTGCGTTGGCTCAAGCCTGTAATCCCAGCACTTTGGGAGGCTGAGATGGGTGGATCACGAGGTCAGGAGATCGCGACTATCCTGGCTAACACGGTGAAACCCCGTGTCTACTAAAAAATACAAAAAACTGGCCGGGCGTGGTGGTGGGCGCCTGTAGTCCCAGCTACTCGAGAGGCTGAGGCAGGAGAATGGCGTGAACTCGGGAGGCGGAGCTTGCAGTGAGCTGAAGTGAGCTGAGATCCGGCCACTGCACTCCAGCCTGGGCGGCAGAGCGAGACTCCATCTCAAAAAAAAAAAAAAAAAAAAAAAAAAACTGATAGTGGAAGCAGGAAGTCCAGTCTAGGAAGTTCCTACAGTAATACAAGCTAGAGAGAGGGGTGACTGAACAAATGTGGTAGTCTTCGAGTTGAGGAAGAGTGATCTGATGCTAGGTGTGCTTTTAAGGTACAGGCAACAGGATAAGGTCAAAGATTGGATTTAAGGTGAATGACGGTAATGCTGACTCAGAGAGTGGGTATTTAGAGTGGAGCAGATTTGGGGGAAAATTAAGACTTCTATTTTGTACACTTCTCTGATACCTTGTATAAATCCACATGGAGTTGTTGAGGAGGCACTTACATATGCCTCAGGACAGAGGTGAAGTAGGAAATAATGACTTGGTAGTCATGAGCTTAGTGACAGCATTTAAACCACAAGACAGGATGGTATCACGTAAAGAGAATGTAGGTACAGAAAGGGGATAGAGATAGGCTCCCAGACACCCTCATATTTAGATGTGCAGTGCGGGAAGAGATACCAGCAAAGTCGACTGAGGAGGGTCTAAGCAGATGGGCAGGTGAAGAACAAGAGGCAGGGGCTGATAAGAGCAAAATTAGAGGTAGAAGCAGTCAAGTGGTGCCAAAGAGACTGACAGAGATGAAGAAGAAAGATAGAGACAGAAACAGTCAGAGACAAGACAGACAGACAACCTCACACACATAGAGAATCAGAGAAAGAGAGGGAGAGACAGGGAATGCAAGAGACAGAGGCAGACAAAATAGAGGCAGAAACAAAAAGAGACAGACAGACAGACATATTGTCAGAAATACTGTCAGACAAAGTCACAGAGGCAGGTGGTAAAGGAGAGTCAGAGACAGACAAAATAAACATATGAGGAAGATAGAGTGCACGAGATATGGAAATATAGACAGAGTCAGACAGAGACAGGCAGAGAGAGATAGACAGAGACACATAGAAACTGAGAGAAAGAGTCAGAGCGAGATTATACTTCTCTCTGACCTCCTGACTCTGTCTGTTTGACCTTGTCTCTGATTGTATATCAGGGAAGGGGAAAGAGAAGAGGATGTCAGTGTGTGAAACCAGAGTGTTCAGAGTGGAGGTCAGGAAGACACAGAGCAGAAGACTTTCTCTAAACACTTCAGATATTGATTCCAAATCACCTAATTCCCTTAGTCTGCTAGTCAACTAGAAATTGAATGAGGAAAGTGGGATGTTGTGAAACTCCATGAGCAGTCCCCAGTGACCAACATTTTATAGGTAAAAATTGTTAAATTATTGGTATAATGGTAATTGGAGGACTGTCACATTATATAGGACAAGAATAAATCTATTCAGACAATTTACCCAGATGTATTTGGTCTTCATTTATAACACACAAAAAAAACTTGACTAAGCATATTTGTTAATTCATAAAATGTGAAATTTTTATGACCACCAGCAAATGAGACATTGTTTAAAACCCAATCTGAAGCTTTGTAAATAAACTTTATTCTAAATTGTTTAGAAAGTTTCACAGCTAACATCATACTCAACAGCAAAAAGTAGAATTTTTTTCTCTACAATCAGGAACAAGGCAAGAATGCCCACTTTTGCCACTTCTTCTCAATATTGTAAGGGAAGTACTAGCCAGAGTAGTAGGACAAGAAAAAGAAATCTAAAGAAAAGGCATCTAAATAGGAAACAAGAAGTAGAATTGTCTTCATTTGCAGGAAACATGATCTTATATATAGAAAATCCTGAGCAGTCCACCAGAAAGCTCTTAGAACTCACAGACAAATTCAGTAAAGTGGCTGGGGTACAAAATCAACTACAAAAATCAGTAGCGGCCAGGCACGGTTGCTCACACCTGTAATCCCAGCACTTTGGGAGTCTGAGGCAAGTGGATCACCTGAGGTCAAGAGTTCTAGACCAGCTTGACTAACATGATGGAACCCTGTCTCTGCTAAAAATACAAAATTTAGCCAGGTGTGCATGCCTGTAGTCCCAGCTACTTGGGAGGCTGAGGCAAAAGAATTGCTTGAACCTAGGATGCAGAGGTCACAGTGAGCATAGATGGTGACACTGCACTACAGCCTGGTGAAAGCATAAGACTCTGTCTTAATAATAATAATAATAAATAAATAAATCAGTAGCATTTCTATACACTGACAACAAATTTTTCAAATAATAAAGAGAAGAATACAATCCCATTTACAAGGGAATTTTTCAAATAATTAGGAATATATTCAACCAAGAATGTGAAAGACGTGTATATTGAAATCTTTAAAACATTGATCAAAAAATGAAGAAGACTCATATAAAGGGAAAGATATCTTGCGATCATGAATTGGTAGGATTAATATTCTTTAAATGTCCATACAACCCAAAGTGATCTACAGATTCAATGCAATCTCTATCAAAATTGAAAGTGCATATTTCACATAAATAGAAAAAAAACCTGAAATGTATGTGGAATCACAAAAGACTCCAAATAGCCAAAGTAATTTTGAATAAGAAGAACAAAACTGGAGGCAGAGGCATCACATTATCTGATTTCAAAATATGATACAAAGCTATACTAATCAAGAGGTCATGGCACTTGAATAAAAACAGACACATAAACCACTGCAACATGTTAGAGAGCCAAAATTTTATTTACTTGAATAAAAATAGACACATAGACCACTGCAACATGTTGTGACATAACTTTCCACAAAGTGGACAAGAACACATTATGTGAATGGACAGTCTCTTAAATAAATGATGTTGAGAAACTGGATATTTACATGCAGCACAATAAAACTAGACCCTTATCACACATTACATAACAATTTCAACTAAAATGGATTAAATAATTAATCATAAAATCTGAAACTGTTAAACTACTAGAAGAAAATATAGGAGGAAAGCATCCGGACATTGGTCTGGACAGTGATTTCTTGGCTATGACCCCAAAAGCACAGTCTCTGAAAGGAAAAATAAACAAATGGGATTGCATCAAACTGAAAATCTTCTGCATGGCAAAGGAAACAATCAGCAGTTGCGGGGAGACAACCTATGGAATGGGAGAAAATATTTCCAAACCATACATCTGTTGGGTTAATAATCAAAATATATAAGGAACTCAAACAACTTCATAGCAAGAAACATAACTTCATTAAAGAATGGGCAAAGGAGTTGAATAGACATTTCTCCAAAGAAGATATACAAATGACCAATGGATTTTTGAAAAAAAATCCTGTCAACATCACTTATCAGAGAAATACAAATTAAAACCACAATATCACCTCACACCTGTTAGACTGTTTCTTATCAAAAAGACAAAAAGATACTATGTGTTGGCAAGGACGGGGAGAAGGGAACCGTTGTACATTGTTGGTGGGAATGTAAATTAGTACAGCTATAGTATGATCCAGCAATACCATTTCTGTATGTATATATGTACAGGC
The DNA here is from genome assembly GCF_009764315.1 of Trachypithecus francoisi. Classification (NCBI taxonomy): domain Eukaryota; kingdom Metazoa; phylum Chordata; class Mammalia; order Primates; family Cercopithecidae; genus Trachypithecus; species Trachypithecus francoisi. The sequence goes on along the minus strand of NW_022681471.1, from coordinate 80,923,428 downwards.
TTTCACTCTGGCTTTATGCTTTATATACATATATATAAATCAGTATTCCAAAGAGATATCTGAAAACTTCTGTTCATTGTAGCGTTTTTCATAATAGACAGGATTTAGGTTCAACCAACATATTTGTCAATGAATGAATGGATAAAAAATGTGAGATACACACATATATATAGACATAATTATACACACACACACACACAATGGGATATTATTTAGACATTAAAACAAAGGAAAACCTGATATATCTGACAGTAAGGATGAACCTGTAGGCTAGTATGCTTAGTGAAATAAGCCATGGACAGAGAGACAAGTGTTCCATGATCTCACTTATATGGGCATCTTTGTCCATTTTGTGCTACTATGAAGGAATACCTGAGGCGGAATAACTTATACAGAGCAAAGGTTTGTTTGTCTCATGATCCTGACAACTGGAAACCTAAAGGCTGGACATCTCTATCTTTTGAGGGCCTCAGGCTGCTTCCAGTCATGGCACAGGTTAAAGGGGAGCCTTCATGTACAGCAATCACATAGGAAGAGAGGAAGCAAGAGATACAGTGGGAAAGTGACAGGCTCTTTTTAACAATCATCTCTCATTGAAAATAATAGCATGAGAACACACTCATCCCTGAGGGAAGGCATTAGTCTACTAACATGTGATCTGCCCCCATGATCCTGACACCTCCCATTAGGCCCCACCTAATTGGGATTACATTTCAGCATGAGGTTTGGAGGAGACAAACATCCAAGTCACATTCTTTTACCCTCCTCCCTGGTAAAACTCAAAACTTTCTCTCATGCAAAATATTGTAATTCCATTTCAGTGGTCCCTCTTAAAAGTGTTAACTCATTTAAGGATCAACTCAAATTTTCAAATTCCAAAGTCTCATCTGAAGTAAAGGGAATCCCAACTAAGAGCCTGTAAAGTAAACAAAACAACAACAACAACAAGCCATTTGCTTACAAGGTACAACAGTTATACAGACATTGGGCAAATTCACTTTCCAAAAAGGAGTAATAAGCCAAATGAAAGTGGTAACAGGTACAACACAATTCCAAAACCCAGCAGGGCAGACATTTAATCTTAAAATGTCCAAAATAATATCTTTTAATTCCATGTACCACATACTGGACACACTGGTGCAAAATGTTAGTTTTTAGGACCCTGGAAAACTCAGCCCCCATGACTTTGCTGGGCATAGCCACTTGGCTGCTCTCAGGGGTTGGAATCAAATGCCAGAGGCTTTTTCAGCCTGAGGTGGCATGCTCCTGTGGCTCTACTATTTTGGGGTTCCAATGTTAGCCTCACCTCTGTGGCTTCTCTAGGTGTTAGTCAGGTGTGGATTCTTGTTGATGGCTCTGCCCCTGAAGCAGGTTTCTGCCTGTCTACCCAGGCTTTCTGATATATCCTCTAAAGTTCAGCTGGAAGCTACCAAACCTCCATAGTTGTTGCCTTCTGGACATCTGCAAACTTAATAGTTATAACACCTGGACCCCACCAAGGCTTGTGGTTTGTGCCCTTCAAAGTGAAAGCCCGAGCCACGCCTGGGGTCATTTGATCCATGGGTGGAGCTTGAGTGACCAGGATGTGGGGGCAGCATCACAAGGTGGCTCAGGGCAGTGGTACCTGGGGCCTGTCTCATGAAATCTTTCTGTCTTTCCAGGCCTCTGGGCCTATGTTCAGAGAGGCAACCTTTAAGGTTTCTGACATGCATGTGAGGCCTTTTCCCCATTGTTTTGACTAGTAACTCCTGGATCCTTCTTAGTCGTGCTAAACTCTTTAGCAACGTGTTGCTCCCATTGGCCAATACCCTTGGATTCCTCTCCATAGAATATTCTTTCCTCCTCTACCACATCACCAGGCTGCAAATTTTAAAAAGTTTATGCTATGCTTTCCCTTCAACTATAAATTTTACTTTTAGTTCATCCCTTTGTTGCCACAATTCAGCACAAGCTATTAAAAATAAACATGCCATGCCTTGAGCGTACTGCTGCTTAGAAATGTCTTCCACCAGGTACCCTAGGTCACCACTCTTATGTTTGGCCTTCCCCAAAGCCCTAGGTCCTGGACACAATGCAGACAGGTTTTTAACTACAGTGTAATATGGTAATATGAGTTTCATTTCCCCTAGTTCCCAATAAGTGCCCCCTTTCCATCTGAGAACTCATTACCATGGCCTTTACTGTCTATAACTTGTCAGCATTTTGATCACAATCACTTAACCAATCTCCAAGCAGTTCCAAAGTTTCCCTCATATTTCTGCTTTCTTCTGAGCCCTCCAAACTCTTCCAACCTCTGCCTATGATTCTGATTCAAAGCTGCTTCCACATTTTCAGATATTTCTATAGCAGCACCCCACTCATGGTATCAATTTTCTGTCTTAGTCCATTTGGAGTTCTTATAATATAAATGAAAACCTGAGGCTGGGTCATTTATAATGACAAAAGGTTTATTTGGCTCATGATTCTGACAGCTGGAAAGTTCAATGTTGGGCATTTGCATCTGGTTAGGACCTCAAGCTTGATTCCACTCATGACAAAAGTCAGAGGGGAGCTGGTGTGTGCAGAGATCACATGAAAACCAAGAGAGATTCAGAGATTCAGAGAGAGAGAGAGAGACAAAGAAAGACAGAGAGAGGGAAGTGTCATCCTCTTTGTAACAACCAGCTCTCATGAGAAGATTGGAAGCCATTAATCTCTTCATCAGGGGTCTATCTCCATGACCCACACACCTCCCATTTGGCATCACCTCTAACATTGAGGATCAAATGACAACATAAGTTTTGATGGGAATAAATGTCCCACTTGAAGCAATGTTCAATATAAAAAAGTCCAACTTGTAGAAACAGAAAGTAGAATGGTCCCTTGCCAGGATTGGGATCAAGGGTACATTGGAAATTTTGGTCAGAATGTAGTAAGTTTCAGTTAGATGTGATGATTAATTCTGTGGATCTATTGCATAATGGAGCAACTATAATTAATGATAATGTATTCTATGCTTGAAATTTTCTAGGATAGTAGACCTTGAATGTTCCCATCATAAGAAATATAATCTGTATATTAATTAGTTTGCTTGTGGCAGTCACATTTGAAAACTATATGGTATGCCATAAATATACATGAGTTTTATTGGTCAGTTATACCTCAATAAAGCTGGAAAAAATTTACAAACATTCTTATGGAATTGCAATATAATCACAACAGCCAACACAGTTTTTACAAAAAGAGGACTGGATACGAAAAACGTGGTATGTGTACACAATGGAATAATATTATTCCTTCAAAAGAAGGACATTCTGTCATTTGCAACAACATGGGTGAAACTCAAAGTCACTATGCTAAGTAAGGCAGTCTCTGAATGGCAAATACCACATTACCTCACTTATATGTGAAATCTTAGAAAGTCAGAGACATAGAACAAGAGAGTAGAATGGTGTTTACCAGAGTTTGGAGAAGGGACATGGAAGGGATATGGAAGCTGCTGATCAAAGGGTACAAAGTTTCATTTAGATTGAAGGAATAGGCTTTAGTGATCTATTGCACAGAATGGTGACTCTAATAATTAATAATGCTTTGTATATTTCAGAATTACTAAGAGTAGATTTTTGTTGTTTTTACCACAAAAAATGTAAGTATGTGAGGTGATGGTTTTGTTAACTAGTTTGATGTAATCATTCCACAATGTAAACATATACCAAAACAGCACACTGTATATTGCAATTATGTACATTTATTAATTGTCAATTAAAATAAAACTTACAAAAGAAATTTAAAAGGAGAGAAATGTTAGAGGGCTCAGATCTGCCAGCAATTTCAAAAATTACCAGAAAGCTATGTGGCAGACCAATGGAATAGAATTGAGAATCCAGGAATAAACATACTTTTATGATGACCAACCAATTTTCAACAGGATGTCAAGATAATTCAATGGGGAAATAATAGTTTTTCAATAAATGGTGAGTAGGCAATTGGATATGCATATGCAAAAGGAAGAAAATTGTACTCCTACATCACAACATATTAAAAAAAATCTCACTACATGCCAGAGACCTAAATATGAGCTTCCAATTAATCAAACTCTTAGAAGAAAACTTTGGTGTAACTTTTTGTGATCATTACTTAGGCAATGGTTCTCCACAGGAACAATAAAAGCACAAGCAACAACAACAAAAAATAGACAAAGTGAACTTCATCTAAATAAAAGCTCTTGTGGTTTCACAAAAAGGAAAACCCACATATGTAAGAAAATTTGTGCAAGTCATGAGCTGATAAGTGTCTACTGTTCAGATGATATAAAATCTCTAGCAACTCATAGTTTTAAAATGTTGATCAAAATTAAAAGCATGAAAATGATATCAATGAAAATTTACCCAAAGAAGATATACAAATGACCAATAAGCACATGAAAAGATTCTCAACATTCTTAGCCATTAAAGACGTATAAATGCAAACCACAATGTGTTATCCCACCATTTGATCCAGCTGTTCCACTCCTAGGTATATACCCAACAATATTGAAAATAAGATCACACAAATACTTGTATAAAAATGCTCATGGAAGCATTGCTGATTATATCCAAAATGGAGATAGCCCAAATGCCTAACATCTGATAAATAGATATAGAAATTGCAGTATGTCCACACAAAACTATTATTAAAAAGGAATAGAGGGTCAGGAGCAAGATGGCTGAATAGTAACAGCTCCAACCTCCAGCTCCCAGCACGACTGACACAGAAGACGGGTGATTTCTGCATTTTCAACTGAGGTACCAGGTTCATCTCACTGGGGAATGCCGGACAGTTGGTGCTGGTCAGCTGGTGCAGCCCGACCAGCAAGAGCTGAAGCAGGGCGAGGCATTGCCAGACCTGGGAAGCACAAGGTGGAAGGGAATCCCTTTTCCTAGCCAAGGTAAACTGAGACATGCAACAACTGGAAAATCAGGTAGCTCCCACCCTAATACTGTGCTTTACAAAGGGTCATAGCAAACGGTACAACAGGAGATTATATCCAACACTTGGCCCAGAGGGTCACACGCCCAGGGAGTGGCCCTCATTGCTAGCACAGCAGTCTGAGATCTAACTGCAAGGCGGCAGCAAGGCTGGGGGAGGGGTGCCTGCCATTGCTGAGGCTTAAGTAGGTAAACAAAGCCACTGGGAACCTCGAAATGGGTGGAGCCCACCTCAGGTCAAAGAGGCCTGCCTGTCTCTGTAGACTCCACGTCTGGGTGGAGTCTGACAGCTGTCTGACAGCTTTGAAGAGAGCAGTGGATCTCCCATCATGGAGGTCGAGATCTGAGAATGGACAGACTGCCTACTCAAGTGGGTCGCAGACCCCTGAGTAGCCTAACTGGGAGACATCCCCCACTAGCTGCAGTCTGACACCTCACACCTCACATGGTGGGGTACACCCCTGAGACAAAGTTGCCAGAGCAAGAATTAGACAGCAGCACTCACTGCTCAGCAATATTCTATCTTCTGCAGCCTCTGCTGCTGATACCCAGGCAAACAGGGTCTGGAGTGGACCTCAAGTAATCTCCAACAGACCTACAGTTGAGGATCCTGACTGTTAGAAGGAAAACTAACAAACAGAAAGGACACCCACACCAAAACCCCATCAGTACGTCACCAATATCAAAGACCAAAGGCAGATAAAACCACAAAGATGGGAAAAAAGTAGGGCAGAAAAGCTGGAAATTTAAAAAATCAGAGCACATCTCCCCCTCCAAAGAAACACAGCTCATCACCAGGAATGGATCAAAGCAGGATGGAGAACGACTTTGATGAGTTGAGAGGAGAAGGTTTCAGTCGATCAAACTTGTCAGAGCTAAAGGTGGAACTACATACCCAGCACAAAGAAACTGAAAATCTTGAAAAAAGAATGGAAGAATGGATAAGTAGACTAATCAATACAGAGAAGGCCATAACGAACTGACAGAGATAAAAACCATGACACCAGAAATACGTAACAAATGCACAAGCTTCAGTAACCGACTCGATCAACTGGAAGAAAGAGTATCAATGACTGAAGATCAAATGAATGAAATGAAGCGAGAAGAGAAGTCTGGAGAAGAAAAGGAAAAAGAAACGAACAAAGCCTCCAAGAAATATGGGATTATGTGAAAAGACCAAATCTAAGTCTGATTGGGATGCCTGAAAGTGAGGGTGAAAACGGAACCAAGTTGGAAAACACTCTTCAGGATATCATCCAGGAGAACTTCCCCAACCTAGTAAGGCAGGCCAACATTCAAATTCAGGAAATACAGAGAATGCCACAAAGATATTCCTCAAGAAGAGCAACTCCAAGACACGTAATTGTCAGATTCACTAAAGTTGAAATGAAGGAAAAAATCTTAAGTGCAGCCAGAGAGAAAGGTCAGGTTACCCACAAAGGGAAGGCCATCGCACTAACAGCAGATCTCTCAGCAGAAACTCTACAAGGCAGAAGAGATTGGGGGGCAATATTCAATATTCTTAAAAAAATGTTCATATCCAGTCCAACAAAGTTTCATCAGTGAAGGAGAAATAAAATCCATTACAGACAAGCAAATGCTTAGAGATTTTGTCACCACCTGGCCTGTCCTACAAGAGATCCTGAGGGAAGCCCTAAGCATGGAAAGGAAAAACCAGTACCAGCCATTGCACAAACATGCCAAAATGTAAAGACCATCGATGCTAGGAAGAAAATGCATCAACTAACGAGCAAAATAACCAACTAATATCACAATGACAGGATCAAGTTCACACATAACAATGTTAACCTTCAATGTAAATGGACTAAATGGTCCAATTAAAAGACACAGTCCAGAAAATTGGATAAAGAGTCAAGGACCATCAGGTTGCTGTATTCAGGAGACCCAACTGACATGCAGAGACACACATAGGCTCAAAATAAAGGGATGCAGGAAGATCTACCGAGCAAATGGAGAAAAAAAAAAAAAAAAGAAGAAGAGGTTGCAATCCTAGTCTCTGGTAAAACAGACTTTAACCCATCAAAGATCAAAAGAGAAAAAGAAGGCCATTACATAAGGGTAAAGGGATCATCCCAATTCAACAGGAAGAGCTAACTATCCTAAATATATATGCACCCAATACAGGAGCACCTGGATTCATAAAGCAAGTCCTTAGAAACTTACAAAGAGATTAGACTCCCATACAATAATAATGGGAGAATTCAACACTTCACAGTCAACATTAGACAGATCAATGAGACAGAAAGTTAACAAGGATATCCAGGAATTGAACCCTATTCTGCACCAGGCAGACCTAATAGACATCTACAGAACTCTCCAACCCATATCAACAGAATACACATTCTTCTCAGCACCACATCTCACTTATTTCAAAATTGACCACACACTTGGAAGTAAAGCACTCCTTGGTAAATGTAAAAGAACAGAAATTATAACAAACGGTCTCTCAGACCACAGTGCAATCAAACTAGAACTCAGGACTAAGAAACTGAACCAAAATCGCTCAACTACATAGAAACTGAACAACCTGCTCCTGAATACTACTGGGTACATAACGAAATGAAGGCAGAAAAAAAGATGTTCTTTGAAACTAATGAGAAGAAAGATACAACATACCAGAATCTCTGGGACACATTTAAAGCAGTGTGTAGAGGGAAATTTATAGCACTAAATGCCCACAAGAGAAACAGGAAAGATCTAAAATTGACAATCTAATATTGCAATTAAAAGAACTAGAGAGGCAAGAGCAAACACATTCATAAGCTAGCAGAAGGCAAGAAATAACTAAGATCAGAGCAGAACTGAAGGAGATAGAGACATAAAAAACCCTCCAAAAAATCAATGAATCCAGGGGCTGGTTTCTTGAAGAGATCAACAAAATTGATAGACTGCTAGCAAGACTAATAAAGAAGAAAAGAGAGAGGCATCAAATAGACACAATAAAAAATTATGACGGGAATATCACCACTGAGGCCACAGAAATACAAACTACCATCAGAGAATACTATAAACACCTCTACGCAAATAAACTAGAAAACCTAGAAGAAATGGATAATTTCCTGGACACTTACACTCTCCCAAGATTAAACCAGGAAGAAGTTGAATCCCTGAATAGACCAATAACAGGCTCTGAAACTGAGGCAATAATTAATAGCCTACCAACCAAAAAAAGTCCAGAACAAGAAGGATTCAAAGTCGAATTCTACCGGAGGTACAAGCAAGAGCTGGTACCATTATTTCTGAAAATATTCCAATCAATAGAAAAAGAGGGAATCCTCCCTAACTCATTTTATGAGGCCAATATCATCGTGATACCAAAGCCTGGCAGAGACACAACAAAAAAAGAGAATTTTAGACCAATATCCCTGATGAACATCGATGCAAAAATCCTCAATAAAATATTGGCAAACCGAATCCAGCAGCACATCAAAAAGCTTATCCACCATGATCAAGTGGGTTTCATCCCTGGGATGCAAGGCTAGTTCAACATACACAAATCAATAAACATAATCCAGCATATAAACAGAACCAAACACAAAAACCACATGATTATCTCAATAGGTGCAGAAAAGGTCTTTGACAAAATTCAACAGCCCATCATGCTAAAAACTCTCAATAATTTTGGTATTGATGGGACCTATCTCAAAATCATAAGAGCTATTTATGACAAACCCACAGCCAATATCACACTGAATGGACAAAAACTGGAAGCATTCCCTTTGAAAACTGGTACAAGACAGGGATGCCCTCTCTCATCACTCCTATTCTACATAATGCTGGAATTTCTGGCTAGGGCAATCAGGCAAGAGAAAAAAATCAAGCGCACTCCATTAAGAAAAGAAGAAGTCAAATTATCCTTGTTTGCAGATGACATGATTGTATATTTAGAAAACCTCATTGTCTCAGCCCAAAATCTCCTTAAGATGATTAGCAACTTCAGCAAAGTCTCAGGATACAAAATTAATGTGCAAAAATCACAAGCATTCTTATACACCAGGAACAGACAAACAGAGAGCCAAATCAGGAATGAACTTCCATTCACAATTGCTTTAAAGAGAATAAAATACCTAGGAATCCAGCTTACAAGGATGTAAAGGACCTCTTCAAGGAGAACTACAAACCATCGCTCAGTGAAATAAAGAGGACACAAACAAATGGACGAACATACTATGCTCATGGATAGGAAGAATCAATATCATGAAAATGGCCATACCGCCCAAGGTAATTTACAGATTCAATGCCATCCCCATCAAGCCACCAATGATTTTCCTCACAGAATTGGAAAAAACTGCTTTAAAGTTCATATGGAACAAAAAAGAGCCCGCATTGCCAAGACAATCCTAAGTCAAAAGAACCAAGCTCGGGGCGGAGCAAGATGGCCGAATAGGAAAAGCTCCAGTCTCCAATCCCAGCACGAGCGACACAGAAGACCGGTGATTTCTGCACTTTCAACTGAGGTACTGGGGTCATCTCAATAGGGAGTGCCGGCCAATTGGTGCTGGTCAGCTGCTGCAGCCGGACCAGCAAGAGCTGAAGCAGGGCGAGGCATCGCCTCACCTGGGAAGCGCAAGGGGGAAGGAAATCCCTTTTCCTAGCCAGGGAACTCAGACACAAAACACCTGGAAAATCGGGTAATTCCTGCCCCAATACTGCGCTTTAAGCAAACGGGCACAACAGGAGAATATATCACACACCTGGCCGGGAGGGTCCCACGCCCACGGAGCCTCCCTCATTGCTAACACAGCAGTCTGCGGCGATCTATCTGCAAGGCAGCAGCGAGGCTGGGGGAGGGGTGCCCGCCATTGCTGAGGCTTAAGTAGGTAAACAAAGCTGCTGGGAAGCTCGAACTGGGTGGAGCTCACAGCAGCTCAAGGAAACCTGCCTGTTTCTGTACACTCCACCTCTGGGGACAGGGCACAGCTAAAAAACAACAGGGGAAGCAGCAGAAGCCTGTGCAGACGTGAACGACTCTGTCTGACAGCTTTGAAGAGAGCAGTGGATCTCCCTACACAGAGGTTGAGATATGAGAACGGACAGACTGCCTGCTCAAGTGGGTTCCTGACCCCTGAGTAGCCTAACTGGGAGACATCCCCCATTAGGGGCAGTCTGACACCCCACACCTCACACGGTGGAGTACACCCCTGAGAGGAAGCTTCCAAAGGAAGAATCAGACAGGTACACTCGCTGTTCAGCAATATTCTATCTTCTGTAACCTCTGCTGCTGATACCCAGGCAAACAGGGTCTGGAGTGGTCCTCAAGCAATCTCCAGCAGACCTATAGCTGAGGGTCCTGACTGTCAGAAGGAAAGCTATCAAACAGGAAGGACACCTATACCAAAACCCCATCAGTACGTCACCATCATCAAAGACCAGAGAGAGATGAAACCACAAAGATGGGGAAAAAGCAGGGTAGAAAACCTGGAAATTCAAAAAATAAGAGTGCATCTCCCCTGCAAAGGAGCGCAGGCCATCGCCAGCAACGGATCAAACCTGGTCAGAGAATGACTTTGACGAGATGAGAGAAGAAGGCTTCAGTCCATCAAACTTCTCAGAGCTAAAGGAGGAATTACGTACCCAGCGCAAAGAAACTAAAAGTCTTGAAAAAAGAGTGGAAGAATTGACAGCTAGACTAATTAATGCAGAGAAGGTCATAAAGGAAATGACAGAGATGAAAACCATGACACGAGAAATACGTGACAAATGCACAACCTTCAGTAACCGACTCGACCGACTGGAAGAAAGAGTATCAGATATTGAGGATCAAATGAATGAAATGAAGTGAGAAGAGAAACCAAAAGAAAAAAGAAGAAAAAGAAATGAACAAAGCCTGCAAGAAGTATGGGAGTATGTAAAAAGACCAAATCTACGTCTGATTGGGGTGCCTGAAAGTGAGGGGGAAAATGGAACCAAGTTGGAAAACACTCTTCAGGATATCCTCCAGGAGAACTTTCCCAACCTAGTAGGGCAGGCCAACATACAAATACAGGAAATACAGAGAACGCCACAAAGATATTCCTCCAGAAGGGCAACTCCAAGACACATAATAGCCAGATTCACCGAAGTTGAAATGAAGGAAAAAATCTTAAGGGCTGCCAGAGAGAAAGGTCGGGTTACCCACAAAGGGAAGCCCATCAGACGAACAGCAGATCTCTCAGCAGAAACTCTACAAGCCAGAAAAAAGTGGGGGCCAATATTGAACGTTCTTAAAGAAAAGAATTTTCAACCCAGAATTTCATATCCAGCCAAACTAAGTTTCATAAGAGAAGGAGAAATAAAATCCTTTACAGATAAGCAAATGCTTGGAGATTTTGTCACCACCAGGCCTACCTTGCAAGAGACCCTGAAGGAAGCCCTAAACATGGAAAGGAACAACCGGTACCAGCCATTGCAAAAACATGCCAAAATGTAAAGACCATCGAAGCTAGGAAGAAACTGCATCAACTAACGAGCAAAAAAAAAAAAAACAGTTAATATCATAATGGCAGGATCAAGTTCACACATCACAATATTAACCTTAAATGTAAATGGACTAAATGCTCCAATTAAAAGACACAGACTGGCAAACTGGATAAAGAGTCAAGACCGTTCAGTCTGCTGTATTCAAGAGACCCATCGCACATGCAGAGACATACATAGGCTCAAAATAAAGGGATGGAGGACGATCTACCAAGCAAATGGAGAACAAAAAAGCAGGGGTTGCAATCCCAGTCTCTGATAAAACAGACTTTAAACCATCAAAGATCAAAAGAGACAAAGAAGGCCATTACATAATGGTAAAGGGATCAATTCAACAGGAAGAGCTAATTATCCTAAATATATATGCACCCAATACAGGAGCACCCAGATTCATAAAGCAAGTCCTTAGAGACTTACAAAGAGACTTAGACTCCCCTACAGTAATAACGGGAGACTTCAACACTCCACTGTCAACATCAGACAGATCAACGAGACAGAAAGTTAACAAGGATATCCAGGAATTGAACTCATCTCTGCACCAAGCGGACCTAACAGACATCTATAGAACTCTCCACCCCAAATCAACAGAATATACATTCTTCTCAGCACCAAATTGCACTTATTCCAAAATTGACCACATAATTGGAAGTAAAGCACTCCTCAGCAAATGTAAAACAACAGAAATTATAACAAACGGTCTCTCAGACCACAGTGCAATCAAACTAGTACTCAGGACTAAGAAACTCAATCAAAACCGCTCAACTACATGGAAACTGAACAACCTGCTCCTGAATGACTACTGGGTACATAACGAAATGAAGGCAGAAATAAAGATGTTCTTTGAAACCAATGAGAACAAAGATACAACATACCAGAATCTCTGGGACACATTTAAAGCAGTGTGTAGAGGGAAATTTATAGCACACAATGTCCACAAGAGAAAGCAGGAAAGATCTAAAATTGACACTCTAACATCACAATTAAAAGAACTAGAGAGGCAAGAGCGAACACATTCAAAAGCTGGCAGAAGGCAAGAAATAACTAAGATCCGAGCAGAACTGAAGGAGATAGAGACACAAAAAACCCTCCAAAAATCAATGAATCCAGGAGTGGTTTTTTTGAAAAGATCAACAAAATTGACAGACCAATAGCAAGACTAATAAAGAAGAAAAGAGAGAGGAATCAATAGACCCAAGAAAAAATGATAAAGGGGATATCACCACCGACCCCACAGAAATACAAACTACCATCAGAGAATACTATAAACACCTCTACGCAAATGAACTAGAAAACCTAGAAGAAATGGATAATTTCCTGGACACTTACACTCTTCCAAGACTAAACCAGGAAGAAGTTGAATCCCTGAATAGACCAATAGCAGGCTCTGAAATTGAGGCAACAGTTAATAGCCTACCAACAAAAAAAATATCAGGACCAGACTGATTCACAGCTGAATTCTACCAGAGGTACAAGGAGGAGCTGGTACCATTCCTTCTGAAACTATTCCAATCAATAGAAAAAGAGGGAATCCTCCCTAACTCATTTTATGAGGCCAACATCATTCTGATACCAAAGCCTGGCAGAGACACAACAAAAAAAGAGAATTTTACACCAATATCCCTGAGGAACATCGATCCAAAAATCCTCAATAAAATACTGGCAAACCGGATTCAGCAGCAAATCAAAAAGCTTATCCACCATGATCAAGTGGGATTCATCCCTGGGACGTAAGGCTGGTTCAACATTCGCAAATCAATAAATGTAATCCAGCATATAAACAGAACCAAAGACAAGAACCACATGATTATCTCAGTAGATGCAGAAAAGGCCTTCGATAAAATTCAACAGCCCTTCATGTTAAAAACTCTCAGTAAATTCGGTATTGATGGAACGTACGTCAAAATAATAAGAGCTATTTATGACAAACCCACAGGTAATATCATACTGAATGGGCCAAAACTGGAAAAATTCCCTTTGAAAACTGGCACAAGACAGGGATGCCCTCTCTCACCACTCCTTTTAAACATAGTATTGGAAATTCTGCCCAGGTCAATCAGGCAAGAGAAATTTAAAAAGGACATCGAAATAGGAAGACAGGAAGTCAAATTGTCTCTGTTTGCAGATAACATGATTGCATATTGAGAAGATACCATCGTCTCAGCACAAAATCTCCTTAAAGTGATAAGCAACTTCCACAAAGTCTCAGGATACAAAATCAATGTGCAAAAATCATAAGCATTTCTATACAACAATAATAGACAAACAGCCAAATCATGAGTGAACTCTTATTCATAATTGCTACAAAGAGAAAAAAATACCTAAAAATACAACTTACAAGGGATGAGAGGGACCACTTCAAGGAGATCTACAAGTCACTGCTCAAGGAAATAAGAGAGAACACAAACAAATGGAAAAATATTCCATGCTCATGGATAGGAAGAATCAGTATTGAGAAAATGGCCATACTACCCAAAGCATTTATAGATTCAATGCTAGCACCATCAAGCTACCATTGACTTTCTTCATAGAATTAGATAAAACTACATTTCATATGGAACCAAAAAAGAGCCAGTATAGCTAAGACAATCCTAAGTAAAAAGAACAAAGCTGGAGGTGTCATGCTACCTGACTTCAAACTGTACTGCAAGGCTACATTAATGAAAACAGCATAATACTGGTACAAAAACAGATATATAGACCGATGGAACAGAACAGAGGTCTCAGAAATAGCGCCACACATCTGCATACATTCGATCTTTGACAAACCTGACAAAAACAAGAAATGGGGAAAGGATTCCCTATTTAATAAATGATGTTGGAAAAACTGGCTAGCCATATGCAGAAAACTGAAACTAGACCCCTTCATTACACTTTATACAAAAATTAACTCAACATGGATTAGAGACTTAAACATAAGACTTAAAAACATAAGAACCCTAGAAGAAAACCTAGGCAATACCATTCAGGACATAGGTATGGGCAAGAACTTCATGACTAAAACACCAAAACCAATGGCAACAATAGCCAAAATTGACAAATGGGATCTAATTAAACTAAAGAGTTCCTGCACAGCAAAAGGAACTACATCAGAGTGAACAGGCAACCTACAGAATGGTAGAAAATTTTTGCAATCTATCCATCTGAGAAAGGGCTAAAATCCAGAATCTATGAGGAACTTAAAGAAATTTACAAGAAAAAAAAAAAACCATAAAAAAGTGGTCAAAGTATATGAACAGACACTTCTCAAATGAAGGCATTTATGTGGCCAAGAAACATATGAAAATAAAAGCTCATCATCACTGGTCATTAGAGAAACGCAAATCAAAACCACAATGAGATATCATCTCATGCCAGTTAGAATGACGATCAATAAAATGTCTGGAAACAGCAGATGCTGCAGAGGATGTAGAGAAACAGGAGTGCTTTTACACTGTTGATGGTAGTGTAAATTAATTCAACCATTGTGGAACACAGTGTGGTGATTCCTCAAGAATCTAGAACTAGAAATACCATTTGGCCTAGCAATCCCATTACTGGGTATATAGCCAAAGGTTTATAAATCATTCTACTATAAAAACACATGCACACATATGTTTATTGCAGTACTATTCACAATAGCAAAGACTTGAAACCCCAACCCAAATTCTCATCAATTATAGACTGGATAAAGAAAATGTGACACATATATACCATGGAATACTATGCAGCCATAAAAAAGAATGAGTTCATGTCCTTTGCAGGGACATGGATGAAACTGGAAACCATCATTCTCAGCAAACTAACACAGGAACAGGAAACCAAACACTGCATGCTCTCACTCATAAGTGGGAGCTGAACAATGAGAACTTATGGGCACTGGGAGGGGAATATGACACACTGGGGCCTGTCGGGGGTTGAGGACAAGGGGAGAGTTGGCATTAGGAGAAATACCTAATGTAGATGACGGGTTGATGGGTACAGCAAACCACTATGGCACATGTATACCTATGTAGCAAATCTGCACATTCTGCACATGTATCCCAGACCTTAAGTATAATAAAAAGTATTTCTGGGCAGATGAAAAATACTTAAACATTTACATTCAATCCAGTAAAAGTCCAATGCATTCTATTAAACCTTGTAATATATTAGTGATTATAACCAGCAGCATTTAAGCGTACCTCATATGCATGATTAAGTTATTGAGAACTTACATGTATTATCTCTGAGATAAAGTTTGCTGCATCCTTAGATGCTTGTGTATAAATAGAACTTGTATATGTATTTGTATGTGTGTGTGTTTTTTCTAATTGGGGGATATATCATTTATCTGTCTCTAAGAGTACATAAATAAGTTTACATTTTGGAAATAATTATGAAGTGAACACCCAAATAATTTCTATCCAGAACAAGAAAGATAATATTTCTATTGCCCAAATAAACCATTACTTGTACCACTGCCTTATTGATATTTTCTCACTAATAAACACCACCTAGAGTTAAAAAAAAAATACCCATACACATTCACGCTCAAATTTAATTGTGAAGAAAGATACATTATACAAATGGAAAACAAAAGCAAGTAGGAGTAGAAAGTCATATCATATTAAAACGCTTGAAACCAAAAATAAAAATAGTTTAAAAAGACAGAGAAGGCCATTATGCGATGATAAAGAGTTCAGTACAAAATATAATTTAGCTGTGCCAAATATACATTCACTCAACAACAGACCACCCAAATTCATGAAATAAATATACTGGACCTAAGAGAAAAGATTGATATTAACAAAATAATAGTGAGAAACTTCCATGCCTTATAGACATCACCAGACAAATTATCAATGTACAAAACTAACAAAGAAACTCTGGACTTAAACTAGACTATGGAACAACTGTGCCTAATGGGCATTTACAGGAATAAATGTAGAATATGCACGCTTCTTATCTGAGCATGGAATTTCTCCAAAATTAACCATATGCTTGGTCATAAGGCAAGTCTTAATAAATTTTTAAAAATTTCAATTATATCAATTACTTTATGAACCACAGTGGAATAAAATTAGAAATGAACATCAGGCCGGGCACAGTGACTCATGCCTGTATGCCTAGCACTTTGAGAGGACAAGGAAGGGGGATTGCTTGATGTCAGTAATTTGAGATCAGCCTGGCCATCATGATGAAACCCTGTCTCTACTAAAAATACAAGAAATTAGGCAGGCGTCATAGTGTGCACTCATAGTCTCAGCTATTTGGGAGGCTGAGGCAGGAGAACCCCTTGAATCCAGAAGGTAGAGGTTGTAGTGAGCTGTGATTGCCCCACTGCCCTCCAGCCTGAGTCACAGAGACGCTGGCTATTAAAGAAAAGGAAGAAAAAATAAATACCAGTAGAAACCCTTAAAACTGTACAAGTACATGGAAACTAAACAACTTGCTCTGGAACAACTTTTAAGTAAACAATAAAATAAGGTCAAAATTTAAAAATCTTCGGTAGCAAATGAAAACAGAGACAACACACCAATACCTCTGGAAAACAAAAGCAGTAGTAAAGGACATTTTATAGCATTACATTTTTATATCAAAGAGACAGATTTCAAATAAGCAACATAACATCACCCCTCAAAAAAACTAGAAAAACAAGAACAAGTCAAATCCAAAGCTAACAGAAGAAATAACAATGGTCATAGCAGAACTATGTTAGCTTGAGATGAAAAAAGGGAAAATACAAAGAATCCAAGAAATAGAAATTTATTATTTAAAATATACACAAAATTGACAGAGCACTAGCTAGACTAACAAAGAAAAAAGAGATAATATTCAAATAAGCACAAGCAGGAATGATAAAGGTGATATTACACTGGGTAACAGAGAACTGCAAAAGAACCTAAAAGAATACTATGAACACTTCAAAGCACACACACTAGAAAACAGAGAGAACATAATAAATTCTTTTAAACATACAACTTCCAAAAATTATTTTATTTTATTTTACTTTACTATTTTATTTTATTTTATTTTATTTTATTTTATTTTATTTTATTTCAGAGACAGAGTTTGGCTACATTGCCCAGATTTGTCTTGAACTCCTGGCCTCCAACAATCCTCTTGCTTAAGCCTCTCAAACTGCTAAGATTACAGGTGTGAGCCACCACACCCCGCCTATCTCCCACAATTGAATCAGAAAGAATTAGTGACACTGAGAAGACCAATACAAGTAATGAAATCGAATCAATATTTTAAAATCTTCCAAAAAATAAGCTTAGGGCCAGACAGAGTTACAGCTTAATTTTACCAGATATATGTATATTAATCTTACTAAAACGATCCCCAGAAATTAAGGAAGAGAGATCTCTTACTAACTCATTTTATAAATACAGTGTCACCTTGATACCAAAGTCAGGCAAGTACAAAACAAGAAAGTATAGGCCAATATCCATGATAAACATAAATGCAAAAATTTTCAACAAAATATTAGCAAATGAATCCAATAGCACATTAAAGTATAATTTATTATGATCGAATTGGGTTTTTTCCAGGGATGATAATGAACCAAGGATGGTTCAACATATGCAAACCTATAAATGCGATTTATCACATAACAGAATAAAGTATATAAACCATATAATAATCACCACAGATCCTTGAAAAGCATTTGATAAAATCTAACACCTTTTCATGATAAAAATCCTGAACAAACTAGGCAAAGATAGAATATACCTCTAATAAGAAAAGCCATACATGACATATCCACAGCCAACATCACACTGAATGGAAAAAAGTTGAATGTATTTTTTTCTAGTAATTCCAAAGATGTACACTATCATCACTCCTATTCAAATTCATACTGACAGTTCAGGCCAGAGAAATTGGGCAAGTGTAAGAAATAAAAGGCAATTAAATTAGAAAAGCAGAAGAAAATTTATCTCTGTTCACTAACGACATGATTATAAACCTAGAAAACCCTAAAAACTCCCTTAGAACTCTTAGAAAAACTCTTAGAAGAGTTCTAAACTTGATAAGCAATTTCAGTAAAGTCTCAAAATATAAAATTAACATATGAAAGTTACGAGCTTTCCAATACAATGAAATTTCAAACTGAGAACCAATTAGCAACTCAATCTTATTAATAAGAGACACACACAAAAAATATAATACCAAGGAATACATTTAACCAAAGAGGAGAAAAATTTTGGTAAGGAAAACTACAAAACACTGATGACACAAACAAATGGAAAAATACATCCCATGCTCACAGAGTGAAAGAATCAGTATGATCAAAATGACCATATTGCCCAAAGTGGTCTACAATTCAACGAAGTTTTATCAAATTGCCTCAATGATTTTTCTTTTCTTTCTTTTTTTTTTATTATACTTTAAGTTCTAGGGTACATGTGCATAAGATACAAGTTTGTTACATATGTATACTTGTGCCATGTTGGTGTGCTGCAACCATCCACTTGTCAGCACCCATCAATTCATCATTTATATCAGGTGTAACTCCCAATGCAATCCCTCCCCCCTCCCCCCTCCCCATGATAGGCCCCGGTGTGTGATGTTCCCCTTCCCGAGTCCAAATGATCTCATTGTTCAGTTCCCACCTATGAGTGAGAACATGCGGTGTTTGGTTTTCTGTTCTTGTGATAGTTTGTTAAGAATGATGGTTTCCAGCTGCATCCATGTCCCTACAAAGGGCGCAAACTCATCCTTTTTTTATGGCTGCATACCATTCCATGGTGTACATATGCCACATTTTCTTAATCCAATCTGTCACAGACGGACATTTGGGTTGATTCCAAGTCTTTGCTATTGTGAATAGTGCCACAATAAACATAGATGTGCATGTGTCTTTATAGCAGCATGATTTATAATACTTTGGGTACATACCCAGGAGTGGGATGGCTGGGTCATATGGTACATCTAGTTCTAGATCCTTGAGGAATTGCCATACTGTTTTCCATAATGGTTGAACTAGTTTACAATCCCACCAACAGTGTAAAAGTGTTCCTATTTCTCCACATCCTCTCCAACACCTGTTGTTTCCTGACTTTTTAATGATTGCCATTCTAACTGGTGTGAGATGGTATCTCATTGTGGCTTGGACCTGCATTTCTCTCATGGCGAGTGATGATGAGCATTTTTTAATGTGTCTGTTGGCTGTATGAATGTCTTCTTTTGAGAAATGTCTGTTTATATCCTTTGCTCACTTTTTGATGGGGTTGTTTGTTTTTTTCTTGTAATTTGTTTGAGTTCTTTGTAGATTCTGGATATTAGCCCTTGTCAGATGCGTAGATTGCAAAAATTTTCTCCCATTCTGTAGGTTGCCTGTTCACTCTGATGGTAGTTTCTTTTGCTGTGCAGAAGCTCTTTAGTTTAATTAGATCCCATTTGTCAATTTTGGCTTTTGCTGCTGTTGCTTTTGGTGTTTGAGACATGAAGTCATTGCCCATGCCTATATCCTGAATGGTACTACCTAGGTTTTCTTCTAGGGTTTTTATGGTATTAGGTCTAACATTTAAGTCTCTAATCCATGTTGAATTAATCTTCGTATAAGGAGTAAGGAAAGGATCCAGTTTCAGCTTTCTACTTATGGCTAGCCAATTTTCCCAGCACCATTTATTAAATAGGGAATCCTTTCCCCATTTCTTGTTTTTGTCAGGTTTGTCAAAGATCAGATGGCTGTAGATGTGTGGTATTATTTCTGAGGACTCTGTTCTGTTCTATTGGTCTATATCTCTGTTTTGGTACGAGTACCTTGCTGTTTTGGTTACTGTAGCCTTGTAGTATACTTTGAAGTCAGGTAGTGTAATGCCTCGAGCTTGATTCTTTTGACTTAGGATTGTCTTGGCAATGGGAGCTCTTTTTTGGTTCCATATGACTTTAAAACAGTTTTTTCCAATTCTGTGAAGAAAGTCATTGGTTGCTTGATGGGGATGGCATTGAATCTATAAATCACCTTGGGCAGTATGGCCATTTTCACGATATTGATTCTTCCTATCCATGAGCATGGTATGTTCTTCCATTTGTTTGTGTCCTCTTTGATTTCACTGAGCAGTGGTTTGTAGTTCTCCTTGAAGAGGTCCTTTACATCCCTTGTAAGTTGGATTCCTAGGTATTTTATTCTCTTTGAAGCAATTGTGAATGGAAGTTCATTCCTGATTTGGCTCTCTGCTTGTCTGTTCCTGGTGTATAAGAATGATTGTGATTTTTGCACATTAATTTTGTATCCTGAGACTTTGCTGAAGTTGCTTATGAGCTTAAGGAGATTTTGGGCTGAGACGATGGGGTTTTCTAAATATACCATCATGTCATCTGCAAACAGGGACAATTTGCCTTCTTCTTTTCCTAACTGAATACCCTTGATTTCTTTCTCTTGCCTGATTGCCCTAGCCAGAATTTCCAACACTATGTTGAATAGGAGTGGGGAGAGAGGGCATCCCTGTCTTGTGCCGGTTTTCAAAGGGAATTTTTCCAGTTTTTGCCCATTCACTATGATATTATCTGTGGGTTTGTCATAAATAGCTCTTATTATTTTGACGTACGTTCCATCAATACCGAATTTGTTGAGCGTTTTTAGCATAAAGGGCTGTTGAATTTTGTCAAAAGCCTTTTCTGCATCTATTGAGCTAATCATTTGGTTCTTGTCTTTGGTTCTGTTTATATGCTGGATTACGTTTATTGATTTGCGAATGTTGAACCAGCCTTACGTCCCAGAGATGAAGCCCACTTGATCATGGTGGATAAGCTTTTTGATTTGCTGCTGAATTCGGTTTGCCAGTATTTTATTGAGGATTTTTGCATCGATGTTCATCAGAGATATTGGTCTAAAATTCTCGCCTTTTGTTGTGTCTCTGCCAGGCTTTGGTATCAGGATGATGTTGGCTTCATAAAATGAGTTAAGGAGGATTCCCTCTTTTTCCATTGATTGGAATAGTTTCAGAAGGAATGGTACCAGCTCCTCCTTGTACCTCTGGTAGAATTCAGCTGTGAATCCATCTGGTCCTGGACTTTTTTTGGTGGTAGGCTATTAATTGTTGCCTCAATTTCAGAGCCTGCTATTGGTCTATTCAGGGATTCAAATTCTTCCTGGTTTAATCTTGGGAGAGTGTAAGTGTCCAGAAAATTATCCATTTCTTCTAGATTTTCTAGTTGATTTGCGTAGAGGTGTTTATAATATTCTCTGATGGTAGTTTGTATTTCTGTGGGGTCAGTGGTGATATCCCCTTTATCATTTTTTATTGCGTCTATTTGATTCCTCTCTCTTTTCTTCTTTATTAGTCCTCCTAGTGGTCTGTCAATTTTGTTGATCTTTTCAAAAATCCCACTCCTGGATTCATTGATTTTTTGGAGGGTTTTTTGTGTCTCTATCTCCTTCAGTTCTGCTCTGATCTTAGTTATTTCTTACCTTCTGTTGGCTTTTGAATGTCTTTGCTCTTCCCTCTCTAGTTCTTTTAATTGTGATGTTAGAATGTCAATTTTAGATCTTTCCAGCTTTCTCTTGTGGCATTTAGTGCTATAAATTTCCCTCTACACACTGCTTTAAATGTGTCCCAGAGATTCTGGTATGTTGTATCTTTGTTCTCATTGGTTTCAAAGAACATCTTTATTTCTGCCTTCATTTCGTTATGTACCCAGTAGTCATTCAGGAGCAGGTTGTTCAGTTTCCATGTAGTTGAGCGGTTTGGATTGAGTTTCTTAGTCCTGAGTTCTAGTTTGATTGCACTGTGGTCTGAGAGACAGTTTGTTATAATTTCTGTTCTTGTACCTTTGCTGAGGAGTGCTTTACTTCCAATTATGTGGTCAATTTTGGAATAAGTGCGATGTGGTGCTGAGAAGAATGTATATTCTGTTGATTTGGGGTGGAGAGTTCTATAGATGTCTATTAGGTCCGCTTGGTGCAGAGATGAGTTCAATTCCTGGATATCCTTGTTAACTTTCTGTCTCGTTGATCTGTCTCATGTTGACAGTGGAGTGTTGAAGTCTCCCATTATTATTGTATGGGAGTCTAATCTCTTTGAAAGTTTCTAAGGACTTGCTTTATGAATCTGGGTGCTCCTGTATTGGGTGCATATATATTTAGGATAATTAGCTCTTCCTGTTGAATTGATCCCTTTACCATTATGTAATGGCCTTCTTTGTCTCTTTTGATCTTTGATGATTTAAAGTCTATTTTACCAGAAACTAGTATTGCAACCCCTGCTTTTTTTTGTTTTCCATTTGCTTGGTAGATCTTCCTCCATACCTTTTTTTTGAGCGTCTCTGCATGTGAGATGGGTCTCCTGAATACAGCAGACTGATGGGTCTTGACTCTTTATCCAGTTTGCCTGTGTCTTTTAATTGGAGCATTTAGTCCATTTACATTTTAAGGTTAATATTGTGATGTGTGAACTTGATCCTGTCATTATGATATTAACTGGTTATTTTTCTCGTTATTTGATGCAGTTTCTTCCTAGCCTCGATGGTCTTTACATTTTGGCATGTTTTTACAATGGCTGGTACCGTTGTTCCTTTCCATGTTTAGGGCTTCCTTCAGGGTCTCTTGTAAGGCAGGCCTGGTGGTGACAAAATCTCTAAGCATTTGCTTATCTGTAAAGGATTTTATTTCTCCTTCACTGATGAAACTTAGTTTGGCTGGATATGAAATTCTGGGTTGAAAATTCTTTTCTTTAAGAACGTTGAATATTGGCCCCCACTCTCTTCTGGCTTGTAGAGTTTCTGCCGAGAGATCTGCTGTTAGTCTGATGGGCTTCCCTTTGTGGGTAACCCGACCTTCTCTCTGGCTGCCCTTCAGATTCTTTCCTTCATTTCAACTTTGGTGATCTGGCAATTATGTGTCTTGGAGTTGCTCTTCTGGAGGAGTATCTTTGTGGCATTCTCTGTATTTCCTGAATTTGAATGTTGGCCTGCCCTACTAGGTTGGGGAAGTTCTCCTGGATGATATCCTGAAGAGTGCTTTCCAACTTGGTTCCATTTTCCTCCTCACTTCCAGGCACCCCAATCAGATGTAGATTTGATCTTTTTACATAATCCCATACTTCTTGCAGGCTTTGTTCATTTCTTTTTCTTCTTTTTTCTTTTGGTTTCTCTTCTCGCTTCATTTCATTCATTTGATCTTCAATCGCTGATACTCTTTCTTCCAGTTGATCGAGTCAGTTACTGAAGCTTGTGCATTTGTCACGTATTTCTCATGTCATGGTTTTCATCTCTGTCATTTCGTTTATGGCCTTCTCTGCATTAATTATTGTAGTTATCAATTCTTCCACTCTTTTTTCAAGATTTTTCATTTCTTTGCGCTGGGTACGTAATTCCTCCTTTAGCTCTGAGAAGTTTGATGGACTGAAGCCTTCTTCTCTCATCTCGTCAAAGTCATTCTCTGACCAGCTTTGATCCGTTGCTGGCGATGGGCTGCGCTCCTTTGCAGGGAAAGATGTGCTCTTATTTTTTGAATTTCCAGCTTTTCTCCCCTTCTTTTTCCCCATCTTTGTGATTTTATCTGCCTCTGGTCTTTGATGATGGTGACGTACTGATGGGGTTTTGGTATAGGTGTCCTTCCTGTTTGATAGTTTTCCTTCTGACAGTCAGGACCCTCAGCTGTAGGTCTGTTGGAGACTGCTTGAGGTCCACTCCAGACCCTGTTTGCCTGGGTATCAGCAGCAGAGGTTACAGAAGATAGAATATTGCTGAACAGTTAGTGTACCTGTCTGATTCTTACCTTGGAAGCTTCCTCTCAGGGGTGTACTCCACCGTGTGAGGTGTGGGGTGTCAGACTGCCCCTAGTGGCGGATGTCTCCCAGTTAGGCTACTCGGGGGTCAGGGACCCACTTGAGCAGGCAGTCTGTCCGTTCTCAGATCTCAACCTCTGTGTAGGGAGATCCACTGCTCTCTTCAAAGCTGTCAGACAGAGTCGTTCACGTCTGCACAGGCTTCTGCTGCTTCCCCTGTTGTTTTTTAGCTGGCCCTGTCCCCAGATGTGGAGTCTACAGATACAGGCAGGTTTCCTTGAGCTGCTGTGAGCTCCACCCAGTTCGAGCTTCCCAGCGGCTTTCTTTACCTACTTAAGCCTCAGCAGTGGCGGGCGCCCCTCCCCGAGCCTCACTGCTGCCTTGCAGTTAGATCGCAGACTGCTGTGTTAGCAATGAGGGAGGCTCCGTGGGCATGGGACCCTCCCAGCCATGTGTGCGATATATTCTCCTGGTGTGGCCGTTTGCTTAAAGCGCAGTATTGGGGTGGGAGTTTCCCGATTTTCCAGGTGTTGTGTGTCTCAGTTCCCCTGACTAGGAAAAGGGATTCCCTTCCCCCTTGCACTTCCCAGGTGAGTTGATGCCTCGCCCTGCTTCAGCTCTCACTGGTCGGGCTGCAGCAGCTGACCAGCACCGATTGTCCGGCACTCCCTAGTGAGATGACCCCAGTACCTCAGTTGAAAATGCAGAAATCACCGGTCTTCTTTGTTGCTCACGCTGGGAGACTGGAGCTGTTCCTGTTCATCCATCTTCAATTATTTTTCATAGAATTTGAAAATATATCCCAAAGTTCATATGAAAAAAACAAACAAAAATCTCAGATAGCCCAACCAATCTTAAACAAAATAGTGAACCTGGAATAATCACATTGCCTGACTTCAAATTACACTACAAATATGTAGTAAGCAAAATAGCACAGTACTAGTATAAAACTAGAAACATAGATCAATGAACAGAATAGAGAACCTGGAAATAAAGTCACATCCCTACAACCAATTGATCTTTGCTAAAGTTGACAAAAATAAACAATGGAGATAAAACACCCTATTCAATAAATGGTGCTAGGAAAACTGACTAGCCAAATGTGTAGGAATGAACCTGGATTCTTATCTCGCACCTTATACAAAAAATAACTCAAGATAAAATACTAAACATAAGACCTGAAACTAGAAAAATTCTGGAACAATATCTAAGAACTCTTCTGGACATTGACCTAGGCAAAAAAAAAAAAGTGTTACAAAGAGCACAAAAGCAAATGCAACAATTAACAGAAATGGAGAAATGGGCCTTAATTAAATTAAAAACTTTCATCACAGCAGAAGAAACAATCAACAGAACAAACACAAAACCTATAGGAGAAAAAATTTGCAAATTAAAATCAGAATGAGATGTCACCTTACAGTAGTCAGAATGGCTATTATTAAAAAGACAAAAAACAACAGATGTTGTCATGGATGCTGACTAAAGGGAATGTTCTTACACTGTTGATGGGAATGTCAATTGGCTCAATGAAAAACAGTATGATGATATCTCAAAAACCAAAAATTGAACTACTATTTGACCCAGAAATTCCACTGCTGGCTATCCACACAATGGAAATGCAATCATTATATTTTAAAAAAGACACATGCATTCATATGTCTATCTCAGCACTATTTACAATAGTATAGTCATGGACACAACTTATGTGCTCATCAACGGCAGACTGGATAAAGAAAATTTGATATATAGATAGGCATCTGAGGTATACATAAACTGGAGGAACAATGTGTGTGTGTGTAGTGGTGTGTGTGTGTCTGTGTGTGTGTGTTTAGCAAATCAATTGCATTAATATATTTGCAGTGATTTTATTTGGGAAAAGAACTTATAGGCTCTAGCTGATAAATATGTTCATCATAATGCTTTCCCCAATGTTTTAATTGTTGAAATGTGTATACTTAGAATGGAGAGAGACTCATAGAAACTTGCACAATGTCATGAGTGCCCCTCCCGAGAATAAAAATCACAACATCCAAGCTGTTGGTAAAATTAGATCAGGTATGATTTTCCACATGCATGTAAATTTCTAAGCTTAGTATTTGGGTAAAGTTCTATATTTAGAGAAGATTACCAGATAAGAGAATCCCAGTAAAGAGGCTGAAAGAAACAGAGAATTCCTTTAGAAAGCAAGACCAGATTCTCCCACAAATATAATCATGCTCCCAAATCACTAGTTTTGATTAGTCCATAGTGTCACAAACATGAAATTCAACCAAGTGAGCTTGCTGAAAGGCTAAGAAGAGTAAACCATATACACTAGCTAGGCAAATTTAACCTGCACATGAAGGCTATGCTCTTGGTCAACATAAAATTAAAACACAGATATTTATCCCTGCAATATTAATAATATTAGGAAATTTAAGCATTCAGTAATATGATGTGACTGGAATTGAGCAGAGAAGGAGCTATTGTAGAAATAATTATACCAAAATGGCAACATGTAATCTGGTCTGAGATGATAACAACCAAAAACATTTAAAGAGAGGGTGGAATATGGCTAAATATAAGAAGTACAAAGGCACTAAATTTTCAGATTTCACAGCCAAAAACCAGTAGATAATTGCCTTGTTTCAGATATCAACTGAGAATTAGAGATATAACAAAAGATTATCTAATTTTGCATACATTAATAACACTTAGGGGACTATGTTAAAACTTAAATTTCTGTGTTTTAGAGTTTCTGATCCAGAGGCTTTGGGATGAAAGCATCAAATTCAGATTTCTAACAAGTTCCCAGATGATGCTGATGCTACTGTTTCAGAAGCCACAGGGATTTGGATTTGGGGATGTGGAGACTGTGAATATAACAAGTCTTTGAGATATATTGACCATAAAGAGAAGGAGATAAGTGATGTTGTAGCTAGAGGAGAAATTGGGATAAATTATAGCATGTCTGTTTAGTAATGAGAGTAATAGAGAAAAAAGAAGGAAAAATGATAACATAAGAGAAGCAAGGGAAAATTTCTGGAGAAATTTTCTTGGATAATTGTTAGTTGTGAATTACATCTAGTGCATATATGAACTGAAATGTTTCCAAATAGGAGCCTTAAGAGTTAATTCAAAATCAAAAGGAAATTCAAAGCATTATTGACACAGATTCAGTAGATGAAGTGGCACATAGTTACAGTAAAAGCTTATGGAAGTTCTCCCCTAATCGTTTCTATGTGATTAATGACATAAAACGCAATGTTATTAGCTGTGAATAAGGATGAGAGAGAAGATGATGAAAATGTGAGAAAGAAAAAGGTAGGAAATAGTCATCCTAAAGTGTGGGAAAATGAATTGACTTGAGCATTGTCCACCTTCATATTAGAGTCATCTAGAAAGTTGTTAAAAATTTGGGATATATGGGCACCTACATAGATCAATTGGGGCTAAATTCAGGGCATTTGTATTGCTAAAAGATCTGAATATCATTCTAATACTCATTCATGTGTGGAGAAATGACTGGACTAGGAACATGTGGTACTATTGTCAGACAACTTTAAAGACGCTCTTCAATTTGTGGTCATGAATTTAAAATGGGGACGTTCAGCACGATTGTGCCTTTTTGCAGCTATGTTCAGCTAGAGGGATGTAGGTTTGACATAGATTGCTGATTTAACTGGAAATTGACTTTAGCTAGAGCAATTCATCAAACTTAGATAGAGAGAAGAAGGAGGACAAGATATCTGATATATATAAACAGGAGAGACAGTGTAAGGATTGATCAAACACTTGAAACTGAGTTTGGAGGGAAGTGAGAATGTTAGGTTGAGGGGCAGTGAAAAAGTTTAGAGCAACTGTATAATAGGTTTTGTTGAAGTAGAAATCTAATTTTCTACTTCAGGTTGACTGTGGGAATTCGCTGGGGAGATGAATAGCATCAAGCCATTTATAAAGGATCTATCCCATAGCCCAAACACTTTCTGAAACTTCCTGCTTCCAACATTGTAGATCAAATTTCAAGATAAGATTTGGAGGGGACAAATATTCAGCCTACATAATGGGCTTACATCAACTGCAAAGCTTTTGTACAGAAAATGAAATAACACAGTGAAAAATATAACCTATAGAAGGGACAAAAATATTTGCAAACTATTCACCTGACAGGGAATTAATATCCAGAATATATAAGAAACTTGACAGCAAAAAACCCAAACAAACAATCTAATTAAAAGTGTAAAAAAGACCTGAACAGATATATCTTAAAAGAAGATATACACAAAGCAAAGAAATACATGAAAAAATGTAGAACATTACTGATCATCATGGAAAAGCAACTTGAAATCACAATTATATATTACCTCACACCAGTTAGAATGGCTACTATTAATACCAGGAAGACAAAACATAACAAATGCTGTTGAGGATACCAAGAAAAAAATAAATCTAACATTCTCTTGGTAGGAATGTAAAACAGTACAGCTATTATGGAGAATAGTATGGAGGTTTTTCAAAAAACTAGAAATACATCTACCTTATGATTCAGAAATTCCACTATTGGGCATATATCCAAAGAAAATGATATCAGTATATCAGAGAAATACAACACTATATTAATTGCAGCATTATTTACCATAGTTAAGATGCAGAATCAACTTAAATATTTATCAGTAGATGAATTGATAGGTAAAATATACTTAATGGGATTCTGTTCATCCATAAAAAATGAAATTGCATCATTTGCACCAACATGGATGAGCCTAGAGAACATTATGTGAAGTGAAACAAGCCAAGAACAGAAAAATGAATACTGCATATTCCTTCTAATATGTGAAGGCTAACAAATTGATCTCATAGAAGTAGAAAGCAGAATAGTAGTTACAAAAGTGTGGGAAAAGTAGGAGCGGAAAAACGCAGGGAGAGATTGATTCAAGGATTCAAAATTAAAGATTGATAGGAGGAATACTTTCTAATGTTCTATAGCACTTCAGGGTGACTATAGTTAATAATTCATTATGCATTTTCAAATAGCTGAAAGAGAGTGTTTCAAAGGTTTTCAACCAGACCAAATAATAAACATTTGAGGTGATGAATATGCTAATTACCCTGATTGATCATTATATATTGTGTTTATCAAAGTATCAGTATTTAATCAATTAATATTAATGTAAAATTATTAGATGTCAATTAAAATAATAATAACTGATAATACAAAGAACATATGTTACTACATCACAAACATTTTTTAATAATTTGTGTGCTGGCCATGAGAATGCAGCTCACACACCTCCAGGTGTGTGATACAATACAATTACAGGATGTTATTGAAAGAGAATGCCAGGTGCTGTGTTGATATTCATGCTGTGTTTGCCAGGCCATCTCACAAGGGACTGCACCTAGCCAATAACTAAGCAATGCAAAGATATGAAAACTGGCTCTTTCCTGAGAATTAGGGCACTCGTCTGACAGGCAACTTTGACTTGAGGCCTGTCAGGGGCCTTGGTAACCTTTCTTTAGGCTGCTTAGTAGTAGGAGCTTCTACTCAACCAACCTTCTTTCTTTCCCTCTTTCCTTCTTTCCTTCCTTCCTTCTTTCTTTCCTTCCTTCCTTCCTTCTTCCTTCCTTCCTTTTTCCTATCTTGCATTAAAGTCTGACACTTTTCCCAGCCTCACCCAACTCCCTCACCATTTGCTCCCACTGGCCAAACTCTGGCATGTTTAATTTTTTCTGACATCTGTTTCTTGGAGAACCCAAACTAGCACAGTTTGGTAACTGTTTTACAATATAACTGGTTTCTTTTATAATAAAACATACTTTATTTTATTTTTGTCAAATCACTACTTTCACAAGAACATGCTTATCTCCAAATGCATTAAGTTGTATGCATTAAATATTTACTGCTTTTTGTATGCCAACTGCATCTCTATAAGTGGTTTAACATTATTTATTTATTTTGTTTAACTGACAAATAAAAATTATATACATTTGTTGTCCACAACAAGATGTTTTAAATTATTCATACTCTGTGGAATGTCTAAATTTAGCTAGTTAACATATGCGTTATGTCACATAAATATTATCATTTGGGATAAAAACACAATTTACTCCCTCAGTAATTTTCAAGAATACAGTATGTTGTTATTAATTATAGTCACTGTATTATTCAATAGAGCTTATGATCATATTGCTCTTATATACTTGAAATTTTGTGTCTTTTGGTAAACTTCTTCTAAACACCCCTGCACCACACACACCTACTCACCCCTGGTAACCATCATTTTACTCTCTAGTTCTAGGATATCCACATTTTTAGATTTCACATATAAGAACATGTGGTATTTGTCTTTATGTGCCTGGCTTATTTAACTTATCATCATTATCTCTTGGTTTATCCATGTCACAAATGACAAATTTTTCTGACATGGAAAATTGCTGAGAGTCTTGAAAACAGGTATGCCCATGTTGGACTTGCCAAATTTGATGCCACTGAAAATTCTGAATTATCCCAGAATCTCAATTTTAGCCCTCCAAACCCCTTGTAGGGTTGGTCTTGGAGCAGTTTTATCCAACTAGAATCCTGCCTGAAGACATACTTATCTAAGTTTCTGTTGCAGATTGGCCAAACTCCATCTACCAGTAGATTTTCAAATAGCCAATAATGTCAGTCCTGACCCCTCCTGCCTGAAGTCTGAGTTCTTTCTACCTGAGGTCCCAGGTGAATGCATGTCCGTCAGTGCCTATACAGACTGATGGGTTGACATAAGTCACATTGTGGATCTTAAAATGGCCCTATAAACTAGTTCCGGCCCTTTTTGACTACAATATGGAAAAGGCCTTCTTGCCCAGAAATTCATTGGGAGACACCTATCCATCACTATAGAGAAAGGTTGGAAGACCTGAATTTTGGTTATGGACCTGAAAAAAAATGTTGTCTCAGATCTAGCCCATTAGAGCTGCAGATGTGAACAGTTCAGTCATAACAGGGACACATTTAGTGATCCAGTGGAAGGTTTTCCAGAGACATAAAGGAAGTCACAGTAGTCAGCACACCTGGTAATAGACTTTCTGTTTGAGAATATTAAAGTAAACCTGCCCAACCCAGTACTAGTTGCTCATGGGACTCCAGCCTGGGCTGTATCAGCCATGCCAAACCTGGACTTAGGGTACCCTCTAACATTGCAATGGTTGCAGTGATCATGGGTTAGGGGAACACAACAGTTTTCTCAGAATTTCTGAACAGGCATATTGTAGAAATACTATCATAGACAATGACAAACTCCCAAGACTGGAATAAATACCCATGTCTTCAATGTGCAGAAATCAACACACATGCACAAAGATCACAACAAGTAGGGAAACATGAGATCTCAAAACAAACCAAACACAGTGCCAGTTACCAAACCTAAACAAATGAAGATGTATGACTGACCTAATAAAGAATAAAAATCACTCTTTTAAGGAAGCTCAATAAACTTCAATAAATGCAGAAAAATAATTCAAAAAATTGGAAGAAAAATTTAACAGAGCTTGAAATAATTAAAAATAATCAAACAGAAATCCTAGAGTGAGAAAATACAATGAAGAAAAAAGTACAACAGAGTGCATCAACAGCAGAATTAAGCTGAAGAAAAAATTAGTGAGCTCAAAGTCAGGTTATTAAAAACTATGCAGAGAAGAAAAAAAATTAATAAATTAATAAATAAAGAACAGTAAGAAATAATATCAAAAAAGAAAATTTGTGGGTTCATAAAGTTCAAAAGAGACTAGAGAAACACAAGGTAATCGTAAATTATTTGAATAAATAATACAAGAACACATTCCAAGCATAAGGAATAATATAAATACCCAGACACAGGAAGCTTAAAAGCAATCACTCACAATCTAAATAAGACCACACAAAGACATGTTATAATCGAATGATCCAATTTCAAAGACAGGGAGAGGATAAAAAAAGAGAAAAGAAGTAAAAAACATGTAAGAGAATTTCAATATGCCTGACAGCAGACTTCTCAGCATAAATCTTACAAATTCAGGAGGGAATGAGGTAATATATATGAGCTGCTGAAGGACAACAGAAAGGGCAAATCAAAAAATACTGGATTCAGCAAAGCTACCTTCAGAAATGTAGGAGAAATAAAGCATTTTCCATGCAAAATCTGAGAAAGGATCACCTCTAGACATGTCTTACAAGGTCTTTAAGCTGAATAAAAACACTCTAATAATAACTAATGTAAAAACATCTAAAGTTACAAAACACACTGGTAAAAAAATACAAATTAATATTTAGAATACTCTAAAACTGGATGTGTAATGTGTAAACCATTTGCGTTTTAGTATAAAAGACAAAACTAATAAAAATAACAATAATAATGTATAAAAGAAAATATAACATGTATATTGTGTGACATGGTTTGGCTCTGTGTCTCCACCCAAATCTCAGGTGATTGGATCATGGGTGTGGATTTTCCCTTTGCTGTTGCTCTAATTTTGAGTGAATTATCAGGAAACCTGGCTGTTTGAAAGTGTGTAGCACCTCCTCCTTTGCTCTCTCTCTGTTAATCTGCTACCATATGAATATCTCCTTGCTTCCCTTTCACCCTGACACTACTGTAAGTTTGCTGAGGCCTCCCCAGGCATGCCTCCTGAAGAGCCTGTGGAACAGTGAGTCATTTAATCCAATTTGCTCTATAAATTACCCAGTCTCAGGAGTTTTTAATAGCAGTGTGAGAATTGACTAATACAGAAAGTTGGTACTAGCGAAGTGAAGCATTGTTAAAAAAGTACTTGAGAATGTGGAAGCAACTTCGGAACTGGGTAGTGGACAGAGATTGGAAAAATTTGGAGGGCTCAGAAGAAAACAGAGAGATGGGATAAAGTTTGAAACTTCCTAAAGACTTGTTAAATTGTGGTGATCAAAATGCTGATAGTGATATGGACAATGTCATCCAGGCTGATGTGATCTCAGGTGTACATGAGGAATTTACTGGGAACTGGAGTAAAGGTCACTGTTGCTATGCTTTACAAAACAGACTGGCAGCTCTAGGGATCTGTATAACTTTGAACTTAAGAGAGATGACGTAGGGTATATGGCAGAAGAAATATCTAAGATGCAAAGCATTCAAGAAGTGACCTGGATGCTCCTAACCATGTACACTCATGTGTGCTTGCAAAGAGAATATCTGAAACTGGACTTATATTTACAAGTGAAGCAGAGCACAAAAGTTTGAGAAATGTCCAGCCTATGTGGTAGAAAGAAAAAAGGCCATTTTTCTTGGTAGAAACTCAAGACTACTGAAGAAATTTGCATAACTAAAGAGAAGCCAAATGTTAATAACCAAGACAACGGGGAAAATGCCTCAAAGGCATGCCAGAGACCTTAATGGCAGCACCTCCCATCACAAGCCAGGAGGCCTAAAAGGAAAAAAATGGTTGTGTGGGCCAGGCCCAGGGCCCTGCTGCTTTATGCAGCCTGGGGACACAGCCTGATGCATATCAGCTGCTTCAGCTCCAGCCATGGCTAAAAGGACCCCAGATATGTTTTGGGCCACTGCTGCAGAGGTCCTAGGCCATAAGATGCCTTGGCAGCTTCCAAACGGTGCTCTATGTCTTCAGGTGAATAGAAAGCAAGAGTTGAGGTTTGGGAGCCTCCACCTAGATTTCAGAAGATGTAGGGAAATGCATGGATTACCAGGCAGAAGTCTGCTGCAGAAGCAAATCCCTCATGGAGAACCTATACTAGGGCAGTATGGAGGAGAAATGTGAGGTTGGAGCCCCCACATAGAGACCCCACTGGGGCACTGCCTAGTGGAGCTGTGAGAAGGCCACTGGCCTCCACACCCCAAAATTGTAGAGATACCAACAGCTTGCACCATGCACCTGGAAAATCCACAGGCACCAGCCCATTAAAGCACCCTAGGAGACTATACCATCCGCAGACACAGGGGTGGAGATGTCCAAGGTCGTGGGAGCCCGCCCCTTGCATCAGTGTGACCTGAATATGGGGCATGGAGTCAAAGAGATTATTTTGGGGCTTTAAGGTTTAATGATTTTCCTGTTAGGTTTTGGATTTGCATGGGTCTGGTAGCACCTTTGTTTCTGTTCATTTCTTCCTCTTCAAATGAGTGTGTTATTCAATGACTGTACTCCCATTGTATCTTGGAAGTAACTAACTTGTTTTTTATTTCACAGGCTAATGGCAAAAGGAACTTGCCTTGTCTCAGATGAAACTTTGGACTTGAACTACTTAGTTAATGCTGGAATGAGTTAAGGCTTTGGGCAACTGTTAGAAAGGCATGACTGTGTTTTGAAATGTGAGAAAGACATGATATTTGGGAGAGGCCAAGGCAGAATGATATGATTTGACTCTGTGTCCCCACTGAAATCTCATGTTGAATTGTAATCCCTCATGTTGGGGGAGGGATGTGATAAGAGACAATTGGATCATGGGGATAGATTTCCCCCTTGCTGTTCCCATGATAGTGAATGAGTTCTCAGAAGATCTGGTTGCTTAAAAGTGTGTAGCCCCTCCCTTTTAACTGTATATTTCTCTCTCTCCTGCTACCATGAGAAGACGTGCTTTCTTCCCCTTTACCATTCCCCCATGACTGCAAGTTTTCTGAGGCCACCCCAGGCATGCCTCCAGTACAGCCTATAGAACTGTGAATCAATTAAACCTCTTTTATTTATAAATTACCAAGTCTCAGGTAGTTTATTATAACAGTATGAGAACAGCTAATAAGTCGTGACACCAAAAATTCAAAATATAAGTGAAGAAAAAGGTAAAAGCATTAAATTTTTATGCTATCAAAGTTAAATGTTTATAAGTTGAAAATAACCTGTGATAAATGTAAGGTTTTTTTTTTTGAAATGTAAAGCAAAAAGTATTTAAGACAAGCTTCAATCTATTTAGAGGTTTACTTTGCTATGGATAAGGACATGACCAGAAGAAATAAAGACAGAAATCACAAAAATGGTTGGTGGATTGCATCTTTCTTTGAAGATAATTTTGAGTGTTTCATTATTTAAAGGGGAAAAGTGGGCTGGAGAGGACAGAGGTAGAGTATGGTCCCATTATCGAATCCATGTGTTGCAGAAGAAAAGGAGTAGGTAGGTTAATATCAGTTATGTATTTATGTCATGCTCAGTAAAACAGTGCTTAATAAGATAATAAGATACAGTGAACATAGAGTAGCTACCTGTGGAGACATCTGGCCTTTTATCTGTAGCTATCTGCTTAGAAAACAAAGTAAAGACAGTTTCTTTCATGGTTCACTTTTCACCTTAATTTTTTTCTTTTTTTTTTTTTTTTGGCAATATAAATTGGAGTCTCATTATTTTATTTTTCTTTCACGTTTTTCTTAATTTTTAAAAATTCTTTCAGATACAGCATATTAGTAGAAAATGAACCTTTCAGACAGAACAGATTATTCCTAGATAGATAGGTCCCACACAATTCAAAAAACTCACTTTTAGCAGGGGGCGCCATGAGGAAAAGTAGGGGGAGAAACAGTGAAAGAAAAACAACAAAAAAGGAGAAATAAAAAATAGGAAAACAATCAAGGAAAACTGATATAGGATATTACTCTGAAGTACATGGTCAATAGGCAGGTATAAAAGTGGTTTATGTGTGTTTGTGTGCATGTGTGTAGTGATTATTTTCTTCTGATGTTCAAGTTTCCTAGCTTCTGTTCACAGAATCGCAAGAAAAGCACAGCTTTAATTCATAGTGATTTTAAATAAAAAATAATTGAAGAAAAAAATGGAAAACATGATTCTGAAGACTTGCAGCCAGGAAAAAAATTAGAATTAGATCTAAATTGTAGAACAATGATATAAGTTAGAAAACACTGGAAAAGTCTAGAAACTAATAATGAGTATAATATGGTTTATTTTGAAACATAATTGTCTCTCTCCAATTTTAAAATTTTATTGAAGGCAGCTTATTCTTAGTATATTTGGCTTGATTATTTGCACAAAGTGCACTAAAAACAATCATTTACATAGAAGATGTTTTTCATAAATTTGCTTTGCTGGAACCTTTTTTATAAGGAATCTAAGAGTGGACCATTTTGAAAGCCTGGAGAACCACCAAAAATTAATCTGTACTTGCAGATATCTGTATGAATTGGGTGAATTTCTCTCTTTTCAAGGTGCCAAAACCCAGGGGTTCCGTGTCCTATCAGAAAGTGTCATTCTTTACTTAGCACAGGCCAGAATCCTATAAAGCACAAGGGATGTTGCTAGTTTTTCCAAGGGTCTTTTATCAGGTTTACAAACCTGCCTCATTTTATCAAAGTCATCTGAAAATATGTCATTCCAGTCAACTCCTGGTAAAATAATCAATGTCTCTAATTGTTTCTTGTTATAAAAAACAGACCATTATTAAATTTATGCAAGTAAAAATATTGTCTTAACAAATACTCAAACTGTTTTCCAAATTTTGGAGAAATTAGGTTGAGACAAAGAAATTATGTTTTAAATTTTGCTCATAAGAATATAATGTAATTTTTCATATCTTATTAGCTTAGTTCATAAAATTAATTCAATATTAAATTAGCAAGTCTCATGAACACATTAGCTCTCCAAGGGAGTCCTTGAAGTTTTCGCTTTATTCCAATGGCACAATCTTTAAAGTTACCAGAAATCTATATTTGAGTATTTCTTAGAATTCTGTAGCTGACTATAAGCTGCTCTCTAAAAGATAAAAGTAAAACAATGGTAGGTGACAGAAGTTTTAAAGCAGTCATAAAGACACAATTGACAAGTAAATCTGGTTATTTTTGTGGCACACATTTTAACTTAATAACAATTATGACTGATAGTATATACTAAGACATCACAATCACAATAATCTCAATAACTTTCGAAGACTTACTAATAACACATTTATATACAGATAATCAAAAAAAGGTTAAAAAACATTTTATATTAGACAACGCATTCTGTGTAATTCTACTATACCAAGGAAACTGAATATGTGTCTTGGACTTCAAGGTATCTAATATTAAATATTAAGGTAGTCAAAAAGATTGAATTTGTAATTTCATTTTGGAAAGTTTGTCAAATCTCAAAGGTTTAAAACTCTTGATATTACAAAATGGAATCACAGGTTGCTGTAAAATAAACCATTCATTAGCCAAGGTGAGAATTTAAAGATTTCAAAAACAGGTGAAAACCTTTACTTTTTGAGAGAGGAGATGTAATTTCCCAAACAGTAAGCCCTAATAAAAAAAACATAAAAGCAATTAAATCTGTCACTAAAATTTTTTAACAAATGTATTAAATTTTAATCATCCCTACCATATATACAATTCCATAAATTTTAATAATATTTTATAATTTCTTAATTAAAGAGTGGGTTCATGCTCTAAGAAAACCTTGTTAATCTGACAATGTGCCCAGATGCTGGACTAACATCAGCATGCCTTTTATATAATAATTAACTAACAGAGAAACTGCAAACTAATTTAATGTATCAAAACAGACCCTTACACTCTCACATGCCCATCTCTTTTATAATAATCCCTGGGCTGAACAGGGTTGAACAGTTTTAATTAATGGTTCTGTGTCTCATTAACACAGTTTACATTGATTGTCATCATCTTCCATATCTGAAGATAAGGCATCAAATGCTGTCAATGTTTAAGATTTGACAAAAGTTAACATTTTTTGAGGTCCAGAAATCAAAACCTTGCAACTTAACAGATTTAGAACTTGAAAAGCAATTAAAGAAGATACAAGGATAAAATAACTTTATTTTTTATTTTGAAGTGAATTTTTTTAACAAATAAAAAACTTAATAATGGTAACATAGGAATTATTTTGATAGAATATAAAATCTGTTTGTTATGCCATTTACCAAAAGTCAAAAATAAAAACATCTGAAGTGTGATAGCTTTTACTTGTGGGAGTCCATTTAGAAAACCTGCAAGTCACAAGTAAAAAAAAAGGTATTTGAATTAATGAGATACAGGAAGGGCATGTCCTGGATCATAAGTGATTATTTTCAATTTGGCAGAACAATTTAGACCTATGAAGAAGAAGCAAGATTACAGAATGCAAGGTTGAAAGAAAATGTCCTTTAGACCTTTACGATAAAACATTTGTAGTTTCAGATCACAACAGGAGTTACAACCTAAGGAAAAGAGTTTTAAAAGCAGATGAGGCGGAGCAAGATGGCCGAATAGGAACAGCTCCAGTCTCCAACACCCAGCGCAAGCGACACAGAAGACCGGTGATTTCTGCATTTTCAACTGAGGTACTGGGGTCATCTCACTAGGGAGTGCTGGACAATCAGTGCTGGTCAGCTGCTGCAGCCTGACCAGCGAGAGCTGAAGCAGGGCGAGGCATCGCCTCACCTGGAAGCACAATGGGGAAGGAAATCCGTTTTCCTAGCCAGGGGAAATGAGACACACAACACCTGTAAAATTGGGTAACTCCCACACCAATACTGCGCTTTAAGGAAACAGGCACACCAGGAGAATATATCCCACACCTGGCCGGGAGGGTCCCACGCCCACGGAGCCTCCCTCACTGTTAACTCAGCAGTCTGCGGCGATCTATCCGCAAGGCAGCAGCGAGGCTGAGGGAGGGGCACCCGCCATTGCTGAGGCTTAAGTAGGTAAACAAAGCCGCTGGGAAGCTCGAACTGGGTGGAGCTCACAGCAGCTCAAGGAAGCCTGCCTGTCTCTGTAGACTCCACCTCTGGGGACAGTCCACAGCTGAAGTCCAATAGGGGAAGCAGCGGGGGCTGGTGCAGACACGAACGACTCTGTCTGACAGCTTTGGGGAGAGCTGTGGATCTCCCAACGCGGAGGTTGAGATCTGAGAACGAACAGACTGCCTGCTCAGGTGGGTCCCTGACCCCTGAGTAGCCTAGCTGGGAGACATCCCCCACTAGGGGCAGTCTGACACCCCACACCTCACACGGTGGAGTCACCCCTGAGAGGAAACTTCCAAAGGAAGAATCAGACAGGTACACTCGCTGTTCAGCAATATTCTATCTTTGGCAACCTCTGCTGCTGATACCCAGGCAAACAGAGTCTGGAGTGGACCTCAAGCAATCTCCAATAGACCAACAGACAGTCCTTCTGACGGTCAGAAGGAAAACTATCAAACAGGAAGGACACCTATACCAAAATCCCATCAGTACGTCACCATCATCAAAGACAAGAGACAGATAAAACCACAAAGATGGGGAAGAAGCAGGGCAGAAAAGCTGGAAATTCAAAAAATAAGAGCGTATCTCCCCCTGGAAAGGAGTGCAGCCCATCGCCAGCAATGGATCAAAGCTGGTCAGAGAATGATTTTGACGAGATGAGAGAAGAAGGCTTCAGTCCATCAAACTTCTCAGAGCTAAAGGAGGAATTACATACCCAGCGCAAAGAAACGAAAAATCTTGAAAAAAGAGTGGAAGAATTGACAGCTAGACGAATTAATGCAGAGAAGATCGTAAACGAAATGACAGAGATGAAAACCATGACACGAGAAATACGTGACAAATGCACAACCTTCAGTAACCGACTCAATCAACTGGAAGAAAGAGTATCAGCGATTGAGGATCAAATGAATGAAATGAAGCGAGAAGAGAAACCAAAAGAAAAAGAAGAAAAAGAAATGAACAAAGCCTGCAAGAAGTATGGGAGTATGTAAAAAGACCAAATCTACGTCTGATTGGGGTGCCTGAAAGTGAGGGGGAAAATGGAACCAAGTTGGAAAACACTCTTCAGGATATCATCCAGGAGAACTTCCCCAACCTAGTAGGGCAGGCCAACATTCAAATTCAGGAAATACAGAGAACGCCACAAAGATACTCCTCCAGAAGAGCAACTCCAAGACACATAATTGCCAGATTCACCAAAGTTGAAATGAAGGAAAGAATCTGAAGGGCAGCCAGAGAGAAAGGTCGGGTTATCCACAAAGGGAAGCCTATCAGACTAACAGCAGATCTCTCGGCAGAAACTCTACAAGCCAGAAGAGAGTGGGGGCCAATATTGAACGTTCTTAAAGAAAAGAATTTTCAACCCAGAATTTCATATCCAGCCAAACTAACTTTCATAAGTGAAGGAGAAATAAAATCCATTACAAATAAGCAAATGCTTAGAGATTTTGTCACCACCAGGCCTGCCTTACAAGAGACCCTGAAGGAAGCCCTAAACATGGAAAGGAACAACCGGTACCAGCCATTGCAAAAACATCCCAAAATGTAAAGATCATCAAGGCTAGGAAGAAACTGCATCAACTAACGAGCAAAATAAAAAGTTAATATCATAATGACAGGATCAAGTTCACACATCACAATATTAAACTTAAATGTAAATGGACTAAATGCTCCAATTAAAAGACACAGACTGGCAAACTGGATCAAGAGTCAAGACCCATCAGTCTGCTGTATTCAGGAGACCCATCTCACATGCAGAGACATACATAGGCTCAAATTAAAGGGATGGAGGAAGATCTACCAAGTAAATGGAGAACAAAAAAAAGCAGGGGTTGCAATCCTAGTCTCTGATAAAACAGACTTTAAACCATCAAAGATCAAAAGAGACAAAGAAGGCCATTACATAATGGTAAAGGGATCAATTCAACAGGAAGAGCTAACTCTCCTAAGTATATATGCACCCAATACAGGAGCACCCAGATTCATAAAGCAAGTCCTTAGAGACCTACAAAGAGACTTAGACTGCCATACAATAATAATGGGAGACTTCAACACTCCACTGTCAACATTAGACAGATCAACGAGACAGAAAGTT
This sequence comes from Trachypithecus francoisi, assembly GCF_009764315.1. NCBI lineage: Eukaryota > Metazoa > Chordata > Mammalia > Primates > Cercopithecidae > Trachypithecus > Trachypithecus francoisi. Next base: position 80,882,574 of record NW_022681471.1, on the reverse strand, counting down.
AACAAGGATATCCAAGAATTGAACTCATCTCTTCACCAAGCGGACTTAATAGACATCTATAGAACTCTCCACCCCAATTCAACAGAATAAACATTCTTCTCAGCACCACATCACACTTATTCCAAAATTGACCACATAATTGGAAGTAAAGCACTCCTCAGCAAATGTACAAGAACAGAAATTATAACAAACTGTCTCTCAGACCACAGTGCAATCAAACTAGAACTCAGGACTAAGAAACTCAATCAAAACCGCTCAACTACATGGAAACTGAACAACCTGCTCCTGAATGACTACTGGATACATAACGAAATGAAAACAGAAAAAAAGATGTTCTTTGAAACTAATGAGAACAAAGATACAACATACCAGAATCTCTGGGACACATTTAAAGCAGTGTGTAGAGGGAAATTTATAGCACTAAACGCCCAAAAGGGAAACAGGAAAGATCTAAAATTGACATTCTAACATCACAATTAAAAGAACTGGAGAGGCAAGAGGAAACACATTCAAAAGCTAGCAGAAGGCAAGAAATAACTAAGATCAGAGCAGAACTGAAGGAGATAGAGACACAAAAAACCCTCCAAAAAATCAATGAATCCAGGAGTGGGTTTTTTGAAAAGATCAACAAAATTGAAAGACCGCTAGCAAGACTAATAAAGAAGAAAAGAGAGAGGAATCAAATAGAAGCAATAAAAAATGATAAAGGGGATATCATCACTGACCCCACAGAAATACAAACAACAGTCAGAGAATACTATAAATGCCTCTACGCGAATCAACTAGAAAATCTAGAAGAAATGGATAATTTCCTGGACACTTACACTCTCCCAAGACTAAACCAGGAAGAAGTTGAATTCTGAATAGACCAGTAGCAGGCTCTGAAATCGAGGCAACAATTAATAGCCTACCCACCAAAAAAAGTCCAGGATCAGATGGATTCACAGCTGAATTCTACTAGAGGTACAAGGAGGAGCTGGTTCTATTCCTTCTGAAATATTCCAATCAATGGAAAAAGAGGGAATCCTCCCTAACTCATTTTATGAGGCCAACATCATCCTGATACCAAAGCCTGGCAGAGACACAACAAAAAAAGAGAATTTTAGACCAATATCCCTGATGAACATCGATGCAAAAATTCTCAATAAAATACTGGCAAACCGGATTCAGCAGCACATCAAAAAGTTTATCCACCATGATCAAGTGGGCTTCATCCCTGGGATGCAAGGCTGCTTCAACATTCGCAAATCAATAAACGTAATCCAGCATATAAACAGAACCAAAGACAAGAACCACATGATTATCTTAATAGATGTAGAAAAGACTTTTGACAAAATTCAACAGCCCTTTATGCTAAACGCTCAATAAATTCGGTATTGATGGAACGTACCTCAAAATCATAAGAGCTATTTATGACAAACCCACAGCTAATATCATACTGAATGGGCAAAAACTGGAAAAATTCCCTTTGAAAACTGGCACAAGACAGGGATGCCCTCTCTCCCCACTCCTATTCAACATAGTGTTGGAAGTTCTGGCTAGGGCAATCAGGCAAGAGAAAGAAATCAAGGGTATCCAGTTAGGAAAAGAAGAAATCAAATTGTCCCTGTTTGCAGATGACATGATTGTATATTTAGAAAACCCCATCGTCTCAGCCCAAAATCTCTTAAGCTGATAAGGAACTTCAGCAAAGTCTCAGGATACAAAATGAATGTGCAAAAATCCCAAGCATTCTTATACACCAGTAACAGACAAGCAGAGAGCCAAATCAGGAATGAACTTCCTTTCACAATTGCTTCAAAGAGAATAAAATACCTAGGAATCCAACTTACAAGGGATGTAAAGGACCTCTTCAAGGAGAACTACAAACCACTGCTCAGTGAAATCAAAGAGGACACAAACAAATGGAAGAACATACCATGCTCATGGATAGAAGAATCAATATAGTGAAAATGGCCATACTGCCCAAGGTGATTTATAGATTCAATGCCATCCCCATCAAGCTACCAATGACTTTCTTCACAGAATTGGAAAAAACTGCTTTAAAGTTAATATGGAACCAAAAAAGAGCCCTCATTGCCAAGACAATCCTAAGTCGAAAGGACAAAGCTGGAGGCGTCACGCTACCTGACTTCAAACTATACTACAAGGCTACAGTAACCAAAACAGCATAGTACTGGTACCAAAACAGAGATATAGACCAATGGAACAGTACAGAGTCCTCAGAAATAATACCACACATCTACAGCCATCTGATCTTTGACAAACCTGAGAGAAACAAGAAATGGGGAAAGGATTCCCTATTCAATAAATGGTGCTGGGAAAATTGGCTAGCCATAAGTAGCAAGCTGAAACTGGATCCTTTCCTTACTCCTTATACGAAGATTAATTCAACATGGATTAGAGACTTAAATGTTAGACCTAATACCATAAAACCCCTAGAAGAAAATCTAGGTAGTACCATTCAGGTCATAGGCACGGGCAAGGACTTCATGTCGAAAACACCAAAAGCAATGACAGCAAAAGCCAAAATTGACAAATGGGATCTAATTAAACTAAAGAGCTTTTGCACAGCAAAAGAAACTACCATCAGAGTGAATAGGCAACCTACAGAATGGGAGAAAATTTTTGCAACCCAGTCATCTGACAAAGGGCTAATATCCAGAATCTACAAAGAACTCAAACAATATACAAGAAAAAAACAAAAACCCCATCAAAAAGTGGGGAAAGGATATGAACAGACATTTCTCAAAAGAAGACATCCATACAGCCAACAGACACATGAAAAAATGCTCATCATCACTCGCCATCAGAGAAATGCAAATCAAAACCACAATGAGATACCATCTCACACCAGTTAGAATGGCAATCATTAAGAAGTCAGGAAACAACAGGTGTTGGAGAGGATGTGGAGAAATAGGAACACTTTTACACTGTTGGTGGGATTGTAAACTAGTTCAACCATTATGGAAAACAGTATGGAAATTCCTCAAGGATCTAGAACTAGATGTACCATATGACCCAGCCTTCCCACTTGTGGGTATATACCCAAAGGATTATAAATTATTCTACTACAAAGACACATGCACACGTATGTTTATTGCGGCACTATTCACAATAGCAAAGACTTGGAATCAACCCAAATGTCCATCTGTGACAGACTGGATTAAGAAAATGTGGCACATATACACCATGGAATACTATGCAGCCCTAAAAAAGGATGAGTTTGTGTCCTTTGTAAGGACATGGATGCAGCTGGAAACCATCATTCTTAGCAAACTATCACAAGAACAGAAAACCAAACACCACATGTTCTCACTCATAGGTGGGAACTGAACAATGAGATCACTTGGACTCGGGAAGGGGAACATCACACACTGGGGCCTATGATGGGGAGGGGGGAGGAGGGAGCGTTTGCATGGGGGAGTTATGCATGATATAAATGATGAATTGATGGGTGCTGACGATTTGATGGGTGCAGCACACCAACATGGCATAAGTATACATATGTAACAAACCTGCACGTTATGCACATGTACCCTAGAACTTAAAGTATAGTAAAAAAAAAAAAAAGAAGCTGATGAAACAGCTAAAGGAGATATTTTTATCTTGGCAATTCTCAAATGAAAGAAAAAGTTGAAAACAGCAATATACAATAAAAGTTGAACTTTTGGTTTAAACGTTCAAATCACTTGTAATTTTATTAAAAGTACATCAATACTTTCAGAAAACTTGGTTGTTCTAATAAACTTTTAGTGTATTAATTTATTTTAGTATCAAAGTCCAAATTCTAAAAATGATTATTATAAAACATTTTCTAATTATTGCCAACTCAATCACAAATAGTTTTTTCCTTCATAAACTTACTTTATAGAAGAAATTTTATGACTTAAACTACTTACAACATGATTGAATTTTCTGTTTTACCCCAAGCATCCTTATTTCTGAAATAGCCCCTCATTTTTATTTAGGACAAATATTTACCATACAAGATACTTTCTCATATAAAGTTACTTTTCTTTAATAAGAACACTTTTTAGAAGAATGTTTTTCTACAAGATATTTTTAGAAAATAAAAATGACCCAGAAGTTTAATACATATCTATTACTTAATTAAATATAACCTTAAGATTCTAAATTATGTGAGTTTATTTACAAGCATTATTCTATTACATTTATGTTATTTCGAAAATACATTACCTAAATTAATTACGAAAGCTGTGGTAGTCGTCATTTAAGATCATTTTTCTGTTAATATTTACTACCTGTGAATTTTAGATGTTTACCTTAGTAAGAACTATAATGTAAAATAAATGTCTTAATAACTTAAAATTTAGCTGTTTTATCACAATAACACTACTAAATGCCATATTTATCAAAAAATAAACAATAATAGTTCTGTTTTGAGCTGCATTTATAGCTTTCTAACCCTCATACAAAATTTTGACACCTTGTAAAAATTGGCAGAGATAAATATAAAACTGCTTTACCAATTAATGTAAGCAATAATGTATGTTGACAATTATAAACACATTTCTAATTTTGTTTTATCAATAATCTTAAAGCCAGTTTATTTATTAAAGATTTACTTATGTCATGTAAATTTGCAAAAGCACTTGGGCTAAAGTATATACTTTGTCTGATAAACTATTTGATTTATGGACTTGTTAAATTTAAGTCAATTTTATTAGAGCTTTTTATATATATTTGGTAATGAAATATTATATACAAGACACATAAATACATAGATAGTTGCATTATACATGCAAACAGAATTAGGTCTTATACATTTATACAACATTTTTTCTCTCTTAGAGTTCCAATTTCTTTATAACTTGTTCTCTAGGCAATTGTCAGCTAGATAGCCCTAAATTCGCATACTGAAGGACAACTCTTTGATGAAAAACAGTGAAATTTAAATCTTGAAGGATAGAAACATAAAGAGTCTGAGTGTGTTAGAGGAATATTAAAAATGCATGTCAAGCCAATATAAAATTAAAGAAATCTACCATAGGTTTTTATAAAGGGGCCAATTTTATTTAGACAAGTAGTTTAAAGTTTAGTCTCTACCTTTTAACTGAACCACTGAGTTCAGGACAGAGTACATATTGAGTTCTGGGTCTCCAAAATGAGCAAGAGATCATGGGACTAGGCCAAATCATAATTCTAAAGTGAACTTTGAAACAAATACAGTGAACTTTACTAAGTGTTTAAACCACATCTTCTCTTATTGTAAACACAAAAATAGTAGCCCCTGTAACAATAACTACTTACTGTAAACAACTGCCATTTAACCATTCTGACGAGTGTATTTATTGACTACCTATTACACATACCTTGGTTAAAAAAAAATTCTCAAAATATAAAGTAGCTTTTGGTACCTTCAACAGCTAAAAAGATCAGGTAGCACAATGCAAGAAAGCAGAGTTTAGACCTGAGAAGAATCTGCCCATGACTCTTGAAACTCCACAAAGAAAACAGAAACCCCCAAAATGGTGTGAGTGGCACCATTACTCTAAATTATTTAAGAGGTCTGAGTAATTAGAATAATTCTCCAGATGTTTTCACTTGGTTCCAAAGATGGCAAAGAGGAAGGAGAAATAGGGTTAAGAAATAGGGTTAAAAAAAAAAAAAAAAGAAATGCATATGAGGAAAAAAAATTTTTAACAAGGAAACTGAGCAGAGAAACCAAGCACATTTTTAGAGGTTTCAGTCAACTGAAAAAATTTCTAAAAAATGTCTTCAAAAATGAGAAACATAAAGACCACACACACACCACATGCACACACACACACACACACACACACACACAATTGTGATGCTAGCTTTTAATTAAGCTGATTTTTATTATTTTTTTTCACTTTTAAGTTCAGGGGTACATGTGTAGGTTTGTTATATAGGTAAATCCATGTCATGATGGTTGATTCTACAGTTTATTTTATCACCCAGGTATTAAGGATACTACCCTTTAGTTATTTTTTCTTAATCTCTCCCTCCTCCAATATTCCACCCTCTGATAGGCCCCAGTGTTTGTTTTTTCTCTTGATGTGTCTATGTGTTTTCATTGTTTAACGTCCACCTATAAATGAGAAGATGTGGTATTTGGTTTTCCCTTTCTGTCTTAGTTTGCTACGGATGATAGCCTTCAGCTCCATCCATGTTCCTGCAAAAGAAATGATTTTTTAAATGATTGCACAGTATTCTATGGTGTATATGTACCACATTTTATGTATCCAGCCTACCATTGATGGGCATTTAGGTTGATTCCATGTCTTTGCTACTGTAAATATTTCGGCAATGAACATACATGTGCATATGTCTTTATTATAGTTTAATGGTAGTTCTGTTTTTACCTCTTTAAGAAATTGCCACACATTGCTTATGATAGTTAAATGGTAGTTCTGTTTTTAGCCCTCTAAGAAATGCCACACTGCTTTCCATAATGGTTTAACTAATTCACACTCCTACCAACAGGGTATAAGCATTGCTTTTTCTTCACAACCTTACCAGCATCTGTTATTTTTGATTTTTTAGTAATAGCTACTCTGACAGCTTAAGGTGGTATCTCCTTGTATTTTGGATTTGAATTTCTTAATGATCAATGATGCTGAGCTTTTTTTGCGTGTATTTGTTGGCCACATGTATGTCTTCTATTGAAAAGTGTCTATTCATGCCTTTTGCCTCCTTTTTAATGAGGTTTCTTGATTTTCCTTATAAATCTGTTTAAGTTTCATATAGATGCTGGATATTAGACCTTTGTCAAATTCATAGTTTGCAAAAAAATCATTTTTGTTTTCTTCAGTACATAGCAGGTGTATGTATTATGGGATATATAGGGTATTTTGATGCCAGCATAAAATATTTAATAATCACATCAGGATAAACGGGATATCCTTTACTAATCATTTATCTTTGGTGCTACAATCTGATTATATTCTTTCAGTTATTTTATAATGTACAATTAAATTATTATTGACTATAATCATTTTGTTGTGCTATCAAGTAGTGCATCTTATTCATTTCTTTTCTATTTTTTTGTTCCCATTAGCCATTCCCACTTCTGCTCCACAAAACCCACAACCCTTCCCAGTCTCTGGTAAGCATCTTTCTACACTCTATCTCCCTGAGTTCAACTGTTTTAATTTTTAGCTACCACAAATAAGAACATGTGAACTTTATTTCTCTGTGTCTGGCTTATTCCACTTAACGTAAAGACTACTGTATGTTGTTGGCTGCATTTAAGTCTTCTTTTGTAAATTGTCTGTTCACGTCTTTTTCCCACTTCTTAATGGGGTTGTTTGTTTTATTCTCATAAATTTGGTTAAGTTTTTTGTAGATTCTGGATATTAGACCTTTGTCAGACGGATAGATTGCAAACATTTTCTTCTATTCTGTAGGTTGTCTGTTAATTCTGATGATAGTTTCTTTTGCTATGCAAAAACTCTTTAGTTAATTAGATGCCATTTTTCAACTTTTCCTTTTGTTGCAATTGCTTTTGGCGATTTCAGCATAAATTCTTTGCCTATGCCTTTGTCCTAAATGGTATTACTTAGATTTTCTATTAGGGTTTTTATATTTTTGGGTTTTACATTTAAGTCTTTAATCTATCTTGAGTTTATTTTTGTATAAGTTTTAAAGAAGGGGGCCAGTTTCAATTTTCTGATATGAGTAGCCAGTTCTCCCAGCACCATTTGTTAAGTAGGAAATCTTTTTCCCATGGTTTGTTTTTGTCAGGTTTGTCAAAAATCAGATGGTTTTAGATGTGTGGTTTTATTTATGAGTTCCCTATTCTGTTCTATTAGTCTATGTGCCTGTCTTTGTACCAGTACCATGCTGTTTTTGTTACTGTAGCTTTATAGTATAGTTTCAAGGAAGGTAGTGTGAAGCCTCCAGCTTTGTTCTTTTTGCTTAGGATTGTCCTGTCTATACACGGTTTTTTTTGATTCCACTAAATTTTAAAAGAGTTTTTTTTTTTAATTCTGTAAAGATGTCAATGGTAGTTTATTAAAAATGTCGTTGAATTTATACATTTCTTTGGACAATATAGCCATTTTTATGGTATTATTCTTCCTATCCAAGAGCATGGAATGTTTTTGCATCTGTTAGTGTCTTCTCTGATTTTTTTGAGCCGTGTTCCCCTTGAAGAGGTTCTTCATCTCCCTTTTTAGCTCTATTCCTATGTATTTTATTCTCTTTGTGGCAATTGTGAATGGGAATTCATTAATAATTTGGCTCTCTGCTTGTCTATTGTTGGTGTGATTATTAGGAAAATGCAAGTCAAAACCACAATGAGATACCAACTCACATCAGTCAGAATGGTGATTATTAAAAAGTCAAAAAAAAAAGAAAAAAGAAAAAAGATGCTGGCAAAGATGCACAGGAATAGGAACGCTTTTACACTTTTGGTGGGAATGTAAATTAGATTGACCATTGTGGAAGACAGTGTTGTGATTCCTCAAAGATTTAGAACCAGAAATACCATTCAACCCACCAATTCCATTACTAGGTATACACCCCCCAAATATAAATCATTCTATTCTAAAGAACATGCACATGTGTGTTTATTGCAGCACTATTCACAATAGTAAAGACATGGAATCAACCCAAATGACCATCACTGATAGACTGGATAAAGAAAATGTGGGCCGGGCGTGGTGGCTCAAGCCTGTAATCCCAGCACTTTGGGAGGCCGAGACGGGCGGATCACGAGGTCAGGAGATCGAGACCATCCTGGCTAACACGGTGAGACCCCGTCTCTACTAAAAAATACAAAAAACTAGCCCGACGAGGTGGCGGTGCCTGTAGTCCCAGCTACCCGGGAGGCTGAGGCAGGAGAATGGCGTGAACCCGGGAGGTGGAGGTTGCAGTGAGCTGAGATCCGGCCACAGCACTCCAGCCTGGGTGACAGAGCAAGACTCCGTCTCAAAAAAAAAAAAAAAAAGAAAAGAAAATGAGAAAATGTGGTGTGGTACATATACACCATGGAATACTATGCAGCCATAAAAACGAATGAGATCATTTCCTTTGCAGGGACATGGATGAAGCTAGAAGCCACTATCCTCAGCAAACTAATGCAGCAACAGAAAATCAAACATCACATTTTCTCACATATAAGTGGGAGCTGGACAATGAGAACACATGGACATAGGGAGGGGAACAATACAAACTGGGGCCTGTTGGGTTAGGACAAGAAGAAGAGAGCATTAGAAAAAAGAGCTAATGCATGTCAGGCTTAATACCTAGGTAAAGGGTTGATAGGTGCATAAAACCACCATGGATCACATTTACCTGTGTAACAAACATGCACATCCTGCACATGTACCCCAGAACTTAGAAACAAAAGACTACTAGTTCAATGTGTATTGTTGAAATGCAAGATATTGTTTTTATGGCTGAATAGTACTCCACCATGTCTATTTTCTTAATAGATTCATCTAATGATGAACACTTAGGCTGCTTCCAAACCTTGGCTTTTTGAATTGTGCTGCAACAAACATGGGGGTACAGAGATCTCTTTGATATACTGATTTTCTTTCTTTCGGTTATATACCTAGAAGTGGAAATGCTGGATCATATGGTAGCTCTATTTTTAATATTTTGAGAAACTTTCAAACAGTTCTCCATTTTGGAGATTTACATTCCCCAAAACAACGTACAAAAGTTCATTTTCTCCGTATCTTCATTATGATTTGTTATTTCCTGACTTTTGCATAAAACCATTTTAACTGGAGTGAGATGATATCTCACTTGTGTTTTGATTTGCAGTTCTCTGATGATTAGTTATATTGAGCACTTTTTCAGATACTTATTTACCATGTGCATTTCTTTTGAGAAATATCTGTTAAGATCATTTGCCCATGTTTCAATTATATTCTTAGATATTTTCCTAAAAATGAGTGAATAAGTTTCTAATTTATTTATTTATTTATTTTGCATGTGATTTTCAGTTTTCCCAGCACCATTTATTGAAGAGATTCTCCTTTCCCTAATGTATCTTTTTGGCACCTTTGTTGAAAATGCTTTCACCAATACAGAGAACGCCACAAAGATACTCCTCCAGAAGAGCAACTCCAAGACACATAATTGCCAGATTCACCAAAGTTGAAATGAAGGAAAAAATCTTAAGGGCAGCCAGAGAGAAACGTCGGGTAACCCACAAAGGGAAGCCCATCAGAATAACAGCAGACCTCTCGGCAGAAACTCTACAAGCCAGAAGAGAGTGGGGGCCAATATTCAACATTCATAAAGAAAAGAATTTTCAACCCAGAATTTCATATCCAGCGAAACTAAGCTTCATCAGTGAAGGAGAATAAAATCCTTTACAGATAAGCAAATGCTTAGAGATTTTGTCACCACCAGGCCTGCCTTACAAGAGACCCTGAAGGAAGCCCTAAACATGGAAAGGAACAACCGGTACCAGCCATTGCAGAAACATGCCAAAATGTAAGACCATCGAGGCTAGGAAGAAACTGCATCAACTAACGAGCAAAATAACCAGTTAATATCATAATGACAGGATCAAGTTCACACATAACAATATTAACCTTAAATGTAAATGGACTAAATGCTCCAATGAAAAGACACAGACTGGCAAACTGGATAAAGAGTCAAGACCCGTCAGTCTGCTGTATTCAGGAGACCCATCTGACATGCAGAGACATAAATAGGCTCAAAATAAATGGATGGAGGAAGATTTGCCAAGCAAATGGAGAACAAAAAAAAGCAGGGGTTGTAATCCTAGTCTCGGATAAAACAGACTTTAAACCATCAAAGATCAAAAGAGACAAAGAAGGCCATTACATAATGGTAAAGGGATCAATTCAACAGGAAGAGCTAACTCTCCTAAATATATATGCACCCAATACAGGAGCCAGATTCATAAAGCAAGTCCTTAGAGACTACAAAGAGACTTAGACTCCCATACAATAATAATGGGAGACTTCAACACTCCACTGTCACATTAGACAGATCAATGAGACAGAAAGTTAACAAGGATATCCAGGATTGAACTCATCTCTGCACCAAGCGGACCTAATAGAATTCTATAGAACTCTCCACCCCAATTCAACAGAATATACATTCTTCTCAGCACCACATCGCACTTATTCCAAAATTGACCACAATTGGAAGTGAAGCACTCCTCAGCAATGTACAAGAACAGAAATTATAACAAACTGTCTCTCAGACCACAGTGCAATCAAACTAGAACTCAGGACTAAGAAACTCAATCCAACCGCTCAACTACATGGAAACTGAACAACCTGCTCCTGAATGACTACTGGGTAGATAACGAAATGAAAGCAGAAATAAAGATGTTCTTTGAAACCAATGAGAACAAAGATACAACATACCAGAATCTCTGGGACACATTTAAAGCAGTGTGTAGAGGGAAATTTATAGCACTAAATGCCCACAAGAGAAAGCAGGAGAGATCTAAAATGGACACTCTAACATCACAATTAAAAGAACTAGAGAGGCAAGAGCAAACACATTCAAAAGCTAGCAGAAGGCAAGAAATAACTAAGATCAGAGCAGAACTGAAGGAGATAGAGACACAAAAAACCTCCAAAAAATCAATGAATCCAGGAGTTGGTTTTTTGAAAAGATCAACAAAATTGACAGACAATAGCAAGACTAATAAAGAAGAAAAGAGAGAGGAATCAAATAGACGCAATAAAAAATGATAAAGAGGATATCACCACCGACCCCACAGAAATACAAACAACCATCAGAGAATACTATAAATGCCTCTATGCAAATCAACTGGAAAATCTAGAAGAAATGGATAATTTCTGGACACTTACACTCTCCCAAGACTAAACCAGGAAGAAGTTGAATCCCTGAATAGACCAGTAGCAGGCTCTGAAATTGAGGCAACAATAATAGCCTACCAACCAAAAAAAGTCCAGGACCAGATGGATTCACAGCTGAATTCTACCAGAGGTACAAGGAGGAGCTGGTACCATTCCTTCTGAAACTATTCCAATCAATAGAAAAAGAGGGAATCCTCCCTAACTCTTTTATGAGGCCAACATCATCCTGATACCAAAGCCTGGCAGAGACACAACAAAAAAGAGAATTTTAGACCAATATCCCTGATGAACATCGATGCAAAAATCGTCAATAAAATACTGGCAAACCGGATTCAGCAGCACATCAAAAAGCTATCCACCATGATCAAGTGGGCTTCATCCCTGGGATTCAAGGCTGGTTCAACATTCGCAAATCAATAAACATAATCCAGCATATAAACAGAACCAAAGGACAAGAACCACATGATTTCTCAATAGATGCAGAAAAGGCTTTTGACAAAATTCAACAGCCCTTTATGTTAAAAACGCTCAATAAATTCGGGATTGATGGAACGTACCTCAAAATCATAAGAGCTATTATGACAAACCACAGCTATATCATACTGAATGGGCAAAAACTGGAAAAATTCCCTTTGAAAACTGGCACAAGACAGGGATGCCCTCTCCCCACTCCTATTCAACATAGTGTTGGAAATTCTGGCTAGGGCAATCAGGCAAGAGAAAGAGATCAAGGGTATCCAGTTAGGAAAAGAAGAAGTCAAATGTCCCTGTTTGCAGATGACATGATTGTATATTTAGAAAACCCCATCATCTCAGCCCAAAATCTCCTTAAGCTGATAAGCAACTTCAGCAAAGTCTCAGGATACAAAATTAATGTGCAAAAATTACAAGCATTCTTATACACCAGTAACAGACAAGCAGAGAGCCAAATCAGGAATGAACTTCCATTCACAATTGCTTCAAAGAGAATAAAATACCTAGGAATCCAACTTACAAGGGCCTCTTCAAGGAGAACTACAACCACTGCTCAGTGAAATCAAAGAGGACACAAACAAATGGAAGAACATACCATGCTCATGGATAGGAAGAATCAATATCGTGAAAATGGCCATACTGCCCAAGGTGATTTATAGATTCAATGCCATCCCCATCAAGCTACCAATGACTTTCTTCACAGAATTGGAAAAAATGGCTTTAAAGTTCATATGGAACCAAAAAAAGAGCCCGCATTGCCAAGACAATCCTAAGTCAAAAGGACAAAGCTGGAGGCGTCACGCTACCTGACTTCAAACTATACTACAAGGCTACAGTAACCAAAACAGCATGGTACTGGTACCACAACAGAGATATAGACCAATGGAACAGAACAGAGTCCTCAGAAATAATACCACACATCTACAGCCATCTGATCTTTGACAAACCTGAGAGAAACAAGAAATGGGGAAAGGATTCCCTATTTAATAAATGGTGCTGGAAAATTGGCTAGCCATAAGTAGAAAGCTGAAACTGGATCCTTTCCTTACCCTTATACGAAAATTAATTCAAGATGAATTAGAGACTTAAATGTTAGACCTAATACCATAAAAACCCTAGAAGAAAATCTAGGTAGTACCATTCAGGTCATAGGCACGGGCAAGGACTTCATGTCGAAAACACCAAAAGCAACGGCAGCAAAAGCAAAATTGACACATGGGATCTCATTAAACTAAAGAGCTTTTGCACAGCTAAAGAAACTCATCAGAGTGAACAGGCAACCTACAGAATGGGAGAAAATTTTTGCAACCTACTCATCTGACAAAGGGCTAATATCCAGAATCTACAAAGAACTCAAACAAATATACAAGAAAAAAGCAAACAACCCCATCAAAAAGTGGGGAAAGGATATGAACAGACATTTCTCAAAAGAAGACATCCATACAGCCAACAGACACATGAAAAAATGCTCATCATCACTCGCCATCAGAGAAATGCAAATCAAAACCACAATGAGATACCATCTCACACCAGTTAGAATGGCAATCATTAAGAAGTCAGGAAAAACAGGTGTTGGAGAGGATGTGGAGAAATAGGAACACTTTTACACTGTGGTGGGATTGTAAACTAGTTCAACCATTATGGAAAACAGTATGGAAATTCCTCAAGGATCTAGAACTAGATGTATCATATGACCCAGCCATCCCACTACTGAGTATATACCCAAAGGATTATAAATTATCTACTACAAAGACACATGCACACGTATGTTTATTGTGGCACTATTCACAATAGCAAAGACTGGAATCAACCCAAATGTCCATCTGTGACAGGACTGGATTAAGAAAATGTGGCACATATACACCATGGAATACTATGCAGCCATAAAAATGGATGAGTTTGCGTCCTTTGTAGGGACATGGATGCAGCTGGAAACCATCATTCTTAGCAAACTATCACAAGAACAGAAAACCCGAACACTGCATGTTGTCACTCATAGGTGGGAACTGAACAATGAGATCACTTGGACTCGGGAAGGGGAACATCACACACTGGGGCCTATCATGGGGAGGGGGGAGGAGGGAGGGATTGCATTGGGGAGTTATACATGATATAAACGTCATGCACATGTACCTAGAACTTAAAGTATAAAAAAAAAAAAAAAAAAAAAAACCATGTAAATTGGATTGTTTTTCTGTTCAGAACCTATCTATGTCTTGGGTGCAAATTTAAATCTGTGCATGGCCTGTGAGACCCTCTATCTGTCCCCTAATGACCCTCTGCATTATTCTCCATGATTACTTAGTTTGGCCACAGGACCATCTTTTAGAATCTTCAGGGCCGGACTCATCTACTTAGGCCTCTGCACATGCCAATCTGTCTGCTACAAACATCGTTTCTGTGGTCTTCTAGTGAACTGATACTCATTTTGAGATGCATCTTAAATATCTCTTCCTCCTGGAAGCCTTTGCTGACTCCCCAGTCCAAACTAGTTCCTCAGAATATTTCTCCAATAGCACCTTCTACGTTTCTTTTTAAAAATAGTGCTTATCCTAGTTTGAAATTGTACTTACCATCTTCTCTGCTAGCCTCTACGTTTATGAGTGTAGAGACGATTGTGACGTGAGAATCCTCAGCATCTTGTATAGTGCCTGGGTGTTTCATATCATTTGCTAAATGGAGAAATACATGGACTGTTACAGGAAAAAAAAAAAGAAAAAGAAAATGCTTTCACCATAAATATATGGATTTGTTTCTAGATTCTCTATTCTGTTCAATTGGTTTATTGGTGTCTGTTTTTATGCCAGTAGTATGCTTTTTGTTTTTTGTTGAGAATAGCTTTGGCTATTCTGAGTGTTTTGTGATTCAATGTAAGTTTTAGTATTTTTTTTTTCTATTTTTGTTGAGAATGTAATTGGTAATTTATATAAATTCCATTGAATATGCAGATTGCTTTTAATAGTATGAACATTTTAAAAGTATTGATTCTTCCAGTCCATGAACATTGAATATATTTTCATATTTTTATACTCTTAAATATCTTTCATCAATGTTTTATAGTTCTTATTATAAAGAATTTTCACTTCTTTGTTAATCATTTTAATTCATTGATTTTTTCTGAGATTGTTCGCTGCTCGCATATAGAGATGCTACTGATTTTTGTTGATTTTGCATCCTGCAACTTTACTAAATTTGTTTATCAGTTCTAATAGTTTTTTGGTGGAGTCTTTAGGTTTTTCCAAATGTAAGATCATATCATTTGCAGACAATAATACTTTGGCTTCTTCCTCTTCAATTTGGGTATCTTTTATTTATTTCTTTTGTCTTATTGCTGTAGATAGGAATTGCAGTACTATGCTGAATAACCGTGGTGGAGGTGAGCATTCCTTTTATGTTCTAAATCTTACAGAAATGGTTTTCAGTTTTTCCTATTCATTATGATATTAGCTTTGTGTCTTTCATATATGGCTTTTATTATGCTGCAGTTTCACATTACAAAAAAGGTACTGTTGAAAAATACTAAGAAAGTGTAAGAAATATAATCTATAACATAAAATTACAACTACTGTCTAAAAGCAAGCAAAACCTCCAAATAAAAAAATCAAAACACACAGAGAGAAATGAAGAACAAATTCTGCATTAAATATATGAAAAATTTAATATGACAATTCACTAATTAATAAAAGGTACAAAAATGGGAGGAGTGGTTACAGAAACCAAAAAATTAAATCAGCAAAGCACCATGGCACATATATATCTATGTAACAAACCTGTAAATTCTGCACATGTATCCCAAAATTTAAAGTAAAATAAAAAATAAAAATTTGAACAAATATGAATCACTGCTTGCCTCCTAGTCAGAACGCACATTTTATTTTGTTTTTCCATTCATGTAACACCTGTGTACCTTTTTATGTATCATAAAAAAACTTGATCATTTCGTGAAATTCTTTAAATTCTTGACTATTGTTTTAAAGTACACATTTTTATGAATGAAAAACAACCAACAATGGGCATCTGTTGTTTTTAACACCTGATGCTTTACTGAAACATTTTACAAGTTATCATAATCTTTTATCTTCCTCCTCCCCACCAGCTTCAAATTTATCAAATCCACCACTATCCCTTCTTCATTTCCTAATGTGGATGTTAAAATTTTGGCTCATTTGGGGTAATGGATCCATGCCTAAATCTTTGTGTATCTGATGGAATACAAGGAGACTCAATGCAAACTGCACTGGATGTGATATCTTCACACTACTGGTCTGTCATTGTTGCCAAGGTGTCCAAGTAATTCTTTTTATAAGGCTCCGGAAGTCCAGAACTACCTTTAATAATAGCCACTGAATAAATGTACTTGAAAACTCTTCTCACTGCATCTGCGCAGGGATCCAAGGATTAGAAGCACAGATGATTGCTTTCTCTGCTAATAACTCCATAGCCCAGCTTGGAAAATTAGACCAAGTCGGAACTCACTTACAGAATTCTTGAAGGATATGTGTGATAATTACAGAGGACTGCAGACTATTAGCTCTAGCCTGGAATCGCTTAGCACGGCATAGAGCAACCAGAGCATCAAGGCATTTTTACTTGTCCAAGACATTGGGTAGGTCTTTCACGATACTTTAAGTTAGATGTCTTTTCTCCATGCTATCTTCTTGAATAATTGGAGACAATAGGAGTGACAGTGGCTTGCATTTTGGGTTCCATGCATGAATTCAAAATTAGTATCACTTCAGATACAGCACATCTTATTTCATACTTTGCAATGTTTATAACAGCAAGCTATTTGGATAGGTTTCCTGCAATATGGCTTAATAATGTCTCTGAAGGTTTCTGTGAACACAGAAAAACAAGGTGTCCTTGGAGAGGTAACCCTTTTGTCAAAACTTCCACTTGCATAATTTCTTTTAAAACTTTGTCTTTACCTCCCTCCTTCTTATGACCTTCTTCTTTGCTCTTGCTCTTCTCATGTTCAGAAAAACTGCCTGAAGTAAATTTTAAAGCACATTCAGTAATAGAAACAATTTTCTGAACTTCCTGTTACTTCTTTTCAGTTGGATAAATCATCGCATATTTTCTCATTACATAGAAGTCATCAGATGAGTCAGGATGTTGTAAGCATGCAGGCCCCTGTAACTGAGGAGTAATGCCTGGTCAGACTTCCAGAAGGAGTCTGGGGCCAGAGATCATGAAGACATTCTCCATCAGGCATTTGGTGGTTATCATCCCAATGATGCTGTTCTTCCTCCAGAACATGCACTTTTCATAGCATCACATTTCCATACTGCTGTGTTCCTCCTCTTGCATTCATCAATAGTCCTTCTGCATTTGCTTTTACATTTTCTCTTATTTAATCTTTCTTTCAAAAATACTAGACTTTACTTCTACTTGCAAATCTAAATTTTTCTTTTTTCTATATTTAAGTATGTGTCTTCACCCTTTTAAGTGAATCTCCTTGACACTGGGATTATTAAAGCTTCAACTGCATGATTTACAATGGAAGTGAACTACTTTTCCTTCTTCATTGTAAACCTTCTCCAGGTAATCATGGCCCACTGGCTGCACAACATTCTGGAAAGCAGCAAAATATACAGGTTTGATTTTTTTTTTCTGACACTGTCTCTTGATTTACTTCAGGAATCTGCACCATAGAAGTAAAAAGAATACTTTTAACAAATGCAGTTCCTTATAAGTACTGTGTTTTATTCATGTTGATTGTGGCTTATTATTACCAATGTAATGATTTTGGGGGTAGATTTTTTTGGCAGCCATATTTGTAGGCACTGCTGACACTTCAGTCTTTGATGTGCTATTAAGAGATAAATTTCCTGCAGCCACAAGACTCTTCGCTGAAGAAGTTGCAATTGATGAAGTAATCACAGTACAATTGCTTAAAGGAGAGGTAGTTAATTTTGAAGGTGACACAGCTGTTGAAAAAGTAACTTGGCTAATAATATTTGGTTCTACTGAATCTGCTCCAGTACAAGACACATTGAAGACCTCACAATGTAACTGATTTTGAGTCCCATGAGTAGAGTTGTTGCTTCTGCTGTTATTTTGTGAGGCTGCAAAGAAACCCTCACAAAATATCAGCAGAAGCAACAACTTGTAATTGTTTCTGTCCTTCTAACTGTTGCTTATAAGTCTGTGGTATGGCACAGTTAATGTTACAAACATAAACATAGTGAATCTTTGGTGGCTTGGGAGGCTGTTTTAGCTTCAGTTGTTTATTTTGTATTTTGGAATTGTGCTTCTTTAGTAAAGATAGTTCCTGTTCAAGCAGTTGTTAATTGTAGAAAGATGCAGCTGAATACACTGCTGCTTCATAAACTGAATAAAATTTACCAGGATAAATAACTGCTAAGGTACTGTAAGTTGCACTCTGAGTACAGGATGGCACCACAGCAGCTGCAGCTGCTACTGGATGTACAGTGGAGGATATAGGATAAATAAAGTAGTGACAGCTGAACTTGCTCTGATTTGTTTTATAGCTGTTACTTGTTGAGTTTGCTGGGCTTGAGTATACTGAGTTGTTCCTCAGCATTATGAGCAGTCTGACAGTAAGCTTCAGCCACAGAAGGCCAAGGTTAGAAATTGGCAGCTGTACCAGCAGCAGTTTATGTTAGTTGTTGGTGGTAGTGCTTACTATCATAAGCTATCAGGAGCTGTGGATCCCACATATGAGCATGAGTCCTGGTAGTTTTGTGTAGTAGCTGCAGGTGGGTGGTTCTCCTTGTTGCCTCTGAGTATAACAATGATCAGTTGCTATGTGTGCAGTGGGGTAGCTTTCACAAGTAGCAGTTGCTGCAGCAACAGCAACAGCTACTGGAGCAGGCCTGGTAACTGCAACTGTGGCAAATGCTGGTGCATAGTCAATAGCAACTGAGAAGCTACTGGTGCCTGATGGACTGTGTAGCTACCAATTGTAGTTGGAAGAAAATAGGCTATGCTTGAATCTGGCTGCTGCCTACACTGAGCCACAGTGACTCCTGCTGCCACCCAACTGTGAGTGAATCAAAAGCAGTTGCCAGTCACCATTTTGGTATCTTGCTCTAGCCAGCTGGACACACAGGTGAAAGAAACAACAGAGCATATGGGAATCATGGTTTCCAGGTGAAGCTTCTGAACTCTGACTAACCCGCTGCCTCCCTTATCTGCCCTGTTCCTTTTTTCTTTTTCTTAAACCTTGTCAGAGTACATGGTTACATTGTTTATTAGAAATCTTTCTTCAGTTTTGATCTGTCCACTCATTGACATGAAATTTCTTCTCAGAACTTCTTTTACTGCCTCCTATTGGCTTTCCATGTATGTGTAAGTTATCCAAAATTATTCTTGTACATTTCTAGTTTTTTACCATTTTAAGTCTGAAATGATACTTGATTAATCTCTGTCTCCTCAGTGACGCTTGATTGGTTTCTGTCTTCTCAAGTTTATCAAGTCCCATTTGGTGAGCTAACATATTAGCCACCCCAGAGCAGTTGAGAAGAATGTATATTCTGCACCTGTTGCATGAAGTGTTCACACGTCTGTTAGGTACATTTGGTCTATGACATAGTTTATGCCTGATGTTTCTGTGTTGATTTTCTGTCTAGATGATCTATATATTGTTGAAAGTGGGGTGTTGACATATCTTGCTATTATTGTATTGCAGTTTATCACTCTCTTTAAATCCCATAATATTGTATTAACATACTTGAGTACTCTAATGTTGGGTTCATATATATTTATGGTTGCTATATCCTCTTGTTGAATTAATCACCTTATCTTTATAAATACCTACATTGTCTCTTTAAAAGTATTTGATATAAAGTATATTTTATCTGATATAATAATGGGTACTCCTGATCACTTTTGGTTTCCATTTGCATAAAAATTTTTTCAGCACTTCACTTTTAGTCTGTGTTTAATGGTAAGGTGAGGCCAGGCACAGTGGCTCATGCTTGTAATCCCAGCACTTTGGGAGGCTGAGGCAGTGGGTTACCTGAGGTCAGGAGTTTGAGAACAGCCTGGCCAACATGGTGAAACCGGTCTCTACTAACAATACAAACATCAGCCGTGTGAGGTCGTGGGTGCCTGTAATCCCAGGTATGTGGGAGGCTGAGGCATAAAAATTGCTAGAACCTGGGAGGCAGAGGTTGCAGTGAGCTGAGATTGTGCCACTGCACTCCAGCCTGGATAACAGAGTCAGACTGTCTAAAAAAACCCAACAAAAGAAAACAAAAAACCACAACCAAAACAAACAAACAAACAAAAAGCAATGAGGCGACTCCCTGTAGTCAGCATATACTTGGGTTTTTATTTTTTATCTATTCACCGAGTCTATACTTCTAATTTGAAAATCTAATCCAGTTACATTCAAGACTATTATTGCTATTTATGGACTCACTCCAGCCATTTGTTTCTTTCCTCTTATTTTGTTGTTTACTTCTGTGATTCAGTGTTTTTCTGTGATGCTAAGGTTTGTTCCCTTTCTCCTTATCATTTATCTGCCATAATTACTTTGTGATTAAAATTGGGCTGTCATATAAAATCTTATAAAAGACTATGTTAAGCTGATAACAACTTAAGTTTGGTTACATATAAGGACTCTGGGATACTTTTTTTCTTTCCCCCACAATATGGATTTTGATTGCCTTCATTTATATGTATTTTTGTGTGGTTTTCTGAAGCACACATTATAGCTGTTGATATTTTTTATTTTTGGCTATAGACCTTTATGCTAGAGGATTGAAAGTTTTCTGTGACACCATTACAGCACTAGGGTATTCTGAGAATGATTATGAGCTTACTCATACTGGTGAGTTTTATGCTTTTGCATGTTTTCATCATAGTGAACATTATGCATTTTTTTCCAAATTTTGCACTTCCTTAAACATTTCTCATAAGTGTGGTATAGTTGTGATGAATTTCTTCAGTTTTCGCTCATCTGGGAAGTTCTTTATTTTGCCTTCATCTCTGAAGGATAGCTTTGCTAAATATAGGATTCTTGACTGTAAGTTTTTTGTTTTTTTTTTTCCCAGCACATTCAATATGTCATCTCATTCCCCTGAACTACAAGTTTCTGTGGACAATTTTGCTCATAGTCTAATGCAGACCCTCTTATATGTGACTCAATGTTTTTCCCCTGAATATTTTTAATGTTTTAATAATTTCAACTTTTGTTTTAGATTCAGGAGGTACATGTGTAGGACTGTTACATGAGTATATTGTGTGACACTGAGGTTTGGAATGTGAATGATCATGTCATTAAGATAGTAATTATAGCAATGAATAAACAGTTTCTTTCCCCTTTCTTCCACCCTCTCTCCCCACTCTCTTGAGTGTCTACTGTTCTCAATTGTATTTCCATGTGTACCCAACGTTAATCTCCCAATTGTAAGTTAGAACATTTGGTATTTGGAGGGGTTTCCCTGCATTAATTTGCTTGGGACAATAGCCTCCAGATGCAAAACACAATATATGGTATTTTTAAATGGCTCTTGTAACTTTTAAAACTCTCAGTTTGTTTCGGATTTTTGACATTTTAATTATCATGTCCCTTAGAAAAAAAAACTCTTTGGGTTGAATTGGGGAATTTTTGAACTTCCTGAATCTGTATATGCATATCTCTCCCAAAACTTTGGAAGACTTCAGCTGCTATTTTTAAGTAAGTTTTCTGTGATTTTTCTCTATTTCTTCTCTTTCTGGTACTAAAAAAATGTAAATGTGCAAAACTACCAGCAAGATTTTTGAATAGGAATAGCTCTGGTCTGCAGCTCCCAGCAAGACCAACACAGAAGCCAGGTGATTTTTGCATTTCCCACTGAGTTACCCTGTTCATCTCATGGGGACTGGTTAGGCAGTGGGTGTAGGACACAGAGGGTGATCAGAAGCATGGTGGGGTTCTGCCTCACCCAGCAAGTGCAAGAAGTGGGGGGCCTCCCTTCCCCAGCCATGGTAAGCCATGAGGGACAGTGCAATTCAGCCCAGATACTGCACTTTTCCCCTGGCTTTGTAATCCACAGACCAGGAGATTCCCTCATGTGCCTACACCACCAAGGCCCTGGGTTTCGAAGCACAAAACTGGGTGTCTATTTGGGCAGACACTGAGCTAGCTGCAGGAGTTTTTTCATAGCCCACTGGTACCTGGAACTTCAGTGAGACAGAACCATTCACTCCCCTTTAAAGGGGGCTGAAGCCAGAGAGCCAAGTGGTCTTGCCTCAGCAAGTCCCACTCCCACGGAGCCCAACAAGCTAAGAACCACTGGCTTGAAATTCTTCCTGTCAGCACAGCAGTCTGAAGTCAACCTGGGACGATCCAACTTGGTCGGGGGAGGGTCATCCACCATTACTGATGCTTGAGTAGGCAGTTTTCCCCTGACAGCACTAAAAAGGCCTTGAAGTTCGGACTGGGTGGAACTCAACACAGCATGGTGAAGTAGCTGTGGCCAGACTGCCTCTTTAGATTCCTCTTCACTGGTCAGGAATTTTTTTTTCATTTCTGAAAAAAAAGTCAGCAGACCAGTAGGGGCTTATATCTAAAACTCCCATCTCACCTGGACAGAGCACCTGGGGGAAGGGGCAGCTGTGGGGGTAGCTTCAGTGTACTTAAATGTTCCTACCTGCCAGCTCTAAAGAGAGCAGCAGATGCTGACAAGGAGGGTTCTACCAGCACAGTGGTTGATCTCCGCCAAGGGACAGACTGTCTGCTCAAGTGGGTCCCTGACCCCCATACCTCCTAACAGGGAGTTGACAGACACCTCATACTGGAGAGCTCTGGCTGGCATCAGGCCAGTGACCCTCTGGGATGAAGCTTCCAGAGGAAGAAGCAGGCAGCAATCTTTGCTTTTCTGCAGCCTCTGCTGGTGATACCCAGGCAAATTGGTTCTGGAGTGGACCACCAGCAAACTGCAGTAGATCTACAGAAGAGGGGCCTGACTATTAGAAGAAAAACTAACAATCAGAAAGCAATAACATCAACATACACAAAAAGAACCCCCACACAGAAACCCTATCCAAAGGTCATTAACCTCAAAGATCAAAGGTAAATAAATTCATGAAGATGAGGAAAAACCAGTGCAAAAATGCTGAAAATTCCCAAAACCAGAATGCCTCTTCCTCTTCAAATGATTGCAACTTCTCTCCAGCAAGGGCACAAAACTAGACAGAGAATGAGTTTGATGAATTGACAGAAGTAGGCTTCAGAAGGCAGGTAATAACAAACGCCTCTATGCTAAAAGAGCATGTTCTAACCCTATACAAGGAAGCTAAGAATCTTGACAAAAGGTTACAAGAACTGCTAACCAGGATAACCAGTTTAGAGAAGAATATAAATGATCTGATGGAGCTGAAAAACACAGCACAAGAATTTCGTGAAGAATAAACACATATTAACAGCCAAATCGATCAAGCAGAAGACAGGATATCAGAGATTGAAGATCAGCTTACTGAAATAAGGTGTGAAGACAATATTAGAGAAGAAATATAGAAAAGGAATGAACAAGGCCTCCAAGAAATATGAGAGTATGTGAAAAGACCAAACATACAATTGATTGAGCTCCCTGAAAGTGATGGGGAGAATGGAACAAAGTTGGAAATCACACTTCAGGATATTATCCAGGAGAACTTCCCCAACCTAGAAAGACAGAAAAACATTCAAATCCAGAAAATACAGAAAACATTACTAAGATACTGCTTGACAATAACAATCCCAAGACACATAATTGCCAGATTCTCCAAGGTTGAAACGAAGGAAAAAATGTTAAGTAAAGCCAGAAAGATAGGTCAGGTTACCCACAAAGAGAAACCCATCAGACTAACAGTGGACCTCTCTGCAGAAACCCTAAAAGCCACAACGGGGGGGGGCAATATTCAACATTCTTAAAGAAAACATTTTTCAACCAGAATTTCATATCCAGCCAAACTAAGTTTCATAAGTGAAAAAGAAATAAAATACTTTCCAGACAAGCAAATGCTGAGGGATATTGTCACCACCAGGCCTGATTTATAAAAGCTCCTGAAAGGAGCACTAAGTATGGAAAGGATAAACCAGTACTAGCCACTGCAAAAACACACCAAAATATAAAGACCAACAACATTATGATGAAACTGTATTAACTAATGTTCAAAATAACCAGATAGCATCATGATGATAAAAGACACAGACTGGCAAATTGGGTAAAGAGTCAAGACCAATCAGTGTGCTGTATTCAGGAGACACATTTCATGTGCAAGGGCACACATAGGCTCAAAATAAAGGAATGGAAGAATATTTACCAAGCAAATGAAAAGCAAAAAAAAAAAAAAAAAAAAACAGCAGGGGTTGCAATCCTAGTCTTCGATAAAATAGAGTTTAAAGAAACAAAGATCAAAAAAGACAAAGAAGAGAATTACATAATGGTAAAGAGATCAATGCAATGAGAAGAGCTAACTATCATAAATATATATACACCCAATACAGGAGCACCCCATTCATTAAAAACAAATTCTTAGAGACCTACAAGGAGATGTAGACTTCCACACAATAAAAATGAGAGACTTTAACACCCCACTGTCAATATTAGACAGATCAATGAGACAGGATAACAGGGATAACAAGGATATTCAGGACTTGACCTCAGCTCTGGACCAAGCAGACGTAATAGATATCTACAGAACTCTCCACCCCAAATCAACAAAATATACATTCTTCTCAGTACTTTGTAGCACATACTCTAGAAACGACCACCTATTACACCTAATAGGAAGTAAAACACTCCAGCAAATGCAAAGAATGGAAATCATAACATTCTCTCAGACCATAAGGCAATCAAATTAGAACTCAGGATTAAGAAACTCACTCAAAACCTCATGACTGCATGGAAACTGAACAACCTTCTCCTGAATGACTACTGGGTAAATAATTAAATTAAGGCCGGGGGCGGTGGCTCAAGCCTGTAATCCCAGCACTTTGGGAGGCCGAGGCAGGCAGATCACGAGGTCAGGAGTTCAAGACCATCCTGGCTAACAAGGTGAAACCCCGTCTCTACTAAAAAATACAAAAAACTAGCCGGGCGAGGTGGCGGGCGCCTGTAGTCCAGCTACTCCGGAGGCTGAGGCAGGAGAATGGCGTAAACCGGGAGGCGGAGCTTGCAGTGAGCTGAGATCTGGCCACTGCACTCCAGCCCGGGCGACAGAGCGAGATTTCGTCTCAAAAAAAAAAAAAAATAATAATAATAATAATAATAATTAAATTAAGGAAGAAATAAAGAAGTTCCTTGAAACCAATGAGAAATAAGAGATAATTTACCAGAATCTCTGGGACACAGCTAAAGCAGTGCTTAGAGGGAAATCTATATCACTAAATGCCCACATCAGAAAAAGGGAAAAATCTAAAACCAACACCCTAACGTCACAATTAAAAGAACTAGAGAAGCAAGAAAAACAAATCAAAAGCTAGAAAAACACAAGAAAGAACAAAGATCAGAGTAGAATTGAAAGAGATAGAGACACGAAAAGCTCTTCAAAAAATTAATGAACTCAGTAGCTATTTATTTGAAAAAACTAACAAAATAGATATACCACTAGACAGACTAAAAAAGAGAAAAAAGAAAGATATAAAATAGAATAAATTAAAAAAATGATAAAGGGGATATCACCACTGATCCCACAGAAATACAGACTAACATCAGAGAATAGTAAAATCAACTCTACACAAATAAACAAGAAACTAAGTTCATAAATTCATAGACACATTCACCCTCCCAAGACTAAACCAGGAAGAAGTCAAATCCCTGAAAAGACCAATAGCAAGTTCTGAAAATGAGGCAATAATTAATAGTCTACAAACCAAAAAAAGGCCAGGACCAGACTGATTCAGAGCCTGAATTCTACCAGAGGTACAAAGAGGGGCTGGCACTATTCCTTCTGAAACTATTCCAAACAACAGAAAAAGAGGAACTCCTCCCTAACTCATTTTATGAGGTCAGCATCATTCTGATACCAAAATCTGGTATAGACACAACTAAAAAAGAAAATTTTAGACCAATATCCCTGATGAACATCGATGCAAAAATCCTCAATAAATTACTGGCAAACCGAATCCAGCAGCACATCAAAAAGCTTATCCACCATGAACAAGTCGCCTTCATCCCTGAGATGCAAGGGTGGTTCGACATACACAAATCAATAAACATAATTCATCGCATAAGCAGAACCAATGAACAATGAACTACATTTCAATAGATACAGAAAAGGCCTTTCATAAAATTTAACATCCCTTCATGCTAAAAACTTTCAATAAACTAGGTATTGATGGAACATATCTCAAAATAATAAGAGCTATTTATGACAAACCCATAGGCAATATCATATTAAATGTGCAAAAGCTGGTAGCATTCCTTTTGAAAACTGGCACAAGACAAGGATGCCCTCTCTCACCACTCCTATTCAACATAGTATTGGAAGTTCTGACCAGAGTAATCAGGCAAGAGAAAGAATTAAAGGGTATTCAAATAGGAAGAGAGGAAGTCAACTTGTCTCTGTTTGCAGACAATGTGATTATTTAGGAAACCCCATCATCTCAGGTCAAAACCTCCTTAAGCTGATAACCAACTTCATCAAAGTGTCAGGATACAAAACCAATGTGCAAAAATCACAAGCATTCTGATACACCAATAATAGACAAATATAGCCAAATCATGAGTGAATTCCCATTCACAATTGCTACATAGAAAATAAAATACCTAGGATTACAACTTACAAGGGACATGAAGGACATTTTCAAGGAGAACTGCAAACCACTGCTCAAGAAAATAAGAGAGGAAAAAGAGACGAATGGAAAAAAATTCCATGCTCATGGAGAGGAAGAATGAATATTGTGAAAATGGCCAAACTGCCCAAAGTAATTTACAGATTCAATGCTATTCCCATCAAGCTACCATAGACTTATTTCACGCAACTAGAAAAAGCTACTTTAAATTTTATATGGAACTAAAAAAGGGCCAACATAGCCAGGACAATACTAATCAAAAGGAACAGAGTTAAAGGTATCATTTTACCGGACTTCAAACTATACTACAAGGCTACAGGAACCAAGACAGCATGGTACGGGTACCGAAACAGATATATAGACCAATGGAACATAGGCCTCAGAAATAACACCATACATCTACAACCATCTGATCTTCGACAAACCTGACAAAAACAAGCAACAGGAAAAGGATTTCCTAGTTAATAAATGGTGCTGGGAAAACTGACTAGCCATATGCAGAAACCTGAAACTAGATCCCTTCCTTACACTTTATAAAATAATTAACTCAAGATGGATTACAGACTTAAATGTAAAACCTAAAACTAAACAAACCCTAGGATAAAACCTAGGAAATATCATTCAGGGCATAGGCATAGACAAAGACTTCATGAATAAAATACCAAAAGCAATTGCAACAAAAGACAAAATTGACAAATGAGATTTAATTACACTAAAGAGCTTCTGCTCAGGAAAAGAAACTAACATCAGAGTGAAGAGGCAACCTACAGAATGGGAGAAAAGTTTTGCAATCTATCCATCTGACAAAGGGCTAATATCCAGAATCTACAAGAAACTTAAACAAATTTACAAGGAAAAAAAAACCCATTCAAAAAGTGGGTGAAGGACATGAGCAGACGCTTTTCAAAAGAAGACATTTATGCAGCCAGCAAACATTTAAAAAGCTCATCATCAGTGGACATTAGAGAAATGCAAATCAGAACTACAATGAGATATCATCTCATGCCAGTTAGAATGGCAATCATTGAAAAGTCTAGAAACAGCAGATGCTGGCAAGGATGTGGAGAAATAGGAATGCTTTTACACAGTTGCTGGGAGTGCAAATTAGTTCATCTATTGTGGGAGACAGTGTGGCAGTTCCTCGGGGATCTAGAACCAGAAATATCATTTCACCCAGCAATGCCATTACTGGGTATATACCCAAAAGATTAGAAATAATTCTACTATAAAGACACATGTGCATATATGTTTATTTCAGCACTATTTACAATAGCAAAGGCTTGGCACCAACCCAAATGCCCATCAGTGATAGACTGGATAAAGAAAATATGGCACACATACACTATGGAATACTATGCAGCCACAAAAAAGGATGACTTCATGTCCTTTACAGGGATATGGATGAAACCGGAAACTACCATTCTCAGAAAACTAACACAGGAGCAGAAAACCAAACACCACATGTTGTCATTCATAAGTGGCAGAAGAACAGTGAGAACACATGGATACAGGGAGGGGAACATCACATGCTAGGGCCTGTCACAAGGTGGGGGACAATGGGAGGAAGAGCATTAGGACAAATATCTAAAGCTTACAGAGCTGAAAAACTAGATGACAGGTTGACAGGTGCAGCAGACCACCATGGCACATGTATACCTATGTAACAAACCTGCACGTTCAGCACATGTATCCCAGAATTTAAAGTAAGAAAAAATAAAAGTAAAAGTAAATGTAGGGGGCGGAGCAAGATGGCCGAATAGGAACAGCTCCAGTCTCCAACTCCCAGCGTGAGCAAAACAGAAGACCGGTGATTTCTGCATTTTCAACTGAGGTACTGGGGTCATCTCACTAGGGAGTGTCGGACAATCGGAGCTGGTCAGTTGCTGCAGCCCGACCAGCGAGAGCTGAAGCAGGGCGAGGCATCGCCTCACCTGGGAAGTACAAGGGGGAAGGGAATCCCTTTTCCTAGCCAGGGGAACTGAGACACACAACACCTGGAAAATCGGATAACTCCCACCCCAATACTGTGCTTTAAGCAAATGGGCACACCAGGAGAATATATCCCACACCTGGCCGGGAGGATACCACGCCCACGGAGCCTCCCTCATTGCTAACACAGCAGTCTGTGATCTAACAGCAAGGCAGCAGCGAGGCTGGGGGAGGGGCGCCCGCCATTGCTGAGGCTTAGGAAGGTAAATAAAGCCACTGGGAAACTCGAACTGGGTGGAGCTCACAGCAGCTCAAGGAAACCTGCTGTCTCTGTAGACTCCACCTTTGGGGACAGGGCACAGTTAACAACAACAACAAAAGCAACAGAAACCTTTGCAGATGCAAACGACTCTGTCTGACAGCTTTGAAGAGAGCAGTGGATCTCCCTACACAGAGGTTGAGATATGAGAAGGGACAGACTGCCTGCTCAAGTGGGTCCCTGACCCCTGAGTAGCCTAACTGGGAGACATCCCCCACTAGAGGCAGTCTGACACCCCACACCTCACAGGGTGAGTACACCCCTGAGAGGAGCTCCCAAAGGAAGAATCAGACGGGTACACTTGCTGTTCAGCAATATTCTATCTTCTGTAACCTCTGCTGCTGATACCCAGGCAAACAGGGTCTGGAGTGGACCTCAAGCAATCGCCAACAGACCTACAGCTGAGGGTCCTGACAGTTAGAAGGAAAACTATCAAACAGGAAGGACACCTATACCAAAACCCATCAGTACGTCACCATCATCAAAGACCAGAGGCAGATAAAACCACAAAGATGGGGAAGAAGCAGGGCAGAAAAGCTGGAAATTCAAAAAATAAGAGCGCATCTCCCCCTGCAAAGGAGCACAGCCCATCGCCAGCAACGGATGAAAGCTGGTGAGAGAATGACTCTGACGAGATGAGAGAAGAAGGCTTCAGTCCATGAAACCTCTCAGAGCTAAAGGAGGAATTACATACTAAAAAGAAACTAAAAATCTTGAAAAAAGAGTGGAAGAGGCCGGGCACGGTGGCTCAAGCCTGTAATCCCAGCACTTTGGGAGGCCGAGACGGGCGGATCACGAGGTCAGGAGATCGAGACCATCCTGGCTAGCATGGTGAAACCCCGTCTCTACTAAAAATACAAAAAACTAGCCGGGCGAGGTGGCGGGCGCCTGTAGTCCCAGCTACTCGGGAGGCTGAGGCAGGAGAATGGCGTGAACCTGGGAGGCGGAGCTTGCAGTGAGCCGAGATTGCGACACTGCACTCCAGTCCGGCGACAGAGCGAGACTCCGCCTCAAAAAAAAAAAAAAAAAAAAAAGAGTGGAAGAATTGACAGCTAGACTAATTAATGCAGAGAAGGTCATAAACGAAATGACAGAGATGAAAACCATGACAAGAGAAATACGTGACAAATGAACAAGCTTCAGTAACCGACTCGATCAACTGGAAGAAAGAGTATCAGATATTGAGGATCAAATGAATGAAATGAAGTGAGAAGAGAAACCAAAACAAAAAGAAGAAAAAGAAATGAACAAAGCCTGCAAGAAGTATGGCATTATGTAAAAAGACCAAATCTACGTCTGATTGGGGTGCCTGAAAGTGAGGGGGAAAATGGAACCAAGTTGGAAAACACTCTTCAGGATATCCTCCAGGAGAACTTCCCCAACCTAGTAGGGCAGGCCAACATTCAAATTCAGGAAATACAGAGAATGTCACAAAGGTACTCCTCGAGAAGAGCAACTCCAAGACACATAATTGCCAGATTCACCAAAGTTGAAATGAAGGAAAGAATCTTAAGGGCAGCCAGAGAGAAAGGTCGGGTTACCCACAAAGGGAAGCCCATCAGATTAACAGTAGTTCTCTCAGCAGAAACTCTACAAGCCAGAAGAGAGTGGGGGCCAATATTCAACATTCTTAAAGAAAAGAGTTTTCAAACCAGAATTTCATAGCCAGCCAAACTAAGTTTCATAAGTTAAGGAGAAATAAAATCCTTTACAGATAAGAAATGCTTAGAGATTTTGTCACCACCAGGCCTACCTTGCAATAGACCCTGAAGGAAGCCCTAAATATGAAAAGGAACAACCGGTACCAGCCATTGCAAAAACATGCCAAAATGTAAAGACCATCGAAGCTAGGAAGAAACTGCATCAACTAACGAGCAAAATAACCAGTTAATATCATAATGGCTGGATCAAGGTCACACATAAGAATATTAACCATAAATGTAAATGAACTAAATGCTCCAATTAAAAGACACAGACTGGCAAACTGGATAAAGAATCAAGACCCATCAGTCTGCTGTATTCAGGAGACCCATCTCACATGCAGAGACATACATAGGCTCAAAATAAAGGGATGGAGGAAGATCTACGAAGCAAATGGAGAACAAAAAAAAACAGGGGTTGCAATCCTAGTCGCTGATAAAACAGACTTTAAACCATCAAAGATCAAAAGAGACAAAGAAGGACATTACATAGTGATAAAGGGATCAATTCAACAGGAAGAGCTAACTCTCCTAAATATATATGCACCCAATACAGGAGCACCCAGATTCATAAAGCAAGTCCTTAGTGACTTACAAAGAGACTTAGACTCCCATACAATAATAATGGGAGACTTCAACATCCAACTGTCAATATTAGACAGATCAACGAGACAGAAAGTTAACAAGGATATCCAGGAATTGAACTCATCTCTGCACCAAGCGGACCTAATAGACATCTACAGAACTCTCCACCCCAATTCAACAGAATATACATTCTTCTCAGCACCACATCGCACTTATTGCAAAATTGACCACATAATTGGAAGTAAAGCACTCCTCAGCAAATATAAAAGAACAGAAATTATAACAAACTGTCTCTCAGACCACAGTGCAATCAAACTAGAACTCAGGACTAAGAAACTCAATCAAAACTGCTCAACTACATGGAAACTGAACAACCTCCTCTGGAATGACTACTGGGTGCATAATGGAATGAAGGCAGAAATCAAGATGTTCTTTGAAACCAATGAGAACAAAGATACAACATACCAGAATTTCTGGGACACATTTAAAGCAGTGTGTAGAGGGAAATTTATAGCACTAAATGCCCACAAGAGAAGCCAGGAAATATCTAAAATTGACACTCTAGCATAACAATTAAAAGAACTAGAGAGGCAAGAGCAAACACATTCAAAAGCTAGCAGAAGGCAAGAAATAACTAAGATCAGAGCAGAACTGAAGGAGATACACACACAAAAAACACTGGAAAAAATCAATGAATCCAGGAGTTGGTTTTTTGAAAAGATCAACAAAATTGACAGACCGCTAGTAAGACTAATAAAGAAGAAAAGAGAGAGGAATCAAATAGACTCAATAAAAAGTGGTAAAGCAAATATCAACACCGACCCCACAGAAATACAAACTACCATCAGAGAATACTATAAACACCTCTATGCAAATCAACTAGAAAATCTAGAAGAATGGATAATTTCCTGGACACTTACACTCTCCCAAGACGAAACCAGGAAGAAGTTGAATCCCTGAATAGACCAATAACAGGCTCTGAAATTCAGACAACAATTAATAGCCTACCCACCAAAAACAGTCCAGGACCAGATGGATTCACAGTTGAATTCTACAAGAGGTACAAGGAGGAGCTGGTACCCTTTCTTCTGAAACTATTCCAATCAATAGAAAAAGAAGGAATCCTCCCTAACTCATTTTATGAGGCCAACATCATCCTAATACTAAAGTCTGGCAGAGACACAACAAAAAAAGAGAATTTTAGACCAATATCCCTGATGAACATCGATGCAAAAATCCTCAATAAAATACCGGCAAACCGGATTCAGCAGCACATAAAAAGCTTATCCACCATGATCAAGTGGGCTTCATCTCTGGGATGCAAGGCTGGTTAAACTTTCGCAAATCAATAAATGTAATCAAACATATAAACAGAACCAAAGACAAGAACCACATGATTATCTCAATAGATGCAGAAAAGGCTTTTGACAAAATTCAACAGCCCTTCATGCTAAAAACGCTCAATAAATTCGGGATTGAGGGAACGTACCTCAAAATAATAAGAGCTATTTATGACAAACCCACAGCTCATATCATACTGAATGGGCAAAAACTGGAAAAATTCCCTTTGAAAACTGGCACAAGACAGGGATGCCCTCTCTCACCACTCCTATTCAACATAGTGTTGGAAGTTCTGGCTAGGGCAATCAGGCAAGAGAAAGAAATCAAGGGTATTCAGTTAGGAAAAGAAGAAGTCAAATTGTCCCTGTTTGCAGATGACATGACTGTATATTTAGAAAACCCCATTGTCTTAGCCCAAAATCTCCTTAAGCTGATAAGCAACTTCAGCAAAGGATACAAAATTAATGTGCAAAAATCACAAGCATTCTTATACACCAGTAACAGACAAACAGAGAGCCAAATCAAGAATGAACTTCCATTCACAATTGCTTCAAAGAGAATAAAATACCTAGGAATCCAACTTACAAGGGATGTAAAGGACCTCTTCAAGGAGAACTACAAACCACTGCTCAGTGAAATAAAAGAGGACACTAACAAATGGAAGAACATAGCATGCTAATGGATAGGAAGAATCAATATAGTGAAAATGGCCATACTGACCAAGGTTATTTACAGATTCAATGCCATCCCCATCAAGCTACCAAAGAGTTTCCTCACAGAATTGCAAAATCTGCTTTAAAGTTCATATGGAACCAAAAAAGAGCCCGCATTGCCAAGACAATCCTAAGTCAAAAGGACAAAGCTGGAGGCATCACACTACCTGACTTCAAACTATACTACAAGGCTACAGTAACCAAAACAGCATGGTACTGGTACCAAAACAGAGATATAGACCAATGGAACAGAACAGAGTCCTCAGAAATAATACCACACATCGACAGCCTTCTGATCTTTGACAAACCTGAGAGAAACAAGAAATGGGGAAAGGATTCCCTATTTAATAAATGGTGCTGAGAAAACTCGCTAGCCATAAGTAGAAAGCTGAAACTGGATCCTTTCCTTACTCCTTATATGAAGATTAATTCAAGATGGATTAGTGACTTAAATGTTAGACCTAATACCATAAAACCCTAGAAGAAAACCTAGGTAGTAGATTCAGGACATAGGCATAGGCAAGTACTTCCTGTCTAAAACACCAAAAGCAACGGCAACAAAAGACAAAATTGACAAATGGGATCTCATTAAACTAAAGAGCTTCTGCACAGCAAAAGAAACTACCATCAGAGTGAATAGGCAACCTACAGAATGGGAGAAAATTTTTGCAATCTACTCATCTGACAAAGGGCTAATATCCAGATTCTACAAAGAACACAAACAAATTTACAAGAAAAATCAAACAACCCCATCAACAAGTGGGCAAAGGATATGAACAGACATTTCTCAAAAGAAGACATTCATACAGCCCACAGACACATGAAAAAATGCTCATCATCACTGGCCATGAGAGAAATGCAAGTCAAATCCACAATGAGATACCATCTCACACCAGTTAGAATGGCAATCATTCAAAATTCAGGAAACAACAGGTGCTGGAGAGGATGTGGAGAAATAGGAACATTTTTACACTGTTGGTGGGATTGTAAACTAGTTCAAACATTATGGAAAACAGTATGGCGATTCCTCAAGGATCTAGAACTAGATGTACCATATGACCCAGCCATCCCACTCCTGGGTATATACCCAAAGGATTATAAATCATGCTGATATAAAGACACATGCACACCTATGTTTATTGTGGCACTATTCACAATAGCAAAGACTTGGCATCAACCCAAATGTCCATCAGTGACAGACTGGATTAAGAAAACGTGGCACATATACACCATGGATTACTATGCAGCCATAAAAAAGGATGAGTTTGTGTCCTTTGTAGGTACATGGATGCAGCTGGAAACCATCATTCTTAGCAAACTGTCACAAGAACAGAAAACCAAACACCTCCTGTTCTCACTCATAGGTGGGAACTGAACAATGAGATCACTTGGACTCGGGAAGGGGAACATCACACACCGGGGCCTATCATGGGGAGGGGGGAGGAAGGAGGGATTGCTTTGGGAGTTATACCTGATATAAATGATGAATTGATGGGTGCTGATGAGTTGATGGGTGCAGCACACCAACATGGCACAAGTATACATATGTAACAAACCTGCACGTTATGCACATGTACCCTAGAACTTGAAGCATAAAAAAAAAATAGTAAATGTATATTCATTTAATGATGCTGCAAATGTCCCATAGGCTTTCTTTGCCATTTGCTAGTTTTGCTTTTCTTTATTCCTGTGATTGAGTTATACCAAAATACCTTTTTCTGAGAACAGAAATTCTGTATTTGCTTAATTTTGTCTGTTGTTAAAGGTCTCAACTGATTTTTTATTTTATATATTGCATACTTCTGTTTACAGATTTTTTAAGTTTTTTAAGTTCCGGGCTACATGAGCAAATTTGTTAAATAGGTAAACTTGTGTTATGTTATTTTTTCACCCAGATGTGGAGCCTAGTATGCATTACCTATGTTTTCTGATCCTCTCTTTCCTTCCACTCTTTACCCTCCAATAGATCCCAGTGTCTGTTGGTCCTCCCTATGAGTCCATGTGTTCTCATTACTAGTTCCCACTTATAAGTAAGAACTTGCAGTCTTTGGTTTTCAGTTTCTGTAATAATTTGCTACAGATAATGGCCTCTAACTCCAGCCATGTTTTGGAAAAAACATGATCTCATTTATTTTATGGTTGCATAGCATTTCATAGTTTATATGTACCACATTTTATTTACCCAGACTACCACTGATGAGAATTTAGGTTCGTTCTATGTATTTGCTATTGTGCATTGTGCTCAACAAATATAAGCATGCCTGTGTCTTTATAATAGAATAATTTATATTTCCTTGTATATATACCCAGTAAAGCGATTGCTGGGTCAGATGGCATTTCTATTTTAAGCCTTTGAGAAATCATCACACTGTCTTCCACAATGGTTGTTGAACTAATTTACACTCCCATCAACAGTATATAAGCATTATTTTTCTCTGCAACTTCACCAGCATCTATTATGTTTTTACTTTTGAAAAATACCCATTCGACTGGTGAGAGATGGTGTCTCATTATGGTTTTGATATCCATTTCTCTAATAATAAGTGAGGTAAAGTTTTTTTTCATGATTCTTGGCCATGTGTATGCCTTCTTTTGAAAATTGTCTGTTCCTGTCCTTTGCCCAATTTAAGTGAGGTTTTTGATGTCTTATACCTTTGTTTAAGATACTTATGGATGCAGGATATCAGATCATTGTCAGATGTACAGTTTGCAAATATTTTCTTTCATTCTGCAGGTTTTCTGTTCACTGTGTTGACAGTTGTTGCTGTTGTTGTTTTGCTGTGCAAAAGTTCTATTGTCATCTTTGTTATAAAATCTTTGCCTGTTCCTATGTCCGGGATTATATTGCCTAGGTTGTCTTTGAGGGTCTTCATAGTTTTGGGTTTTCCATTTAGTCTCTTATTCATCTTGAGTTAATTTTTGCATATGGTGTAAGGAAAGGGTCAGGTTTCAATCTTTTGCATATGTCTAGACAGTTTTTCTTGCACAATTTATTGAATAGGGAGTCATTTCTGCATGACTTGTTTTAATCAGGTTTGTGGAAGATTAAATAGTTGCAGGTATGTGTCCTTATTTCTGAATACTCTGTTCTGTTTCATTGTTCTGTGTGTGTTTTAGTACCAGTAGCATGCTGTTTTTGGTTACTGTATCCCTGTAGTTTTTATTTATTTATTTATTTATTTATTTATTTATATACTTAAGTTCTAGGGTACATGTGCATAACGTTTATATCATGTATAACTCCCCAATGCAATCCCTCCTCCTCCCCCTCCCCATGATAGGCCCCAGTGTGTGATGTTCCCCTTCCGAGTCCAAGTGATCTCATTGTTCAGTTCCCACCTATGAGTGAGAACATGCGGTGTTTGTTTTCTCTTCTTGTGATAGTTTGCTAAGAATGATGGTTTCCAGCTGCATCCATGTCCCTACAAAGGACGCAAACTCATCCTTTTTGATGGCTGCATAGTATTCCATGGTGTATATGTGCCACATTTTCTTAATCCAGTCTGTCACAGATGGACATTTGGGTTGATGCCAAGTCTTTGCTATTGTGAATAGTGCCGCAATAAACAAACGTGTGCATGTGTCTTTGTAGTAGAATAATTTATAATCCTTTGGGTATATACCCAGTAGTGGAATGGCTGGGTCATGTGGTACATCTAGTTCTAGATCCTTGAGGAATGGCCACACTGTTTTCCATAATGTTTGAACTAGTTTACAATCCCACCAACAGTGTAAAAGTGTTCCTATTTCTCCACATCCTCTCCAGCACCTGTTGTTTCCTGACTTCTTAATGATTGCCATTCTAACTGGTGTGAGATGGTATCTCATTGTGGTTTTGATTTGCATTTCTCTGATGGCGAGTGATGATGAGCATTTTTTCATGTGTCTGTTGGCTGTATGGATGTCTTCTTTTGAGAAATGTCTGTTCATATCCTTTGCCCACTTTTTGATGGGGTTCTTTGTTTTTTTCTTGTATATTTATTTGAGTTCTTTGTAGATTCTGGATATTAGCCCTTTGTCAGATGAGTAGGTTGCAAAAATTTTCTCCCATTCTGTAGATTGCCTGTTCACTCTGATGGTAGTTTCTTTTGCTGTGCAAAAGCTCTTTAGTTTAATGAGATCCCATGTGTCAATTTTGGCTTTTGCTGCCGTTGCTTTGGTGTTTTCGACATGAAGTCCTTGCCCATGCCTATGTCCTGAATGGTACTACCTAGATTTTCCTCTAGGGTTTTTATGGTATTAGGTCTAACATTTAAGTCTCTAATCCATCTTGATTAATTTTCGTATAAGGGGTAAGGAAAGGATCCAGTTTCAGCTTTCTACTTATGGCTAGCCAATTTTCCCAGCACCATTTATTAAATAGGGAATCCTTTCCCCATTTCTTGTTTCTCTCAGGTTTGTCAAAGATCAGATGGCTGTAGATGTGTGGTATTATTTCTGAGGACTCTGTTCTGTTCCATTGGTCTATATCTCTGTTGTGGTACCAGTACCATGCTGTTTTGGTTACTGTAGCCTGTAGTATAGTTTGAAGTCAGGTAGCGTGACACCTCCAGCTTTGTCCTTTTGACTTAGGATTGTCTTGGCAATGCGGGCTCTTTTTTGGTTCCATATGAACTTTAAAGCAGTTTTTTCCAACTGAGGTACTGGGGTCATCTCTCTAGGGAGTGCCGGACAATCGGTGCTGGTCAGCTGCTGCAGCCTGACCAGCGTGAGCTGAAGCAGGGCGAGGCATCACCTCACCTGGAAGCGCAAGGGGGAAGGAAATCCGTTTTCCTAGCCAGGGGAACTGAGACACACAACACCTGGAAAATCGGGTAACTCCCACCCCAATACTGCGCTTTAAGGAAACAGGCACACCAGGAGAATATATCCCACACCTGGCCGGAGGGTCCCACACCCACGGAGCCTCCCTCACTGCTAACACAGCAGTCTGCTGCGATCCATCCGCAAGGCAGCAGCGAGGCTGGGGGAGGGGCGCCCGCCATTGCTGAGGCTTAAGTAGGTAAACAAAGCCGCTGGGAAGCTCGAACTGGGTGGAGCTCACAGCAGCTCAAGGAAGCCTGCCTGTCTCTGTAGACTCTACCTCTGCGGACAGCGCACAGCTGCAGTCCACAGCGAAAGCAGCGGGGGCCGGTGCAGACGCGAAGGACTCTGTCTGACAGCTTGGGGAGAGCCGTGGATCTCCTAACGTGGAGGTTGAGATCTGAGTACGGACAGACTGTCTGCTCAGGTGGGTCCCTGACCCCTGAGTAGCCTAGCTGGGAGACATCCCCCACTAGGGGCAGTCTGACACCCCACACCTCACAGGGTGGAGTCACCCCTGAAAGGAAACTTCCAAAGGAAGAATCAGACAGGTACACTCGCTGTTCAGCAATATTCTATCTCTCGGCAACCTCTGCTGCTGATACCCAGGCAAACGGTCTGGAGTGGACCTCAAGCAATCTCCAACAGACCAACAGACAGTCCTTCTGACTGTCAGACGGAAAACTATCAAACAGGAAGGTCACCTATACCAAAACCCCATCAATACGTCACCATCATCAAAGACCAGAGACAGATAAAACCACAAAGATGGGGAAGAAGCAGGGCAGAAAAGCTGGAAATTCAAAAAATAAGAGCACATCTCCCCCTGCAAAGGAGCGCAGCCCATCGCCAGCAACGGATCAAAGCTGGTCAGAGAATGACTTTGACGAGATGAGAGAAGAAGGCTTCAGTCCATCAAACCTCTCAGAGCTAAAGGAGGAATTACGTACCCAGCGCAAAGAAACTAAAAATCTTGAAAAAAGAGTGGAAGAATTGACAGCTAGACTAATTAATGCAGAGAAGATCATAAACGAAATCCCTGTAGTTTAAAGTCGGGTAGCAAGATGCCTCCAGCTTTGTCCTTTTTGCTTAGGATTGCCTTGTCTATTTGGATTTTTTTGTTTCATATGTATTTTAAAATTGTTTTTTTTTTTGGTATTGTGAAGAATAATTTGTACATACTACGAATTACAGTAAACCTGTAAATATCTTGGGCAGTATAGCTTTTTAACAATGTTGATTCTTTCTATTTATGAGCATGAAATGTATTGTTATCTGTTTGAATCATCTCTGATTTTTTTGAGCTGTGTTTTGTAATTGTCCTTGTAGAGATATTTTGCCTCCCTGGTTAGCTGCATTCTCAGATATTTTTTTGTGTAATTGTGAATGGGATTGCATTCCTGATTTGGCTCTCAGGTTTTCTGCTGTTAGTGTATAGGAATGCCGGTGACTTGTGCACATTTATATTATCCTGAGACTTTGCTGAAGTATTATTAGATTAAAAAATTTGGGGGCTGATACTATGAGGTTTGGTTTTTTATTTTAATATCCATTACTTTGTAAAATTTCTTATTTAGATCATTCTTATTTTAATGGATTGTTTATCTATATTCTCTTGTATTTTTCTGAGTATGGAATAATATTAGTTTATATTTCTTTTAAAGTATTTCTTAAATATTCAGTTCTTTCTCATCTTGAGGCTTACTGTGTATTTTAGGTGAGTTTCTTCTTGGATTTTCATGTTTTTATTCTTTTTTTATTACATATGTATACTTGGCCATGTTGGTGTGCTGCACCATCAACTCGTCAGCACCCATCACCTCGTCATTTACATCACGTATAACTCCCAATGCAATCTCTCTCACCTCCCACCTCCCCATAATACGCCCTGGTGTGTGATGTTCCCCTTCCCGAGTCCAAGTGATCTCATTGTTCAGTTCCCACCTATGAGTCAGAACATGCGGTGTTTGGTTTTCTGTTTTGCGATAGTTTGCTGAGAATGATGGTTTCCAGCTGCATCCATGTCCCTACAAAGGACACAAACTCATCATTTTTTATGGCTGCATAGTATTCCATGGTGTATATGTGCCACATTTTCTTAATCCAGTCTGTCACTGATGGACATGTGGGTTGATTCCAAGTCTTTGCTATTGTGAATAGTACCAATAAACATACGTGTACCGTGTCTTTATAGCAGCATGATTTAAATCCTTTGGGTATATACCAGTAGTGGGATGGCTGGGTCATATGGAACATCTAGTTCTAGATCCTTGAGGAATCGCCATACTGTTTTCCATAATGGTTGAATAGTTTACAATCCCACCAACAGTGTAAAAGTGTTCCTATTTCTCCACATCCTCTCCAGCACCTGTTGTTTCCTGACTTTTGAATGATTGCCATTCTAACTGGTGTGAGATGGTATCTCATTGTGGTTTTGATTTGCATTTCTTTCATGGCTGGTGATGATGAGCATTTTTTCATGTATCTGTTGGCTGTATGCATGTCTTCTTTTGAGAAATGTCTGTTCATATTCTTTGCCCACTTTTTGATGGGGTTGTTTGTTTTTTTCTTGTAAATTTGTTTGAGTTCCTTGTAGGTTCTGGATATTAGCCCTTAGTCAGATGAGGAGATTGCAAATATTTTCTCCATTCTGTAGATTGCCTGTTCATTCTGATGGTAGTTTCTTTTGCTGTGCAGAAGCTCTTTAGTTTAATGAGATCCATTTGTCAATTTTGTCTTTTGTTGCTGTTGCTTTTGGTGTTTTAGACATGAAGTCCTTGCCCATGCCTATGTCCTGAATGGTATTTCCTACGTTTCCTTCTAGGGTTTTTATGGTATTACGTCTAACATTGAAGTCTCTAATACATTTGAATTAATTTTCATATAAGGAGTAAGGAAAGGATCCAGTTTCAGCTTTTTACTTGTGGTTAGCCTATTCTCCCAGCAACATTTATTAAATAGGGTATCCTTTCCCCATTTCTTGTTTCTCTCAGGTTGTCAAAGATCAGATGGCTGTAGATGTGTGGTATTATTCTGAGGACTCTGTTCTGTTCCATTGGTCTATATCTCTGTTGTGGTACCAGTACCATGCTGTTTTGGTTACTGTAGCCTTGTAGTATAGTTTGAAGTCAGGTAGCGTGACACCTCCAGCTTGTCCTTTTGACTTAGGATTGTCTTGGCAATGCGGGCTCTTTTTTGGTTCCATATGAACTTTAAAGCAGGTTTTTCCAACTGAGGTACTGGGGTCATCTCTCTAGGGAGTGCCGGACAATCGGTGCTGGTCAGCTGCTGCAGCCTGACCAGCGTGAGCTGAAGCAGGGCGAGGCATCACCTCACCTGGAAGCGCAAGGGGGAAGGAAATCCGTTTTCCTAGCCAGGGGAACTGAGACACACAACACCTGGAAAATCGGGTAACTCCCACCCCAATACTGCGCTTTAAGGAAACAGGCACACCAGGAGAATATATCCCACACCTGGCCGGGAGGGTCCCACACCCACGGAGCCTCCCTCACTGCTAACACAGCAGTCTGCTGCGATCCATCCGCAAGGCAGCAGCGAGGCTGGGGGAGGGGCGCCCGCCATTGCTGAGGCTTAAGTAGGTAAACAAAGCCGCTGGGAAGCTCGAACTGGGTGGAGCTCACAGCAGCTCAAGGAAGCCTGCCTGTCTCTGTAGACTCTACCTCTGCGGACAGCGCACAGCTGCAGTCCAACAGCGAAAGCAGCGGGGGCCGGTGCAGACGCGAAGGACTCTGTCTGACAGCTTTGGGGAGAGCCGTGGATCTCCTAACGTGGAGGTTGAGATCTGAGTACGGACAGACTGTCTGCTCAGGTGGGTCCCTGACCCCTGAGTAGCCTAGCTGGGAGACATCCCCCACTAGGGGCAGTCTGACACCCCACACCTCACAGGGTGGAGTCACCCCTGAAAGGAAACTTCCAAAGGAAGAATCAGACAGGTACACTCGCTGTTCAGCAATATTCTATCTTCGGCAACCTCTGCTGCTGATACCCAGGCAAACGGTCTGGAGTGGACCTCAAGCAATCTCCAACAGACCAACAGACAGTCCTTCTGACTGTCAGACGGAAAACTATCAAACAGGAAGGTCACCTATACCAAAACCCATCAATACGTCACCATCATCAAAGACCAGAGACAGATAAAACCACAAAGATGGGGAAGAAGCAGGGCAGAAAAGCTGGAAATTCAAAAAATAAGAGCACATCTCCCCCTGCAAAGGAGCGCAGCCCATCGCCAGCAACGGATCAAAGCTGGTCAGAGAATGACTTTGACGAGATGAGAGAAGAAGGCTTCAGTCCATCAAACCTCTCAGAGCTAAAGGAGGAATTACGTACCCAGCGCAAAGAAACTAAAAATCTTGAAAAAAGAGTGGAAGAATTGACAGCTAGACTAATTAATGCAGAGAAGATCATAAACGAAATCCCTGTAGTTTAAAGTCGGGTAGCAAGATGCCTCCAGCTTTGTCCTTTTTGCTTAGGATTGCCTTGTCTATTTGGGATTTTTTTGTTTCATATGTATTTTAAAATTGTTTTTTTTTTTGGTATTGTGAAGAATATAATTTGTACATACTACGAATTACAGTAAACCTGTAAATATCTTGGGCAGTATAGCTATTTTAACAATGTTGATTCTTTCTATTTATGAGCATGAAATGTATTGTTATCTGTTTGAATCATCTCTGATTTTTTGAGCTGTGTTTTGTAATTGTCCTTGTAGAGATATTTTGCCTCCCTGGTTAGCTGCATTCTCAGATATTTTTTGTGGTAATTGTGAATGGGATTGCATTCCTGATTTGGCTCTCAGGTTTTCTGCTGTTAGTGTATAGGAATGCCGGTGACTTGTGCACATTTATATTGTATCCTGAGACTTTGCTGAAGTTATTATTAGATTAAAAAATTTGGGGGCTGATACTATGAGGTTTGGTTTTTTATTTTAATATCCATTACTTTGTAAAATTTCTTATTTAGATCATTCTTATTTTAATGGATTGTTTATCTATATTCTCTTGTATTTTTCTGAGTATGGAATAATATTAGTTTATATTTCTTTTAAAGTATTTCTTAAATATTCAGTTCTTTCTCATCTTGAGGCTTACTGTGTAATTTTAGGTGAGTTTCTTCTTGGATTTTCATGTTTTATTCTTTTTTATTACATATGTATACTTGTGCCATGTTGGTGTGCTGCACCCATCAACTCGTCAGCACCCATCACCTCGTCATTTACATCACGTATAACTCCCAATGCAATCTCTCTCACCTCCCACCTCCCCATAATACGCCCTGGTGTGTGATGTTCCCCTTCCCGAGTCCAAGTGATCTCATTGTTCAGTTCCCACCTATGAGTCAGAACATGCGGTGTTTGGTTTTCTGTTTTGCGATAGTTTGCTGAGAATGATGGTTTCCAGCTGCATCCATGTCCCTACAAAGGACACAAACTCATCATTTTTATGGCTGCATAGTATTCCATGGTGTATATGTGCCACATTTTCTTAATCCAGTCTGTCACTGATGGACATGTGGGTTGATTCCAAGTCTTTGCTATTGTGAATAGTACACAATAAACATACGTGTACACGTGTCTTTATAGCAGCATGATTTATAATCCTTTGGGTATATACCCAGTAGTGGGATGGCTGGGTCATATGGAACATCTAGTTCTAGATCCTTGAGGAATCGCCATACTGTTTTCCATAATGGTTGAACTAGTTTACAATCCCACCAACAGTGTAAAAGTGTTCCTATTTCTCCACATCCTCTCCAGCACCTGTTGTTTCCTGACTTTTGAATGATTGCCATTCTAACTGGTGTGAGATGGTATCTCATTGTGGTTTTGATTTGCATTTCTTTCATGGCTGGTGATGATGAGCATTTTTTCATGTATCTGTTGGCTGTATGCATGTCTTCTTTTGAGAAATGTCTGTTCATATTCTTTGCCACTTTTTGATGGGGTGTTTGTTTTTTTCTTGTAAATTTGTTTGAGTTCCTTGTAGGTTCTGGATATTAGCCTTAGTCAGATGAGGAGATTGCAAATATTTTCTCCCATTCTGTAGATTGCCTGTTCATTCTGATGGTAGTTTCTTTTGCTGTGCAGAAGCTCTTTAGTTTAATGAGATCCCATTTGTCAATTTTGTCTTTTGTTGCTGTTGCTTTTGGTGTTTTAGACATGAAGTCCTTGCCCATGCCTATGTCCTGAATGGTATTTCCTACGTTTCCTTCTAGGGTTTTTATGGTATTACGTCTAACATTGAAGTCTCTAATACATTTTGAATTAATTTTCATATAAGGAGTAAGGAAAGGATCCAGTTTCAGCTTTTTACTTGTGGTTAGCCTATTCTCCCAGCAACATTTATTAAATAGGGTATCCTTTCCCCATTTCTTGTTTCTCTCAGGTTTGTCAAAGATCAGATGGCTGTAGATGTGTGGTATTATTTCTG
The DNA here is from genome assembly GCF_009764315.1 of Trachypithecus francoisi. Classification (NCBI taxonomy): domain Eukaryota; kingdom Metazoa; phylum Chordata; class Mammalia; order Primates; family Cercopithecidae; genus Trachypithecus; species Trachypithecus francoisi. The sequence goes on along the minus strand of NW_022681471.1, from coordinate 80,837,717 downwards.
AGGACTCCGTTCTGTTTCATTGGAGTATATCTCTGTTTTGGTACCAGTACCATGCTGTTTTGGTTACTGTAGCCTTGTAGTATAGTTTGAAGGCAGGTAGCATGATGCCTCCAGCTTGATTCTTTTGACATAGGATTGTCTTGACAATGCAGGCTCTTTTTGGTTCCATATGAACTTTAAAGCAGTTTTTTCCAACTGAGGTACTGGGGTCATCTCTCTAGGGAGTGCCGGACAATCGGTGCTGGTCAGCTGCTGCAGCCTGACCAGCGTGAGCTGAAGCAGGGCGAGGCATCACCTCACCTGGAAGCGCAAGGGGGAAGGAAATCCGTTTTCCTAGCCAGGGGAACTGAGACACACAACACCTGGAAAATCGGGTAACTCCCACCCCAATACTGCGCTTTAAGGAAACAGGCACACCAGGAGAATATATCCCACACCTGGCCGGGAGGGTCCCACACCCACGGAGCCTCCCTCACTGCTAACACAGCAGTCTGCTGCGATCCATCCGCAAGGCAGCAGCGAGGCTGGGGGAGGGGCGCCCGCCATTGCTGAGGCTAAGTAGGTAAACAAAGCCGCTGGGAAGCTCGAACTGGGTGGAGCTCACAGCAGCTCAAGGAAGCCTGCTGTCTCTGTAGACTCTACCTCTGCGGACAGCGCACAGCTGCAGTCCAACAGCGAAAGCAGCGGGGGCCGGTGCAGACGCGAAGGACTCTGTCTGACAGCTTTGGGGAGAGCCGTGGATCTCCTAACGTGGAGGTTGAGATCTGAGTACGGACAGACTGTCTGCTCAGGTGGGTCCCTGACCCCTGAGTAGCCTAGCTGGGAGACATCCCCCACTAGGGGCAGTCTGACACCCCACACCTCACAGGGTGGAGTCACCCCTGAAAGGAAACTTCCAAAGGAAGAATCAGACAGGTACACTCGCTGTTCAGCAATATTCTATCTTCGGCAACCTCTGCTGCTGATACCCAGGCAAACGGTCTGGAGTGGACCTCAAGCAATCTCCAACAGACCAACAGACAGTCCTTCTGACTGTCAGACGGAAAACTATCAAACAGGAAGGTCACCTATACCAAAACCCATCAATACGTCACCATCATCAAAGACCAGAGACAGATAAAACACAAAGATGGGGAAGAAGCAGGGCAGAAAAGCTGGAAATCAAAAAATAAGAGCACATCTCCCCCTGCAAAGGAGCGCAGCCCATCGCCAGCAACGGATCAAAGCTGGTCAGAGAATGACTTTGACGAGATGAGAGAAGAAGGCTTCAGTCCATCAAACCTCTCAGAGCTAAAGGAGGAATTACGTACCCAGCGCAAAGAAACTAAAAATCTTGAAAAAAGAGTGGAAGAATTGACAGCTAGACTAATTAATGCAGAGAGATCATAAACGAAATCCCTGTAGTTAAAGTCGGGTAGCAAGATGCCTCCAGCTTTGTCCTTTTTGCTTAGGATTGCCTTGTCTATTTGGGATTTTTTTGTTTCATATGTATTTTAAAATTGTTTTTTTTTTTGGTATTGTGAAGAATATAATTTGTACATACTACGAATTACAGTAAACCTGTAAATATCTTTGGGCAGTATAGCTATTTTAACAATGTTGATTCTTTCTATTTATGAGCATGAAATGTATTGTTATCTGTTTGAATCATCTCTGATTTTTTTGAGCTGTGTTTTGTAATTGTCCTTGTAGAGATATTTTGCCTCCCTGGTTAGCTGCATTCTCAGATATTTTTTGTGGTAATTGTGAATGGGATTGCATTCCTGATTTGGCTCTCAGGTTTTCTGCTGTTAGTGTATAGGAATGCCGGTGACTTGTGCACATTTATATTGTATCCTGAGACTTTGCTGAAGTTATTATTAGATTAAAAAATTTGGGGGCTGATACTATGAGGTTGGTTTTTTATTTTAATATCCATTACTTTGTAAAATTTCTTATTTAGATCATTCTTATTTTAATGGATGTTTATCTATATTCTCTTGTATTTTTCTGAGTATGGAATAATATTAGTTTATATTTCTTTTAAAGTATTCTTAAATATTCAGTTCTTTCTCATCTTGAGGCTTACTGTGTAATTTTAGGTGAGTTTCTTCTTGGATTTTCATGTTTTTATTCTTTTTTTATTACATATGTATACTTGTGCCATGTTGGTGTGCTGCACCCATCAACTCGTCAGCACCCATCACCTCGTCATTTACATCACGTATAACTCCCAATGCAATCTCTCTCACCTCCCACCTCCCCATAATACGCCTGGTGTGTGATGTTCCCCTTCCCGAGTCCAAGTGATCTCATTGTTCAGTTCCCACCTATGAGTCAGAACATGCGGTGTTTGGTTTTCTGTTTTGCGATAGTTTGCTGAGAATGATGGTTTCCAGCTGCATCCATGTCCCTACAAAGGACACAAACTCATCATTTTTTATGGCTGCATAGTATTCCATGGTGTATATGTGCCACATTTTCTTAATCCAGTCTGTCACTGATGGACATGTGGGTTGATTCCAAGTCTTTGCTATTGTGAATAGTACCACAATAAACATACGTGTACACGTGTCTTTATAGCAGCATGATTATAATCCTTTGGGTATATACCCAGTAGTGGGATGGCTGGGTCATATGGAACATCTAGTTCTAGATCCTTGAGGAATCGCCATACTGTTTTCCATAATGGTTGAACTAGTTTACAATCCACCAACAGTGTAAAAGTGTTCCTATTTCTCCACATCCTCTCCAGCACCTGTTGTTTCCTGACTTTTGAATGATTGCCATTCTAACTGGTGTGAGATGGTATCTCATTGTGGTTTTGATTGCATTTCTTTCATGGCTGGTGATGATGAGCATTTTTTCATGTATCTGTTGGCTGTATGCATGTCTTCTTTTGAGAAATGTCTGTTCATATTCTTTGCCCACTTTTTGATGGGGTTGTTTGTTTTTTTCTTGTAAATTTGTTTGAGTTCCTTGTAGGTTCTGGATATTAGCCCTTAGTCAGATGAGGAGATTGCAAATATTTTCTCCCATTCTGTAGATTGCCTGTTCATTCTGATGGTAGTTTCTTTTGCTGTGCAGAAGCTCTTTAGTTTAATGAGATCCCATTTGTCAATTTTGTCTTTTGTTGCTGTTGCTTTTGGTGTTTTAGACATGAAGTCCTTGCCCATGCCTATGTCCTGAATGGTATTCCTACGTTCCTTCTAGGGTTTTTATGGTATTACGTCTAACATTGAAGTCTCTAATACATTTTGAATTAATTTTCATATAAGGAGTAAGGAAAGGATCCAGTTTCAGCTTTTTACTTGTGGTTAGCCTATTCTCCCAGCAACATTTATTAAATAGGGTATCCTTTCCCCATTTCTGTTTCTCTCAGGTTTGTCAAGATCAGATGGCTGTAGATGTGTGGTATTATTTCTGAGGACTCCGTTCTGTTTCATTGGAGTATATCTCTGTTTTGGTACCAGTACCATGCTGTTTTGGTTACTGTAGCCTTGTAGTATAGTTTGAAGGCAGGTAGCATGATGCCTCCAGCTTGATTCTTTTGACATAGGATTGTCTTGACAATGCAGGCTCTTTTTGGTTCCATATGAACTTTAAAGCAGTTTTTTTCCAATTCTGTGATGACACTCATTGGTAGCTTGATGGGGATGGCATAGAATCTATAAATGACCTTGGTCAGTAAGGCCATTTTCACGATATTGATTCGTCCTATTCATGAGCATGGTATATTCTTCCATTTGTTTGTGTTCTCTTTTATTTCACTGAGTAGTGGTTTGTAGTTCTTGTTGAAGAGTTCCTTTACATCCCTTGTAAGTTGGATTCCTAGGTATTTTTTTCTCTTGAAGCAATTGTGAATGGAAGTTCATTCATGATTTGGCTCTCTGTTTGTCGGTTACTGGCGTATAAGAATGCTTGTGATTTTTGCACGGTAATTTTGTATCCTGAGACTGTGCTGAAGTTTCTTATTAGCTTAAGGAGATTTTGAGCTGAGACGATGAGGTTTTTTAAATATACAATCAAGTTATCTGCAAACAGGGACAATTTGACTTCTTCTTTTCCTAACGGAATACCCTTGATTTCTTTCTCTTGCCTGGTTGCCCTAGCCAGAACTTCCAACACTATGTTGAATAGGAGTGGTGAGACAGGGCATCCCTGTTTTATGCCAGGTTTCAAGAAGAATTTTTCCAGTTTTTGCCCATTCAGTAAGGTATTGGCTGTCGGATTGCCATAAATAGCTCTTATTATTTTGAGATACGTTCCCTCAATCCCGAATTTATTGAGCATTTTTAGCAGGAAGGGCTGCTGAAATTTGTCAAAGGCATTTTCTGCATCTATTGAGGTAATCATGTGGTTTTTGTCTTCGGTTCTGTTTATATGCTGTATTACATTTATTGATTTGTGTATGTTACACCAGCCTTGCATGAGAGAGAGAAGCCCACTTGATCATGGTGGATAAGCTTTTAGATGTGCTGCTGGATCCGGTTCGCCAGTATTTTATTGAGGATTTTTGCTTCGATGTTCATCAGGGATATTAGTCTAAAATTCTGTTTTTTTGTTGTGCCTCTGCCAGGCTTTGGTATCAGGATGATGTTGGCCTCATAAAATGAGTTAGGGAGGATTCCCTCTTTTTCTATTGATTGGAATAGTTTCAGAAGGAAGGGTATCAGCTCTTCCTTGTACCTCTGGTAGAATTCAGCTGTGAATCCATCTGGTCCTGGACTTTTTGGTGGGTAGGCTATTAATTGTTGCCTCAAATTCAGAGCCGGCTATTGGTCTATTTAGGGATTCAACTTCTTCCTGGTTTAGACTTGGAAGAGTGTAAGTGTCCAGAAAATTATCCATTTCTTCTAGATTTTCTAGTTTATTTGCATAGAGGTGTTTATAGTATTCTCTGAGGGTAGTTTGTATTTCTGTGGGATCAGTGGTGATATCCCCTTTATCATTTTTTATTGCATCTATTTGTTTCTTCTCTCTTTTCTTCTTTATTAGTCTTGCTAGCTCTCTATGAATATTGTTGATCTTTTCAAAAAACCCACTCCTAGATTCATTGATTTTTTGGAGGGTTTTTGTGTCTCTATCTCCTTCAGTTCTCCTCTGATCTTAGTTATTTTTTGCCTTCTACGAACTTTTGAGTGTGCTTGCTCTTACTTCTCTAGTCTTTTAATTGTGATGTTAGAGTGTCAATTTTAGATCTTTCCAGCTTTCGCTTGTCGGCATTTAGTGCTGTAAATTTCCCTCCACACATTGCTTTAAATGTTTCCCAGAGATTCTGGTATGTTGTATCTTTGTTCTCATTGGTTTCAAAGAAGATCCTTATTTCTGCCTTCATTTCATTATGTACCCAGTAGTCATTCAGGAGCAGGTTATTCAGTTTCCATGTAGTTGAGTGGTTTGGATTGAGTTTCTTAGTCCTGAGTTCTAGTTTGATTGCACTGTGGTCTGAGTGACAGTTTGTTATATTTTCTCTTCTTGTACATTTTCTGAGGATTGCTTTACTTCCAATTATGTGGTCAATTTTGGAATAAGTGTGATGAGGTGCTGAGAAGAATGTATATTATGTTGATTTGGGGTGGAGAGTTTTGTAGATGTCTATTAGGTCTATTTGCTGCAGAGATGAGTTCAATTCCTGGATATCCTTGTTAACTTTCTGTCTCGTTGATCTGTCTAATGTTGACAGTGGAGTGTTGAAGTCTCCCATTATTATTGTATAGGAGTTTAAATCTCTTTGTAAGTCTCTAAGGACTTGCTTTATGAATCTGGGTGCTCCTGTATTGGGTGTATATATATTTAGGATAGTTAGCTCTTCCTGTTGAATTGATCCCTTTATCACTATGTAATGTCCTTCTTTGTCTCTTTTGATCTTTGATGGTTTAAAGTCTGTTTTATCAGAGACTAGTATTGCAACCCCAGCTTTTTTTTGTTCTCCATTTGCTTGGTAGATCTTCCTCCATCCCTTTATTTTGAGCTTATGTATGTCTCTGCATGTGAGATGGGTCTCCTGAATACAGCAGACTGATGGGTCTTGACTCTTTATCCAGTTTGCCAGTCTATGTATTTTAATTGGAGCATTTAGTCCATTTACATTTAAGGTTAATATTGTTATGTGTGACCTTGATCCTGCCATTATGATATTAACTGGTTATTTTGCTCGTTAGTTGATGCAGTTTCTTCCTAGCTTCGATGATCTTTACATTTTGGCATGTTTTTGCAATGGTTGGTACCGGTTGTTCCTTTCCGTGTTTAGTGCTTCCTTCAGGGTCTCTTGTAAGGCAGGCCTCATGGTGACAAAATCTCTAAGCATTTGCTTATCTGTAAAGGATTTTATTTCTCCTTAACTTATGAAACTTAGTTTGGCTGGATATGAAATTCTGGTTTGAAAATTCTTTTCTTTAAGAATGTTGAATATTGGCCCCCACTCTCTTCTGGCTTGTAGAGTTTCTGCCGAGAGATCTGCTGTGAATCTGATGGGCTTCCCTTTGTGGGTAAGTCGACTTTTCTCTCTGGCTGCCCTTAAGATTTTTTCCTTCATTTCAACTTTGGTGAATCTGGCAGTTATGTATCTTGGAGTTGCTCTTCTCGAGGAGTAGATATGTGGTGTTCTCTGTTTTTCCTGAATTTGAATGTTGGCCTGCCCTACTAGGTTGTGGAAGTTCTCCTGGATGATATCCTGAAGAGTGTTTTCCAACTTGGTTCCCTTTTCCCCCTCACTTTCAGGCACCCCAATCAGACGTAGAATTGGTCTTTTCACATAATCCCATACTTCTTGTAGGCTTTGTTCATTTATTTTCTTCTTTTTCTTTAGATTTCTCTTCTCGCTTCATTTCATTGATTTGATCCTCAATCGCTGATACTCTTTCTTCCAGTTGATCGAGTCGGTTACTGAAGCTTGTGCATTTATCACGTATTTCTTGTCTTATGGTTTTCATCTCTGTCAGTTCGTTTATGACCTTCTCTGCAGTAATTATTCTGGTTATCAATTCTTCCACTCTTTTTCCACGATTTTTAGTTCCTTTGCACTGCGTACATAATTTCTACTTAAGCTGTGAGAAGTTTGATGGTCTGAAGCCTTTACTGTCATCTCGTCAAAGTCATTCTCCATCCAGCTTTGATCCGTTGCTGGCGATGAGCTGCGTTTCTTTGGAGGGGGAGATGAGCTCTTATTTTTTGAATTTCCAGCTTTTCTGCCCTGCTTTTTCCCCATCTTTGTGGTTTTATCTGCCTCTGGTCATTGATGATGGTGATGTACTAATGGGGTTTTGGTGTGGGTGTCCTTCCTGTTTGTTAGTTTTCCTTCTAACAGTCAGGACCCTGAGTTGTAGGTCTGTTGGAGGTTGCCTGAGGTCCACTCCAGACCCAGTTTGTCTGGGTATCGACAGCAGAGGCTGCAGAAGATACAATATTGCTGAACAGCGAGTGTACCTGTCTGATTCTTGCTCTGGAAGCTTCCTCTCAGGGGTGTATTCCACCGTGTGAGGTGTGGGGTGTCAGTCTGCCCCTAGTGGGGCATGTCTCCAGTTAGGCTACTCAGGGGTCAGAGACCCACTTGAGCAGACAGTCTGTCCATTCTCAAACTCAACCTCTGTGTTGGGAGATCCACTAATCTCTTCAAAGCTGTCAGACAGAGTTGTTTGCATCTGCAAAGGTTTCTGCTGCTTTTTGTTATTGTTGTTGCTGTTTTTGTTGTTGATTAGTTGTGCCCTGTCCCCAGAGGTGCAGTCTGCAGAGACTGGCAGGCCTTCTTGAGCTGCTGTGAGCCCCACCCAGTTCGACATTCTCAGTGGCTTTGTTTACCTATTTCAGGCTCAGCAATGGCGGGCGCCCCTCCCCCAGCCTCACTGCTGCTTTGCCCTTAGATCACAGACTGCTGTGCTAGCAGTGAGGAAGGCTCCGTGGGCGTGGGACCCTCCAGGCCAGGTGTGGGATATAATCTCCTGTTGTGCCCTTTGCTAAGACCCTTGGTAAAGCGCAGTATTGGGGTGGGAGTTACCCGATTTTCCAGATGTTGTGTGTCTCAGTTCCCCTGGCTAGGAAAAGGGACTCCCTTCCCCCTTGGCTTCCCAGGAGAGGTGATGCCTCACCCTACTTCATCTCTCGCTGGTCGGGCTGCAGCAGCTGACCACCACAGATTGTCTGGCACTCCCTCGTGAGATGAACCCCGTACCTCAGTTGAAAATGCAGAAATCACCGGTCTTCTGTGTTGCTCACGCTGGGAGCTGGAGACTGGAGCTGTTCCTATGTTTTTATTCTTTTTTATCATTAATATCTGTGTATGTATATCAACAAGTACTTCTCCGAAATTTTTTCAAATGGTTTTTTATAGGAAGAGATTTTCTTCATATGCATGGTTTCTAGCTGGTTGGTTTGGAATGGTATATTAGCTCTCTTCTGATTGGACTCAATAGTGTGACCTATGCGTAGATTTTCAGTTGGGCATTTTGCCTGCAATTTCTGTAATTATCTTTGTAATCTGGGCATGTGGGAGTGTGTAATGGCAATTTCAAGATTTTGGCAGTGTTGTGGCACCATATTGGTTGTCAGTTGGGTGTACGTGTACATGGCAGGTTACAAGACACTTTAGCAAGTTCTCTTGGTGGGTAGACCCATCACTAGGCTTACTTTTTTAATTATTATTATTATACTTTAAGTTCTAGGGTACATGTGCATAACGTGCAGGTTTGTTACATATGTATACTTGTGCCATGTTGGTGTGCTGCACCCATCAACTCGTCAGCACCCATCAATTCATCATTTATATCAGCTATAAGTCACAATGCAATCCCTCCCCTTGCCCCCTCCCCATGATAGGCCCCAATGTGCGATGTTCCCCTTCCCGAGTCCAAGTGATCTCATTGTTCACTTCTCACCTATGAGTGAGAACATGCGGTGTTTGGTTTTCTGTTCTTGTGATAGTTTGCTAAGAATGATGGTTTCCAGCTGCATCCATGTCCCTACAAAGGACATGAACTCATTCTTTTTTATGGCTGCATAGTATTCCATGGTGTATATGTGCCACATTTTCTTAATCCAGTCTGTCACTGATGGACATTTGGGTTGATGCCAAGTCTTTGCTATTGTGAATAGTGCCACAATAAACATAGTTGTGCATGTGTCTTTATATCAGCATGATTTATAATCCTTTGGGTATATACCCAGTAGTGGGATGGCTGGGTCATATGGTACATTTAGTTGTAGATCCTTGAGGAATCGCCATACTGTTTTCCATAATGGTTGAACTAGTTTACAATCCCACCAACAGTGTAAAAATGTTCTTATTTCTCCACATCCTCTCCAGCACCTGTTGTTTCCTGACTTTTGAATGATTGCCATTCTAACTGGTGTGAGATGGTATCTCATTGTGGATTTGATTTGCATTTCTCTCATGGCCACTGATGATGAGCATTTTTTCATGTGTCTGTGCACTGTATGAATGTCTTCTTTTGAGAAATATCTGTTCATATCCTTCCCCACTTTTTGATGGGGTGTTTGTTTTTTTCTTGTAAATTTGTTTGACTTCTTTGTAGATTCTGGATATTAGCCCTTTGTCAAATGAGTAGATTGCAAAAATTTTCTCCCATTCTGTAGGTTGCCTGTTCACTCTGATGGTAGTTTCTTTTGCTGTGCAGAAGCTCTTTAGTTTAATGAGATCCCATTTGTCAATTTTGTCTTTTGTTGCCGTTGCTTTTGGTGTTTTAGACAGGAAGTACTTGCCTATGCCTATGTCCTGAATCTACTACCTAGGTTTTCTTCTAGGGTTTTTATGGTATTAGGTCTAACATTTAAGTCTCTAATCCATCTTGAATTAATTTTTGTATAAGGAGTAAGGAAAGGATCCAGTTTCAGCTTTCTACTTATGGCTAGCCAATTTTCTCAGCACCATTTATTAAATAGGGAATCCTTTCCCCATTCCTTGTTTCTCTCAGGTTTGTCAAAGATCAGATGGCTGTAGATGTGTGGTGTTATTTCTGAGGTCTCTGTTCTGTTTCATTGGTCTATATCTCTGTTTTGGTACCAGTACCATGCTGTTTTGGTTACTGTAGCCTTGTAGTATACTTTGAAGTCAGTTAGCGTGATGCCTCCAGCTTTGTCCTTTTGACTTAGGATTGTCTTGGCAATGCGGGCTCTTTTTTGGTTCCATATCAACTTTAAAGCAGTTTTTTCCAATTCTGTGAAGAAACTCATAGGTAGCTTGATGGGGATGGCATTCAATCTATAAATAACCTTGGGCATTATGGCGATTTTCACGATATTGATTCTTCCTGTCCATGAGCATGGTATGTTCTTCCATTTGTTAGTGCCCTCTTTTATTTCACTGAGCAGTGGTTTGTAGTTCTCCTTGAAGAGATCTTTTACATCCCTTGTAAGTTGGATTCCTAGGTATTTTATTCTCTTTGAAGCAATTGTGAAAGGAAATTCATTCATGATTTGGCTCTCTGTTTGTCGGTTACTGGTGTATAAGAATGCTTGTGATTTTTGCACATTCATTTTGTATCCTGAGACTTTGCTGAAGTTGCTTATCAGCTAAGGAGCTTTTGGGCTGAGACGATGGGGTTTTCTAGATATACAATCATGTCATCTGCAAACAGGGAGAATTTGACTTCTTCTTTTCCTAACTGGATGCCCCTGATTTCTTTCTCTTGCCTGATTGCCCTAGCCAGAACTTCCAACACTATGTTGAATAGGAGTGGTGAGAGAGGGCATCCCTGTCTTGTGCCAGTTTTCAAAGGGAAGTTTTCCAGTTTTTGCCCATTCAGTATGATATTGGCTGTGGGTTTGTCATTAATATCTCTTATTATTTTGAGATACGTTCCATCAATACCGAATTTATTGTGCGTTTTTAGCGTGAAGGGCTGTTGAGTTTTGTCAAATACCTTTTCTGCATCTATTGAGATAATCATGTGGTTCTTGTCTTTGGTTCTGTTTATATGCTGGATTACGTTTATTGATTTGCGAATATTGAACCATCCTTGCATCCCAGGGATGAAGCCCACTTGATCGTGGTGGATAATCTTTTTGATGTGCTGCTGAATCCGTTTTGCCACTATTTTATTGAGGATTTTTGCATCGATATTCATCAGGGTTATTGGTCTAAAATTCTCTTTTTTGTATTGTGTCTCTGCCAGGCTTTGGTATTAGGATGTTGTTGGCCTCATGAAATGAGTTAGGGAGGATTCCCTCTTTTTCTATTGATTGGAATAGTTTCAGAAGGAATGGTATCAGCTCCTCCTTGTACCTCTGGCAGAATTCAGCTGTGAATCAGTCTGGTCCTGGACGTTTTTTGGTGAGTAGGCTATTAATTGTTGCCTCAATTTCAGAGCCTGCTATTGGTCTATTCAGGGATTCAACTTCTTCCTGGTTTAGTCTTGGGAGAGTTTAAGTGTCCAGGAAATTATCCATTTCTTCTAGATTTTCTAGTTGATTTGCATAGAGGTGTTTATAGTGTTCTCTGATGGTAGTTTGTATTTCTGTGGGGTCCGTGGTGATATCCCCATAATCATTTTTTATTGCGTCTATTTGATTCTTCTCTATTTTCTTCTTTATTAGTCTAGCTACCAGTCTGTCAATTTTGTTGATTTTTTCAAAAAACCTACTCCTGCATTCATTGATTTTTTGGAGGGTTTTTTGTGTCTCTATCTCCTTCAGTTCTGCTCTGATCTTAGGTATTTCTTGCCTTCTGCTAGCTTTTGAATGTGTTTGCTCTTGCTTCTCCAGTTCTTTCAATTGTGATGTTAGAGTTTCAATTTTAAATCTTTCCAGCTTTCTCTTGTGGGCATTTAGTGCTATAAATTTCCCTCTACACACTGCTTTAAATGTGTCCCAGAGATTCTGGTATGTTGTATCTTTGTTCTCATTGGTTTCAAAGAACATCTTTGGTTCTGCCTTCATTTCGTTATGTACCCAGTAGTCATTCAGGAGTAGGTTGTTCAGTTTCCATGTAATTCAGCCGTTTTGAGTGGGTTCCTTAGTCCTGAGTTCTAGTTTGATTGCACTGTGGTCTGAGAGACAGTTTGTTATAATTTCTGTTTTTTTTTACATTTGTTGAGGAGTGCTTTACTTCCAATTATGTGGTCAATTTTGGAATAAGTATGATGTGGTGCTGAGACGAATGTATATTCTGTTGATTTTGGGTGTAGAGTTCTGTAGATATCTATTAGGTCCACTTCGTGCAGAGATGAGTTCAATTCCTGGATATCCTTGTTAACTTTCTGTCTCATTGATCTGTCTAATGTTGACAGTGGAGTATTGAAGTCTCCCATTATTACTGTATGGGAGTCTAAGTCTCTTTGTAAGTCTCTAAGGACTTACTTTATGAATCTGGGTGCTCCTCTATTGGATGCATAGATATTTAGGATAGTTAGCTCTTCCTGTTGAATTGATCCCTTTACCATTATGTAATGGCCTTCTTTGTCTCTTTTGATCTTTGATGGTTTAAAGTCTATTTTATCAGAGACTAGGATTGAAACCCCTGCTTTTTTTTGTTCTCCGTTTGCTTGGTAGATCTTCCTCCATCCCTTTATTTTGAGCCTATATATGTCTCTGCATGTGAGATGGGTCTCCTGAATACAGCAGACTGATGGGTGTTGACTCTTTATCCAGTTTGCCAGTCTGTGTCTTTTAATTGGAGCATTTAGTCCATTTACATTGAAGGTTAATATTGTTATGTGTGAACTTGATCCTGCCATTATGATATTAACTGGTTATTTTGTTCATTAGGTGATGCAGTTTCTTCCTAGCCTCGATGGTCTTTACATTTTGGCATGTTTTTGCAATGGCTGGTACCGTTTGTTCCTTTCCATGTTAGGGCTTCCTTCAGGGTCTCTTGTAAGGCAGGCCTGGTGGTGACAAAATGTCTAAGCATTTGCTTATCTGTAACGGATTTTATTTCTCCTTCCTTTATGAAACTAATTTGGCTGGATATGAAATTCTGGTTTGAAAATTCTTTCCTTTAAGAATGTTGAATATTGGTCCCCACTCTCTTCTGACTTGTAGAGTTTCTGCCGAGCAGTTTGCTGTTAGTCTGATGGGCTTCCCTTTGTGGGTTACCCAACCTTTCTCTCTGGCTGCCCTTAAGATTTTTTCCTTCATTTCAACTTTGGTGAATCTGGCAATTATGTGTCTTGCAGTTGCTCTTCTCGAGGAGTATATATGTGGTGTTCTCTGTATTTCCTGAATTTGAATGTTGGCCTGCCCTACTAGGTTGTGGAAGTTCTCCTGGATGATATCCTGAAGAGTGTTTTCCAACTTGGTTCCATTTTCCCCCTCACTTGCAGGCACCCTAATCAGACGTAGATTTCGTCTGTTTACATAATCCCATACTTCTTGCAGGCTTTGTTCATTTCTTTTTCTTCTTTTTTCTTTTGGTTTCTCTTCTCGCTTCATTTCATTCTTTTGATCCTCAATCGCTGATACTCTTTCTTCCAGTTGATCGAGTCAGTTACTTAAGCTTGTGCATTTGTCAAGTATTTCTCGTGTAATGTTTTTCATCTCTGTCATTTCATTTATGACCTTCTCTACATTAATTATTCTAGCTATCAATTCTTCCACTCTTTTGTGAAGATTTTTATTTTCTTTGCACTTGGTACGTAATTCCTCCTTTAGCTCTGAGAAGTTTGATGGACTGAGGCCTTCTTCTCTCATCTCGTCAAGGTCATTCTCTGACCAGCTTTGATCTGTTGCTGGCGATCGGCTGTGCTCCTTTTCAGGGGGAGTTGCACTCTTATTTTTTAAATTTCCAGTTTTTCTGCCCTGCTTCTTCCCCATCTTTGTGGTTTTATCTGCCTCTGGTCTTTGATGATGGTGACGTACTGATGGGGTTTTGGTATAGGTGTCCTTCCCGTTTGATAGTTTTCCTTCTAACTGTCAGGACCCTCAGCTGTAGGTCTGTTGGAGATTGCTTGAGGTCCACTCCAGACCCTGTTTGCCTGGGTATCAGCAGCAGAAGGTGCAGAAGATAGAATATTGCTGAGCAGCGAGTGTTCCTGCCTGATTCTTCCTTTGGGAGCTTCCTCTCAGGGGTGTACTCCACCGTGTGAGGTGTGGGTGTCAGACTGCCCCTAGTGAGGGATGTCTCCCAGTTAGGCTACTCAGGGGTCAGGGACCCACTTGAGCAGGCAGTCTGTCCATTCTCAGAGCTCAACCTCCGTGGTGGGAGATCCACTGCTCTCTTCAATGCTTTCAGACAGAGTCGTTCTCATCTGCACAGGCCTCTGCTGCTTCCCCTGTTGTTGTTTAGCTGTGCCCTGTCCCCAGAGGTGGAGTCTACAGAGACAGACAGGTTTCCTTGAGCTGCTGTGAGCTCCACTCAGTTCGAGCTTCCCAGCAGCTTTGTTTACCTACTTAAGCCTCAGCAATGGTGAGCGCCCCTTCCCCAGCCTCGCTGCTGCCTTGCGGTTAGATCGCAGACTGCTGTGCTAGCAATGAGGGAGGCTCAGTGGCCGTGGAACCCTTCCGCCCAGGTGTGGGTATAATCTTCTGGTATGCCCGTTTGCTTAAAGCGTAGTATTGGGGTGGGAATTACCCGATTTTCCAGGTGTTGTGTGTCTCAGTTCCCCTTGCTAGGAAAAGGGATTCCCTTCCCCCTTTCACTTCCCAGGTGAGGCAATGCCTCGCCCTGCTTCAGCTCTTGCTAGTTGGGCTGCAGCAGCTGACCAGCACTGATTGTCCGGCACTCCCCAGTGAGATGACCCCAGTACCTCAGTTGAAAATGCAGAAATCACCGGTCTTCTGTGTTGCTCGCTCTGGGAGTTGGAGACTGGAGCTGTTCCTATTCGGCCATCTTGCTCCACCCTAGGCTTACTTTTTAATCAGAAATGGGCACAGTGTTTCAGGTAGCTTTGCAAGGCCCTCTCACTTTGTCAGGAATTGTTGCGGCATGCACCCATGTAATCATAGTAAAAATTATGGTGGATCTTCGGAGATAAAGGTGCTTGGTAGTTACTAGCTCCCAGGACAGAATACATGCCAGCTATGGGCCATGTTTCAAGATGGGATCTTGCCATAGCCACTTAGGTCATGAGAGTTAGTTTGCAAAGACTGTTTCTGCTATGAAGCAATGCAAACACACAAAAACCTGGTAACTGTGCACATTAGATTCAAGACCTATGAGCAGTAGGGGATCCTACTGTACCAATGACTGTTGGCATCTCTGGTGGAGATGGGGAATGACAAGGGCCAGCTTACCTTTCTTCTATCAGAAGTTTACACTTGGTCCCCACACTATGGTCCTATCCTGTGCTTTTATATTTCATAGAAATTTCTTGCTTCCCTTGTGCTCTCCAGCATACTTTTTAAGCTACTCTAGTCAAAATACGTATTCTTTTTTTGTTTTGTTTACTTTTTGTTGCTGGCGAAGCATACCAGGCAGCTCTGGTAAGCAAACTTGACTATATCACTTCACTGTATTATAACATTTTAAACATATGTTCAACTTTTAGACCTGTAGCTTCTTTAAAATAACAACATATAACAAAAATTAATTTTATAGTTCACCAAACTTTTGCATGTTATAAAACTTTGTACTATGTTCCCTTGTCAATAAGAGATACGATTATTAATTAGAAAGAAATATGTTTGTTTATTTTTGTAATTTTTGTTGGTACATAGTAGATGTATATATTTTTATAGGGTACATGTGATACTTTGATACAGGCATGCAATACATAGTAATTACAACAGGTTAAATGAGGTATCAGTCAATTCAAATGTTTTTCTTTTGTATTACAAACAATCTAAATTCACTTTTTATAATAAATTGTTGTTTGTTGTGTTATGTTATTTTTTCACCCAAGTATTGAGCCTGATACCCATTACTTCTTTTTTTCTGATCCTGATTTATTGGGACAATAAATTGTTTCAATAAACTGTTGTCATGCTGATGTGCAATCAAATAGATCTATTTTCATTATATCTGTATTTTTCTATCCATTAGCCATTTCCACTGCCCCTCTTCATGCTATCTCCCAACCTCTGGTACCCATCATTATACTCTCTATCTTCATGAGCTCTAATGGTTTTAATTTTTAAATCCCATAAATAAGTGAAAACATGCAGAATTTGTCTTTCTGTGCCTGGATTATTTCATTTAATATAATGATCTCTAGTTCCATCCAAGTTGTTGCAAATGATAGGATCCCTATCTTTTTTAAAGCTGAATATTACTTCAATGCGTATATGTAGTACATTTTCTTTATATATTAGTCTGTTGATGGACATTTAGGTGGTTTCAAAATCTTGGCTATTACAAATAGTGCTGCAATAAAAATGAGAGTGCACATGTCTTTAAAATATGCCAGTTTTCTTTTTGGAGTGCATGTACCCAACAACATGATTGCCGGAGTATATGGTAGCTCTAGTTTTAGTTCTCTGAGGAAAGTTCAAGCTGTTCTCCATAATGGATGCACTAACTTATGTTCACACCAGCAGTTTATGAGGTTGCCATTTTCCAACATTTTCACCATTATTTGCTATTGCCTGCCTTTTGAATAAAAGCTTTTTTAACTAGTGTGAGATAATATCTACTAGTAGTTTTGATTTGCATTTGTCTGATGTTAGAGGATGTTGAGTACCTTTTATGTACCTATTTGCCATCTGTATGTCTTGTTTTGAGAAATGTCTATTCTGATCTGTTGCCAATTTTTAAAATCATCTTAGAATTTTTCCTATAGAGTTGTTTGAATTCCTTATATATTCCAGTTGTTAATACCATGTCAAATGGGTAGCTTGCAAATATTTTCTTCTGTTCTGTGGGTTGTCTCTTCACTTTGTTGATTTTCTCCTTTGACCTGCAGAATCTTTTTAACTTCATGTGATTCCATTTATTTATTTTTGCTTTGATTGCTCGTTCTTGTGGGGTGTTACTCAAGAAAATTTTTACCACTCCAATTGCCTAGAAGTATTCCCAATTTATTTTAGTACTTTCATTGTTTGAGAACTTAGATTTAAGCCTTTTATCTATTTAGATTTTATTTTTATTTATTGCCAGATATAGATTCTACTTTCATTTTTCTGCAGATGTATATCCAGGTTTTCCATCACCGTTTATTGAAGAGACTGTCTTTTCACCAAGGTGTGTTTGCATCTTTGTTAAAAATGAGTTCACTGCAGATGTATGGATTCATTTCTCAGTTTTCTATTCTGTTCCACTGGTCTGTGAGTCTTTACTAAAATACCAGGATGTTTTGGTTATTAGAGCTCTGTACTAAAATTGAAGTCGGATAATGTAATTCCTTCCATTTCATTCTTTTTGCTCAAAATAGCTTTGGCTGTTCTGTTATTTGTAATTCTTTATAGATTTTAGAATTTTTAAAGTTTTTATTTATGTAAAGAATATTGTTGACATTTTGACACAGATTACATTGAATCTACAGATTGCTTTCAGTAATATAGATATTTTACAATATTAATTCTTCCAATCCATGAATATGGGACATCTTTCCACATTTATGTATTCTCATAAAACACTTTCATCAATGTTTTATAGTTTTCATTCAAATTTATATCACTTTTTTGTTTAAATTAATTCCTAGGTATTTTATTTTATTTGTAACATTGTAAATGAGGTAAGGTTCTTGATTTTTTCAGATTTCCCACTGCTTGCAAATAGAAATGCAACTGGGTTTGTATGTTTATTTTGCATCCTGTAACTTTACTAAATTTTTGTATCAATGTTCATTAGAATATTGACCCTTGGTTTTCTTTCTTTTTTTATTTTTGATGTGCCTTTTGGTTTGGTATCAAGGTAATACTGAATTCATAGAATGAATTTGGAAGTATTTTCTTCTCCTCTGTTTTTCAGAATCATTTAAGTAGGATGAGTATTAGTTTTTGTTAAAATTTGAAAAAAATTCAACAGCAAAACCATTGGGTCCCAGGTTTTTCTTTGTTGAGAGACTTTTTATTACAGCGTCTATATCTTTAGTTGTTATTTGTCTGATATGGTTAGGCTTTGTTTCCCCCACCCAAATCTCATCTTGTAATATAATACCCATAATTCCCATAATCCCTATGTGTTAAGGAAGAGACCAGGTGGAGGTAATTGGATCATGGAGTGGTTTCTCTCATGCTGTTCTCATGATACTGAGTGACTTCTCATGAGATCTGATGGTTTTATAAGTGTTTAATAGTTTCTTCTGTGTTCATTTATCTTCCTGCTGCCCTGTGAAGAAGATTTCTTGCTTCCCCTTCACATTCCTCCATGACTGTAAGTTTCCCAAGGCCTCCCCAATCATGTAGAATTGTGAGTCAAATAAACATCTTTTCTTTATAATTTAGCCAGTCTCAGGCAGTTCTTTATAGCAGTATGAAAACAGATTAATACTTTATCTCTTCAGGTTTTGGATTTCTTCTTGGTTCAGTCTTGGCAGGCTATATGTGTCTATGAATTTATTCGTTTCTTCTGAATTTTCCATTTTATTGGCAAGTATTGCTCAGAGTAGCCTCTAATAATCCTTTGAATTCTGTGGTATCAGTTGTAATGTCTCCTTTTCATTTCTGATCTTACTTATCAGAGTTTTCTCTCTTTTTTCTTAGTCTAGTTAAATCTTTGTAGATGTTAGTTATCTTTTACAAACGTTATTTCATTGATTTTTTTGTATTGTTTTCTTTATTTCAATATTTTTTTCTCAGATCTTTATTATTCCTTTTATTCTACTACCTTTTGGTTTGGTTTGCCTTTTCTTTTTTTCTTCTTTAAGGTGTATCATTAGATTGTATCATTAGATTGTTTATTTGAAGTTTTACTACTTTTTTAAAATAAAGGCACTATTAGCCATAAACTTTTCTCTTAGTACATTGTTTACTGTATTTCATAGGGTTGGTATGCTGGGTTTTTTATCATTCATTTAAAAAGATATTTCAATTCATATTTTAATTTCTTCATTAACTCATTGGTCATTTAGAGAAACAGAGCTTAATTTCCACATCACTGTATAGATTTTTAAAATTCTTCTTGATATTGTTTTCTGGTTATAGTCCACTGTGTTCATAGAAGATAGTCTATATTATTTAATTTTTCTACTTTAAGACCTGTTTTGTGACCTAACATATGGTCTATATTTGACAATGATTCATATGCTGAGGAGAAGAATGTGTATTCTGCAATCGTTAGATGAAATAGATATTTGCAGAACATTTCATTTAACGATTGCAGAATACACATTCTTCTCCTCAGTATATGAGGATATATTTCTTTGTTGATTTTCTCTCTGAAAGATATGTCCAGTGTTGAAAATGGCGTGATGAATTCTCCAGCTATGATTGTATCAGGGCTTATCCTTTTTTAGCTTTAGTAACATTTTTTCCATATGTGGGTGTGGCAGTGTGTGTGTGCACACACACACACATACATTATACACACACACACAATTGTTATATTCTTTTGCTGAAATAGCTCCTTTATTAGTATATAGTAACACATATATATGTGTGTGTGTATATATATATAAAATGTCTTTATAGGTGAAGTTTGGGTTTTTTTAGGAAACAGATAATTGAGTCTTGTTTTGTAATCCATTCAGCCATTCTATGCCTTGAAATTGGTTAGTTTAGTCAATTTACATTCATCGTTATTATTGATAAGTGGGGAATTACCCCTGCCACTATGATATTTGTTTTCTGGTTGCCTGGTGGTCTTCTTCCTTTTTTTTTTTTTTTTTACTTTTATAATCTTCATTTTAGTAAAGGTGATTTTCCTTGTTGGTATGTGTTAGTATGTGATTTTTATTTCCATTTTAATTCTCTTGTATATTTTTGATTCAAGACTACAATAGATCATGCAAAAATATCTTGTAACCCATTATTTTTAACTGATTACAGTTTAATACTGACTGCATAAACAAACAAGCAAACAAAAAACTAATAAAAACTCTACATTTTAACTTCATCTGTACACTTCTTTACTTTTTGTTATTTTTATTTATATGTTATTGTGTTTTTTATGTCTTGAAATGTTGTTGGAGTTATTTTTATTGGATTCTTTTTAAAACTTTCTATTAAAATTATGAGTGGTTTACATACCACAATAAAAGTGTAATAGTATTCTTTGTCTTTCTGTGTATTTACTACTAGCATTAAATTCTGTAGGTTTTATTTTTTTATGTCTAATTAAGACTGAAAAACTGAAATTCAGACTGAATTTTAATTCAGACTGAAAAACTCCCTTTAACATTTTGTGTAGGAAAGATCTGGTGTTGATAAAATCTCATAGATATTGCTTTTCTTGAAAAGTCTTTTTTATTCTTGATTTGTGAAGGATATTTTCACTGGATATACTTTTCTAGGATTTAAAGGTTATTTTTTAATCAGCACTTTAAATATGCTATGCCACTTTTTTTGGTTTGTAAGGTTTACACTGAAAAGTCTGATGCCTGATGTATTGGAATTTGATTCTATGTTATTCTTACTGCTTTTAGGATTCCTTCTTTATTCCTGAATTTTGGAAGTTTGATTATTAAATGTCTTGAGCTGGTCTTATTTGGTTTAAATCTACTTAGTGTTTCATTACCTTATTGTACTCAAATATTGATATATTTCTCTACTTTTTGGAAGTTCTCTGTTATCATCCTTTTGAATAAACTTTCTATTTCTAGATCTCTTGTTATCTTCTCTTTAAAGCCAATAATTATTTTTATTAAGGTCTACTTTTCTGCAATTTCCACACGTTGAGAGGCCGAGGTGGGTAGATCACTTGAGCCCAGGAGTTCAAGACCAACCTGGGCAGGCAAGATGGTGAAACCCCATCTCTACACCCCCAAAATACAAAACTTAACCAGGCATGGTGACATGCAACCGTAGTTCTAGCTACTCAGAAGGCTGATGAGGGAGGATCACTTGAACCCTGGAGGTGGGGATTGCAGTGAGCCAGGATCACAACAGTGCACTCCAGCTTGGGTGACAGAGTAAGAACTTGTCTCAAAAAAAAAAAAAAAATGAGCTATTATTTTAGACACAAAAGGTACATATGTAAAAAAGTTACATGGTTATATTGGACCCAGGTATTGAGAACAGCACCCAAAAGGTAGTTTGTCAATTTATTTCCCACTTCCTGTCTACTCCCTCTAGTAGTCCACTATTGATATTTTTTCCAAGTTCATGTCTGCATGTGTTCAATGTTTAGCTTCCAATTATAAGTGAGACTATGTAATATTTAATTTTTTTCTGCTTTTAGTTTGCTTAGGACTATGGCCCCCATCTCCATCCATGTTACTGCAAAGGACATAATTCAATTTCTTTATGACTGTGTGGTTTTCTGTGATGAATACATAACAATTTCTTTATATAATGCACTGTCGATGGGCCCCTAAGTTGATTCCATGGTTTTTGTATTATTTTTACTTTTAACATCTCTGTGTTTTTAAATAACCTATCTTCAAGCTAACAAATTCTTTCTTCTGGTTGATCAATTCTGGTGTTAAAAGACTGATGCATTGTTTAGGATGTCAGTTGTATTTTTCAACTCCAGAATTTCTGCTTGATTCTTCTTAATTATTTCAATTTTTGTCAAATTTATCTATAGAATTCTAAATTCTTTCTCTGTTATTTTAAATGCCATTGAGTTATTTCAAAACAGCTATTTTGAATTCTGTCTAAAATATCTTCTATCTCTGTCTCTCCATGATTGTTCAATGGTGCCTTATTTGGTTAGTTTGGTGAGGTCATGTTTTCCTGAATGGTCTTCGTACTTGTGGATGTTTGTTGGTGTCTGAGAGTTAGATATTTATTGTAGTCCTCTAAGTCTGGGCTTGTTTGTACCCATTTTTTGGGGGGACGGAGAGGCTTACTAGTTATGTGAAGGGACTTGGGTTTTGTGATCTACATTTTTGGTAACTGCAACCATATCTGCATTAGGGAGCATCTCAAGCTCAGTAACACTGTGGCTCCTGCAGACTTTTAGAGGTACCACCTTGTTGGTCTTGGATAAGATTTGGAATAATTATTTGGATTAACAGACACTTTTTAAATCTTTTCTTTCTTTCTCACAAGAATGGAGTCTCTCTATATTTACTGTGCTACCTAGTGCTGTGACAGTGGTGACAAAAGCACCCTTATGTCCACAACCACTGAGACTGCACTGGTCAGACCTGAAGCCAGTGTAGCATTGGGTCTGACTCAATGCCCACAGTAACTATTGTGTGACTATGACTTATACTTTCTTAAGACCTTAAGGATCTACAATCATCAGGTGCTAAAGTCAGTCAAGTTTGTGTCCTTTCCTTAAGAGCAGTTAGTTCTTTCTGGCCCCAGGAGTGTCCAGAGATGCTATCTGGAAGCCAAGGCCTCAAGTGGGGGGATTTCAAGAATCTACCCGATTCTCTGTTCTACTGTGGCTGAGCTGACACCCAAGTCACAAGACAAAGTCCTTTACACACGCACAAAAGCCTCTCCCCGTGGCCACCACCACCCCAGGCCCACAGTGAGTACTGCTTATCTACCGACAATGTTTATTCAAGGCCCAAGGGTTCTTTAGTTACCTTGTGGTGAATCCTGCCAGGCCTGGGACTCTCTCTTCAGGGAAGTGACCTCACCTCTGGGTTAGTAAAGATTTAGAAATGCTGGCCAAGAGCCAAGGCCTGGAATAAGGGGCTTTAAGAGCCTACTTGGGAGAACTCAGTAGTGGGGAGAACACACTACTGTGGCCAAGTTGGTATCTAAACTGGAAGACAAAGTCCTCTTTATTCTTTTATTTTCTTTTTTCAAGCCGGCATCTGTTCACATAGTCACCACAGTTGGGAATGTGCTACATCACACCTGAAGCCAACACATCTCTGATACAAACCCAAGGATCATGATGATGACTTCCTGGCTACCTCTGCTGATTATCCAGGGACCAAGGGTTCTTTAGTCAGCAGGTAATGAATTCTGCCTGCACTGGGTCCTTTCCTTCAAGGTAACAGGTTTCCTTCCAGAATAAAGTGTGTCTATAAATGTTTGTCAGGATCTAGGGCCTGGAATGGGGCCTTCAGACTTTGTCTGGTACCGTATTCTACTGTGACTAATATGGTATATAAATTGCAAGATAAAGTCATCTTTAATCTTTTCTCTCCTTTCCTGGAGTGAAAGTAAGGAGTTTCTCTAAGAGCTTCAAGCTTCACTGCCTGGAACTGGGAGAGGGGTGGCACAACCACTACCTTGGTCATCCCAGCTGGTGTCTCACTACTTAAAGTGCTTTCCAAATCTACTGGTTCCAAGCTAAGCACAGTACTATGTCTTGTCCATAATTTGCAGTCTTTGTGGGCTAGGCTTCCTTTTAAGGTTTTTTTAGGACCCCTGATCTATTTTGCCTGTGGTGGCAAGGGTTGCCAGAACTTGTGTTCTGACTGCTCGGATGGATGATTCCCCTCTGTCTGGAGTTGGTCCAAATAATCCCATCCATCGGTGCTGGCTGAGTTCTCTCCACTGTTGGCTTTCTACTGTGGCAGGGTAGCACTGAGTTCTAATGTAAAGTCTCACAATCACTGCCCTTACATGTAACATGGCCACTGTTATGGATGGAAAAGGGAGGCATTGACAACTAGACTGTCTTTCCTACCCTCTTTAGTGCCCCCTTTATTGACATAAAGTTAAAACCAGGTACTACAATTGCTCACCTAATTTTGGGTTGTTATAAGGAGGTGTTTTTGTGTAGATAGTTGCTCAATTTGGTGTTTCTGCAGAGGAAGAGTGGTGAAGACTTGTATTCAGCTATTTATTGCTGCCTTATAGATCAAAAAGTAAAAGGTTTAAATTTGCATCAAATATCACTCTGGCAATTTAAAAAGAGTAATACATTTTATGTTAGCTATCATTGCCTTCTCCGAACTTCTTAGCAACTATTAACTACTCCTTACCTCTTAAATATCATATAAGTCTTGCCTATTTAAAAAAATTCAATGATTATACCTGGACTTTTCCACAATTTTAAAACTAATATTGGTGCTTTGACCCCAATCTAGATGCAGACTGTCTCCAAGTCATAGCTCAACTTTATTTTTTCACATGATGATGGCTTTATCAATATATAACTTCAAAATAATTGTGGAGTATATTTACTTATGTCATATATCATGCACAAAATCACTGGAATCTGACAAAGATATTTAATAACTGGATAAGCAAAACTTTTTATGGAAGCAGAAAGCCTTGAAACAAAATGCCTGACTGATGATTACAACTTAAAGGGGTTTTGCTACAGAATTCTATTTGGTTAATCTTTCTAAACTAGTAGAGAAACTAATTTCACAGTAGAACTACACTAGAATATTATTAACCATTTAGTATTATATTTCTGCTCATAAAGTACTCTGAATTAATAATAAAAGTCAAAAATATTAGAGAGTAATAATAAAATTAATAAAGATTAGCAGCCATTATTCTGAATATCCCAATGGCAACTAAACTCCCCAAATTAAAAACTTTTTTGTTTTGCAATTGGTAGCTTATGCTTATATAAAAGGTGGATTAAATGATTGTTTTCAAGTATGCAAAATATAATGATAACACATTGTGTCACATTTTTCAGGTTCAGTTTTGAAAAATGAAAGCATAATATGCTAAAATACTTATTTCAGAGAGGCAATTTCAGATTCACATGTAGTTTTAAGAAATTATATAGAAAAGTCACATTAGCAAGATATCAGACTAGAAAACTCCAGGCAAATGTTTTCACATGAAAATACAAAATGAGCAAAGAAGTAAACAAAACAGGATACCTAGATACTAAAATAAGTTTACAGCAGCTCTTGAAAACATTCAAAGGTCTATAGCAACCAATAAAATGCCCTATCATAAAAATCAACATTGAAAATTACAGAAAGTGTTCTAAAATTACTCAGTATTACCTCAACTTCTTTTCCAGTGAAGTTCAACATGATCTGAAGAAGTCAGCATTCTGGTTCTCAATTATCTTCTTTAAACTGGCAGGAGCAAAATAGATTATATTTGTAATTTTATAACTTTTCAGGGGACTTTCTGAGCAATGGGTTTCCTGGTTAAGAGTTTATGAAGGGAAAAGCAACATAGTTCACATCTCAGGCTAGCAAATGCTATATAATAGGAAAGCACTACTCGTGAAAGTTGAACAGAGATTATAGACTGGCATTCATCTAAGGGTAAGAGATCTGATGTGTCCAAATTCAATAGAAAATCAAATCACTGACAGGAAGGTGAAGTAAGATACTTTTATAAATTAAAATAATTAACAACAGCCAGGTGTATGAAAGAATCAAAACAAGCACACACACAGGCCCAGACAAGATGAGTGCCCCCAAAAACATGCAAAGTCTTAAGCATCCAACCAGGCATTATTCCAAGGCTCAGAACATGTTCTACTAATTGGTGAATGTATTTCACAATGCATTGTTACCCTTCAAAGACTGGGAAATGTAACTGTTTTGTTAAATGTTTGATTTCCAACAAAGCGTCATGAGGTATTTAAACAAAATAAAATCGCACACTCAAAGAAAGAAAATAAACATGTCAAAACTAGCTCTAAAGAATCACAGGCACTAGACATACTGGAAAAAATACCTAAAACAGCTCTTTTAAACATTCTTAAAGAACAAAAGAAAACCATAGAATAAGAAATAAAGGAAATCAGGAAAATAATCTATCTGAAATATAAAGATATGGTTTGGCTGTGTTTCCATCTAAATCTCATCTTGAATTGTGTGGAGAAAAGAAAGAGCGATCAGACTGTTACTGTGTCTATGTAGAAAGAAGTAGACATAAGAGACTCCATTTTGTTCTGTACTAAGAAAAATTCTGCCATGAGATGCTGTTAATCTGTAACCCTAGCCCCAACCCTCCCCTCGCAGAAACATGTGCTGTGTTGACTCAAGTTTAATGGATTTAGGGCTATACAGGATGTGCTTTGTTAAAACAGTGCTTGAAGGCAGTATGCTTGTTAAAAGTCATCACCGTTCTCTAATCTCAAGTACCCAGAGACACAATACACTGTGGAAGGCCACAGGGACCTCTGCCTATGAAAAGCAGGTATTTTCCAAGGTTTCTCCCAATGTGAAAGCCTGAGATATGGCCTCCTGGGAAGGGAAATACCTGATCATCCCCCAGCCTGACACCCGTAAAGGGTCTGTGCTGAGGAGGATTAGTAAAAGAGGAAAACCTCTTTGCAGCTGTGATAAGAGGAAAACATCGGTCTCCTGCTCGTCCTTGGACAATGAAATGTCTCGGGGTAAAACCCAATTATATGTTCTATTTACTGAGATAGGAGAAAACTGCCTTAAGGCTTGAGGTGAGACATGCTAGCAGCAATACTGCTCTTTAATTCACTGAGATGTTTGTGTACGTGCACATCAAAGCACCGCACCTTTTCTTAACCTTGTTTATGACACAGAGACATTTGTTTACATGTTTTCCTGCTGACCCACTCTCCAATATTACCCTATTGTCCTGCCACATCCCCCTCTCCGAGATGGTAGAGGTAATGATCAATAAATACTGAGGGAGACCAGTGCCAGTGTGGGTCCTCCGTTTGCTGAGCGCCAGTCCCCTGGGCCCAATTTCCTTTCTCTATACTTTGTCTCTGTGCCTTTTTTCTTTTCTCAAGCCTCTCGTTCCACCTGATGAGAAACGCCCACAGGTGTGGAGGGGCAGGCCACCCCTTCAAATTGTAGTCCTCATAATCCCAATGTATCATGGGAGATACCAAGTGGCAGGTAATTTGATAATGGGAAGAGTTATTCTCATGTTGTTCTTATGATAATGAGTAAGTTCTCATGAGATCTGATGGTTTTATAAGGACTTTTTTTCCCCTTTTGTTCTGCACTTCTCCTTGATGCCATCATGTGAAAAAGGACATGTTTGCTTCCCCTTCTGTCATAATTATAAGATTCCTGAGACCTCCTCAGCCATGCTGAACTGTTAGCCAATTAAACCTCTTTCTTTTATTAATCACCCAGTCTCTAGTATGTCTTTATTAACAGCATGAGAATGGACTAATACCAATATATTAACAGAAGGACAGAAATAATCAAAAGAAACAAAATATTTTGAAGGTAAGAAATACAAAAAATAAAAACATTTAATAAAATTATTTACCATCATGAGAAATAATAAGCAATCTTGAAGAGAGTGCATTTGAAGAAAATGAGTCTAAAGAGAAAAAAATAAGTGAATAGAGCTTAAGAGTTTTATGGGGCACCATTATTGAGATCTGCTTACATATTATTAGAGTTCTAAAATAGAAGAAAGAAGGATAGGCACAGAGAGATTATTGAAAACAAATAATAGCTGAACACTTTCCAAACTTAAGAAAACCATATGAAGCAAAAATACAAGAAGGCAGAAAGCCTCAAATAGAATAACCCCAAAGATACCAAGAAAAAGGCACATTATACTCAAACTGCTGAAAGAAAAAGACCATATCTTAAAAACATCAAGAGAATAGCATCTCATTATGTACAAAGAACACTAAGAATTTTAGAAAATGTATCAGCAAAAACCTTGAAAGAAAAAAGATAGTGGGATAAAATATTTAAAGAGCTGAGTGACAGGAAAAGTCAACCAATATACTATAGCCACAGAACTGTCTTTCAAAAATGACAGAGGGACACAAGCAAGGTGGTGGCACAGGAGATCCCAGCCTTCCCCCATAATAGAAAAAATCAACAAACAACTATTTACAGAGAAGAACACCTTGGGGGAAAAAAATCTCCCAAAGGAGAATCTTGTGACATGTGTCACCTTCATGTTTTATAAATCTGAATAAAAATTTGCACTAAAAAGACAATAAAAGGTCTTGTTTTGACCACATCACCTCTCTCCCCACATGCAATTTATCACAGGGCTACAGAGGTATAATTCTCCAGAACCCATAATATCTGTATTTGGAAAACAGAGCCAAGAAGGTGCACAATCTGTTTCTTTAGAATTGTGAGACACTTTTGGGGGAATCCTCTATATTCTCAATTCAGCAGAATAAGAAACAGTAGAAAATTGAAAACAGAGCCAAGAAGGTGCACATTCAGTTTCTTTAGAATTGTGAGACGCTTTCTGGGGAATCCTCTATATTCTCAATTCAACAGAAAAATAAATAGCAGAAAATTGAATGGTTAGATTATCAGGGATCAAGTAGAAACAAAGCAAGGAGGCTTAGCCCAAATAAACCAGTGCAGATTAGAGTGAAATCTCAATGTAATAGCAGTGGTGCTTAACCAGAGGTGCAAACCAGCTAACAGCATAGTGCACCTGAAAAGATGAACTGGTCTCCTCTAGAAAAGGTGCAAAGTACTACCTGACTTTGATTCCCTAGAAAGATAGCCTTGAAGCCCAGCAACAGAACCAACCCTACCAACCCCAACCTGACCAGGGAAGAATATTTTTATAATAAATTTCCACAACAAGTAGGTACTAGTTCTGCCACATGCATGAGTTTAACAGCACTCCCTGTAGCCTCAAAGCCCAACCCTAGGTCCCTCTAACAGAAAAAGGCAAATCTCAACTATACATTTTCTAGTGAGCATAACAGTTTATCTTCCCTGATTCACGTAGACTTGAGGCCCTGCCTACAACTCTGTCAAACTTCTGAAATCAAATACCAGTATCTTCTGATGAGAGAGCACAGCCTGTGGCCCTGCCATATCAAAGGTGATTCCAGTGCTCATACAATGGCTCAGCCTAATAACAGAGCTCATCAGTGGTCTCACTAAATAGCATAGACTAGCCAGCTGCAAAACCGAAATTCAGAGCAAATGCAGCAGCCCAACAATCTAAGGACCCAGAAAGCAAATTCTTTCTGCCCAGGGTTATTACCAGCTGGCCCATTCAGAATCATAGGCTTGACTGACTAGTGAAGGTCTATCCCTGACAAAAAAACTCTTTAAAAAGCAAAAAGTCTCCATAAATGTGTGAAAACCAACAGTGATTATGAAGAATCAGTAAATTATGACATCTCCATAACAAACTAACAAAGCTCTAACAATGGACCTTAAAGATAGGGACACAAAGCAAACTATCGCAAGAACAGAAAACCAAATACCACATGTTCTCACTCATAGGTGGGAATTGAACAATGAGATCCCTTGGACACAGGAAGGGGAGCATCACACACCATGTCCTATTGTGGGGAGGGGGCGGAGGGAGGGATAGCGTTAGGAGATATACCTCCTAATGTAAATGATGAGTTAATGGGTGCAGCACACCAACATGGCACATGTACACATATGTAACAAACCTGCACATTGTGCGCATGTACCCTAGAATTTAAAGTATATATATATATATATATATATATATATATATGATAGGGACATCCAAAAAATGACAGAAAAGGAATTAAAAATAATCAATTTATAAACGTTCAGTAAAGTTCAGATATATATGGACAAAAAATAACATTTGGAAAATGATACATGAAAACACAAGGTATTTGGCAAAGAGAGAAACAATTTAATGGCAAATAGAAATCATAGAGAATAAGAATATAATAACCAAACTAAAAACGCGATCAAAAGCTGCAAGAACTGTTTCAATTCATCTGAAGAAAGAATCAGTGCACTTGAAGATACACCATTTAAAATTATCTACTCAGAGGAACAAATTTTTAAAAAATGAACAAAGCTTACAGAATTTTGGGACACCATCAAGAGACCTTACCTACATCTAATAGACATTTTAGAAAAAGAAAAAGAAAAGGGACCAGAAAGCATATTTTTTATTTTTATTTATTTATTTTTTTATTTTTATTTATTTTTTATTATACTTTAAGTTCTAGGGTACATGTGCATAACGTTTATATCATGTATAACTCCCCAATGCAATCCCTCCCTCCTCCCCCCTCCCCATGATAGGCCCCAGTGTGTGATGTTCCCCTTCCCGAGTCCAAGTGATCTCATTGTTCAGTTCCCAACTATGAGTGAGAACATGCGGTGTTTGGTTTTCTCTTCTTGTGATAGTTTGCTAAGAATGATGGTTTCCAGCTGCATCCATGTCCCTACAAAGGACGCAAACTCATCCTTTTTGATGGCTGCATAGTATTCCATGGTGTATATATGCCACATTCAGAAAGCATATTTTTTAAAGTAATTTAAAAAGTATTTTTAATATAAGAAAATAAGTCAACATCCAACTGGAAGCACAAAGATCTCCAATTAAATTCAACTCAAAGAGTTTACCAATACATAATACAATCAAACTACCAAAAGCAAAGACATTGTGACAGCATCTTATCTCTTGATAAGAACTATATCAGATACAAAGGCATTCTAATATGACTATGAGTGAACTTAGCATAAACCCTGAATTCTGAGAGAAAGATGATATACTGAAAGTGGGGAAGAGAAAAAAAAAGAAACTTCCAGCCAACTATGCTTTATATAGCAAAGCCTTCTTTCAGAAATGAGAGAGAAATAAAACTTTCCCATAAATATAAATGTTAAGCGAGTTTATCACCACTGTGCCTGCCGTACAGAAATTGCTAAAAGAGAGTTTTTAAAACTGAAACACAAGCCTGTTAATGAAAAAAATGAAACTTATGAAACACAAAACCTAGTGCCACACATAGTATACAGCAATATTCAGAATATTCTAAGACTGTAAGGGTGTTGAATAAAGTAATTTTATTTCCAGTATAAGAGTTAAAAGACAAAGTTATTAATAACAACTACAGCTAAAATAATTGTCAAGGAATACATATCACAAAATGATGTAAATTCAGACATCAAAAACACAAAATGTAATGTGGGAGAAAAACTGTGGAGTTGCATTATACTTAATCAAAGATAAACACTTACCAGCTTGAAACAGACTATTACAAGTGTAAGATATTCTATGTAGTCCTAATGGTAATCAAACACCAAAAATGTATGGAAGACACACACACAATATTAAATACTTCAAAAACTACCACTATAGATAACCACCTAAGCACAGATAAAGATAACTAGGAAAAAAATCTGCAAAACAACCATAAAATAATTAACAAAATATGAATAATAATTACCATTCATAAAGAACTATTAGGAAAAATTATTAAATCCTCAAATAAAAAGACATACAGTCAATAAAAATCAAGACCCAACTATATGCTGCCTAAAAATACTTCATTTGTAAGAACACATATATATTGAAAATGAAGAAATCAGATAGATACTCCATAAAAATAAAAACTGGAAGAGTTTATAGGTAACAATACTTATATCAGATGACAAAATCCTTATGTCAAAATCTAAAAATAGAAAAAAATATATCCTAACTGGATCAATTCTGAAAGAGGATATAACAATTGTAAATCTATATGCATCCTGTAATAGAGCACCTAAATAGACAAAACTAATATTACTAGATCTGAATAGAGAGATAAGTTGTAATACAGTAAGAGTAGAGAATTTTAATACCCTACTTTTAGTAATAGATTACCCAGCCAGATAATTAATAAAAAAATTTGAACAATGCTTTAGATCAGTTAGATCTAATGCATATACGTAACATTCCAGCCAATATCCAGAGAATAGACATCTTCTCAAGTGCACATAGAACATTTTTTCAAGATGGATCATATATTAAGCACAATAAAGTCATATCAAATTTAAGAATATTGAAATCAGATCAATATGTTTTTCCAACACATTAGTATTAAACTAGAAATCAATAAGAGAGACTTACAGAAAATTTACAAATACATGTAACTAAACAATACAATCCTGAAAAATGAATGAGCCAATAAAAACATTAAATGGAAAATTAAAGAATATCTCCAGACAAACTAAAGTAGAACACAATATGACAAAGTTTATGTAATACAGCAAAAGTATTCTTACAGGCAAGGTTATAGTAACAAATGCCTGTGTCACAAATGACAACACATTGAAGATAAACAATTTAATATTAATTTCAAGGAAATAGGAAAAAATAAACTAAGCCTAATGTTAGTGGAAGACAAGAAATAATAAATATCCCAACATAAATAAATATAATAGAAAGTAAAAACCAATGCAGAAAGTCAACCAAATTAATTTTTTTAAAAATATTTTTGTGGATACGTAGTTGATGTATATATTTACAGGGTACATGAGAAGTTTGGTACAGGTATGCAATGTGAAATATGCACGTCATGGAGAATGGGGTATCCATTCACTCAAACATTTATTATTTGAATTACCAACAATACAGTTACACTCTTTATGTTATTGTAAAATGTACAATTGTTATTGACTATATTTACCCTGTTGTGCTATCAAATAGTTGGTTTTAATCTTTTTTATTTTTAGTATGCATTAACAATCCTCACCTCCCCCACAGCCCCCCATGTTTTTTCTCAGCCTCTGGTAACCACCATTCTACTCTCTATGTCCATGAGTTCAATTGTTTTGATTTTTAGATCCCACGAATAAGTGAGAATATGTTTGTCTTACTATGGTTTGCTTATTTCACTTAGCCTGATGATTTTCAGTTCCATTCACATTGATTCAGAACAGATCTGATACTATTTTATGGCTGAATATTACATCATTGTGTTTAGTTACCACATTTTTCTTTCATTCATCTGTTGACGGAAACTGAAGTTTCTTCCAATATTAGGTATTGTATACAGTGCTTTAAAAATGAGTGAAAATATATCTTTCATATAATTTTCTTAATCTTTGGGTATATATCCAGCAATGGAATTACTGAATCACATGGTAGCTCAATTTTAAGATTTTCTAAGAACCTACAGATTTTTCTCCATAGTAGTTGTACTAATTTACATTTCCACCAACAGTGTACAAGGGTTCCATTTTCTCCACATCCTCCCAAGCATTTATTATTGCCTGTCTTTTTACAATAACCCGTTTTAATTGGCATAAGATGATATCACATTATAGTTTTGATTTGTGTTTCTCTGATGATTAATGTTATTAAGAACATTTTCAAATGCCTCTTTGCCATTTGTATGTGGCTTTTTGAGAGATATCTATTCACAACTTTTGTTCATTTCTTGATTGAATTACTAAATTTTTAAATAGAGTTGTGTGATAATTTTATATATTATTGTTTTTAATCTTCTTTCATATGGGCTGTTTGCAAATATTTTCTCCCATTCTGTGGGTTGGCGCTTCACTTTGTTTATTGAATGCTTATTTTATTTTTATTTTTTGAGACAGGGTCTCTCTCTTTTACCCAGGCTGGAGTACAGTGGTACAATCTAGGCTAACTGCAACCTTCACATCCTGGGCTCAAACAACCCTCATCTCAGCTTCAGAAGTAGGTGAGACTACAGGTGTGCACCACTGTACTTAGCTTTAAATATTTTATTTGTAGGGGTGAAATTTTTCTATGTTTTCCAGGTTGACCTCCAACTCCTGTGCTCAAGTGATCCAGTCACCTTGGCCTCCCAACTTACTAGAATAACAGGCATGAGCCACTATACTCAGTGACTGTATTTTCTGTGCAGAGGAGTTATAACTTGACATAGTCCAATTTGTCTATATTTTCTTTGGTTGCCTGTGTTCGTGGAGTATTGTTCAAGAAATGTTTGCCTAGACTAATGTCCTGGAGATTTTTGCCAAGATTTTCTTGTAATAATTTCACTGTTTGAGGTTTTAGATATAAGTATTTAATAAATTATGATTTTATTTTTGTATAAGGTCAGAGATATGCGTCTACTTTTGTTCTAATACTTATAAATAGCTGATTTGTCTAGCATTTTTTGTTGAAGACAGTTTCTTCCCTGTGTGTGTTCTTGGCACCATTGTCAAAAATGAGTTTATTGCAGGTGTGTGAATTTGATTCTATTCAGTTTTTACTTTCTATTCAGTTATATTCGTCTATGTCTATTTTTATGTGAGTACTATGATGTTTTGTTTATTATAGTGCTGTAGTAAAATTTGAAGTAACTGTATTGGTCTTTTCTTACACCACTATACATATACACCTGAAAATGGGTCATTTATAACAAAAAAGGTTTAATTGGTTTATCGTTCTACAGGCTGTGCAGTAAGCATCAAAACTTCTGCCTCCAGGGAGGCTTCAGGAAACTTACAATCATGGCCGAAGATGTAGGAGAAGCAGAAACATTTTACATGGTCAGAGCAGGAGAAAAAGAGTGGGGGGAGACGCTACACACTGTAAAACAAGCAGATCATATAATAATTCACTCACTCACTATTATGAGAATAGCCGTGAGGGTATAGTGCTAACACAATTCTGAATATTACACACCTATTGTCTAATCAGCTTCAACCAGGACACACCTCTAACACTGGGGATTAAAATTCAACATGACATTTGGTAGAGACACAGATCCAAACCACATTATTTTGCCACTAGCCCCTCCACATCTCATGTTTGTCTCACATTGTAAAATACAATTGTCTTTTCTCAACAGTCCCCCAAAGTCTTAACTCATTCCAGCATTAGCACAAAAGTACAAATTTCAATGTCTCATCTGATAGTAGATAAGTTCCTTCTAACTATGAGCCTGTAAACTTAAAAACAAATTAGTTACTTACACAATACAATGTGGGTGCAGGCATTGGGTAAATACTTTTATTCTAAAAGAGACAAATCAGCTAAAAGAAAGGGGATACAAGCCCCATCTAAATCCTAAATGCAGCAGAGCAGTCATTACATCTTACAGCACAAAAATAATCTCCCTTGACTCCATGTCTCACATTTAGGGCACAGTGGTGCAAAAGGTGGGATTCTGAAGCCCTGAATAGCTCCACCCTTGTGGCTTTGCAGGATTCAGTCTCTGCTGCTGCTCTGATGGGTTACTGTTAAGTGTCCACAGCTTCCTTAGGTACTTTGTGCAAGCTTCTGTTGGATCTGCCCTTCTAGGTTCTGGAAGACAGTGGTTTTCTTCTCACAACTGTACTAGGCCATGCCGCAGTGGAGATTGTGTAAGGGCTCCAACCTCATATTTTTTCTCCACACTTCCCTAGTAGAGGTCTCCATGATGGCCACATCCCTGCAGCAGGCTTCTGATTGGATACCAGACTTTCCTATGCATCCTCTGAAATTTATGTGGAGGTTCCGAAGCCCCAACTCTTGCACTCTTTGTACCCACAAGCTTAATACCACATGGAAGACAAAAACATTTGTGATTTACACCCTCTCAAAGCAGTGGCCTGAGCTGTACCTGGGCTCCTTTGAGTCCCATCTGGAGCTGGAGAAGTCAGGATTTAGAAAGCAGTGTCCTGAGGCTGCACAGGGAAGCCTAGCCCTGGACCTAGACAACAAAACCATTTAGTTTTCCTAACGCTCTGGGCCTGTGATGAGAGGTTTGGCAATAAAAGTCTATAAAATGCCTTCAGGGTTTTTTACTATTACCTTGGCTATCAGCATTTGCCTTCATTTTAGTTATACAAATTTCTGCAGCCCACTTCAATTCTTCCTCTGAAAATAGGCTTTTATTTTCTACCATATGACCAGGTTGCAAATTTTCCAAACTTGTATGCTCTACTTCCCTTTGAAATGTAAGTTCCCATTTTAGATCATTTCTTTGCTCATATATATGAGGATAGATTGTTAGTGACATCCGGGTAAGATCATGAAAGCTTTACTGCTTAGAAACCACTTCTACCAGATACCCTAAATCATCATTCTTAAGTTAAAAGTTCCACAGATTTCTAGAGCAGGAGCACAATGCAGCCAGTCTCTTTGCTAAAGCATAGCAAAAATGACCTGTATTCCATTTCTCAATACATTCTGAATTTCCATCTCAGGTCTCCTCAGCCTGGACTGCACTGTCCATGTTTCTATCAGCATTTTGGTCACAACTATTCAACATATCTCTAGGAAGTTCCAAACTTTCCCTCATTGTTTTGTCTTTTTCTGAGTCCTCCAAACTGTTTCAACCTCTGCCTGTTTCCCAATTCCAAAGCTGCTTTCCCCTCTACATTTTCAGGTATCTTTACAGCAATGCTCTACCCCTCTCAGTGCCAGTTTTTGGCTTTAGTCTCCTCTCACACTGCTATAAAAATACCTAAGACTCAGAAAATTATAAGGTAAGTGGTTCAATTGGCTCACAGTTCTACAGGCTGTACAAGAAAAACAGCAGGTTTTGCATTCTCAGGAATCTGAGAATGCCTGTGGAAACTCACCATCATGGTGGAAGAAAAAGGGATTTTAAAAAAAATTTTGGAAGGCCGGGCGCGGTGGCTCAAGCGTGTAATCCCAGCACTTTGGGAGGCCGAGACGGGCGGATCACGAGGTCAGCAGATCGAGAACATCCTGGCTAACACGGTGAAACCCCGTCTCTACTAAAAAATACAAAAAAAAACTAGCCGGGCGAGGTGGCGGGCGCCTGTAGTCCCAGCTACTCTGGAGGCTGAGGCAGGAGAATGGCATAAACCCGGGAGGCGGAGCTTGCAGTGAGCTGAGATCCGGCCACTGCACTCCAGCCCGGGCTAGAGCGAGACTCTGTCTCAAAAAAAAAAAAAAAAAAAAAAAATTTGGTGTCCTCTCCAATTTCTTTTATCAGTAGTGATTTATAGTTTTTATTACAGAGATATTTCACTACTTTGTTTAATCCCTAGGCATTTTATTTTATGTGTAGCTTTTGTAAATGAGATTAACGTTTTATTTCTTTTTCACATTGTTCACTGTTGACATGTAGAAATGCTACTTATTTTGTATGTTGACTTCACTAAAGATTTGTCAATTTTTAAACCTTTTTAAAAGACAACATTTTGAGGGGCGGAGCAAGATGGCTGAATAGGAACAGCTCCACTCTCCAGCTCCCAGCACGACTGACACAGAAGACAGGTGATTTCTGCATTTTCAACTGACGTACTGGGTTTATCTCACTAGAGAGTGCCGGACAATCGGTGCTGGTCAGCTGCTGCAGTGTGTCATTATCACTTGGACTCGGGAAAGGGAACATCACACACCGGGGCCTATCATGGGGAGGGGGGAGTGGGGAGGGATTGCATTGGGGAGTTATACATGATATAAATGATGAATTGATGGGTGCTTACGAGTTGATGGGTGCAGCACACCAACATGGCACAAATATACATATGTAACAAACCTGCACGTTATACACATTTACCCTAGAACTTAAAGTATAATAAAAAATAAAAAAAAGAAATAAAACAAAGCAAAAATGACAATTCATAAAAGTAAAAATGGTCAATAAACACATAAAATATTGGTACAGTTTACCATTACTCAAAAATAAAACAATGTCATTATCAAAAAAAAAAAAAAAAAGAAGAAGACAGGTGATTTCTGTATTTTCAACTGAGGTACCGGGTTCATCTCACCTGGGCGTGTTGGACAGTCAGTGCTGGTCAGTGGGTGCAGCCCAACCAGTGAGAGCTGAAGCAGGGCGAGGCATCGCCTCACCTGGGAAGTGCAAGGGGGAAGGGAATTCCTTTTCCTAGCCAAGGGAAACTTAGACACACAACACCTGGAAAATCGGATAACTCCCACCCTAATACTGCACATTACCAAGGGTCTTAGCAAATGGCACACCAGGACATTATATCCCACACGTGGTCTGGAGGGTCCCACGCCCATGGAGCCTCCCTCATTGCTAGCACAGCAGTCTGAGATCTAACTGCAAGATGGCAGCGAGGCTGGTGGAGGGGCGCCTGCCATTGCTGAGGCTTAAGTAGGTAAACAAAGCCATCAGGAAGCTCGAATTGGGTGGAGCCCAATGCAGCTCAAGGAGTACTGCCTGCCTCTGTAGACTCCACCACTGGGGACAAGACATAGCTAAACAAAAAGCAGCAGAAACCCCTGCAGATGTAAATGTCCCTGTCTGACAGCTTTGAAGAGAACAATGGTTCTCCCAGCATGGAGGGTGAGATTTGAGAACGGACAGACCACCTGCTCAAGTGGGTCCCAGACCCCAGAGTAGCCTAATTGGGAGACATCCTTCACTAGGTGCAGACTGAAACCTCACACTTCACATGGCTGGGTACACCTCTGAGACGAAGCTTCCAGAGCAAGAATCAGACAGCAACACTTGCTGTTCAACAATATTCTATCTTCTGCAGCCACTGCTGCTGATACCCTGGCAAACAGGCTCTGGAGTGGACCTCAAGTAAACTCCAACAGACCTGCAGCTGAGGGTCCTGACTGTTAGAAGGAAAACTAACAAACAGAAAGGACACCTACACAAAATCCCCATCAGTATATCACGATCATCAAAGACCAAAGGCAGATAAAACCACGAAGATGGGGGAAAAGCAGTGCAGAAAGGCTGGAAATTAAAAAAATTAGAGAACATTTTCCCCTCCAAAGGAATGCAGCTCATCACCAGCAACAGAACAAAGTTGGATGGAGAATGACTTCGACGAGTTGAGAGGAGAAGGCTTCAGTCGATCAAACTTCTCAGAGCTAAAGTAGGAAGTATGTACCCAGTGCAAAGACACTAAACACCTTGGAAAAAGAATGGAAGAATGGAAAACTATAATAACCAATGGAGAGAAGTCCATAAACGAACTGATAGAGATGAAAACCATGACACAAGAACGACGTGACAAATGTAAAAGCTCCAGTAACCGACTAAGTCAACTGGAAAAAAGAATATCAGTGATTGAAGATCAAATGAATGAAAAGAAGTGAGAAGAGAAGTTTTGAGAAAAAAGAGTAAAAAGAAATAAACAAATGCTCCAAGAAATATGGGAGTATGTGGAAAGACCATATCTATGTCTGATTGGTGTGCCTGAAAGTGACGGGATAATGGAACCAAATTGGAAAATACTCTGCAAGATATTATCCAGGAGAACTTCCCCAACCTAGCAAGGCAGGCCAACGTTCATATTCATGAAATACAGAGAATGCAACAAAGATACTCCTCGAGAAGAGCAACTCCAAGACACATAATTGTCACATTCACCAAACTTGAAATGAAGGAAAAAAAGTTAAAGGCAGCCAGAGAGAAAGGTCGGGTTACACACAAAGGGAAGTCCACCAGACTAACAGGAGATCTCTCAGCAGAAACTCTACAAGCCAGGAGCGAGTGGGGCAGTATTCAACAGTCTTAAAGAAAAGAATTTTCAATCCAGAATTTTACATAAAGTCAAACTAAGTTTCATAAGTGAAGGAGAAATAAAATTCTTTACACACAAGCAAATGCTTAGAGATTTTGTCACCACCAGGCCTGCCCTACAAGGAAGAACTAAACATGGAAAGGAACAAACGGTACCAGCCATTGAAAAACATGACAAAATGTAAAGACCGTCAATGCTAGGAAGAAACTGCATCAACTAACGAGCAAAATAACAAGCTAATATCATAAAGACAGGATCAAGTTCACATATAACAATATTAAACTTAAATGTAAATGGACTAAATGGTCCAATTAAAAGACACAGACTGGCAAATTGGATAAAGAGTCAAGACCCATCACTTTGCTGTATTCAGGAGACCCATCTCACATGCAGAGACACACATAGGCTCAAATAAAGGGATGAAGGAAGATCTACCAAGCAAATGGAGAACAAAAAAAGGCAGGGATTGCAATCCCAGTCTCTGATAAAACAGATTTTAAACCAACAAAGATCAAAAGAGACAAAGAAGGCCATTACATAATGGTAAAGGGATCAATTAAACAAGAAGAGTTAACCATCCTAAATATATATGCACCCAATACAGGAGCACCAAGATTCATAAAGCAAGTCCTTAGAAACGTACAAAGAGATTTATACTCCCACAAAATAATAATGGGAGACTTGAACACCCCACTGTCAACATTAGACAGATCAATGAGACAGAAGGTTAACAAGGATATCAAGGAATTGAACTCAGCTCTGCACCAAGCAGACCTGATAGATATCTACAGAACTCTCCACCCCAAATCAACAGAGTATACATTCTTCTCAGCATCACATCGCACTTATTCCAAAATTGACCACACAGTTAGAAGTAAAGCACACCTGAGCAAATGTAAAAGAACAGAAATTATAACAAACTG
Organism: Trachypithecus francoisi; assembly: GCF_009764315.1. Lineage (NCBI taxonomy): Eukaryota > Metazoa > Chordata > Mammalia > Primates > Cercopithecidae > Trachypithecus > Trachypithecus francoisi. Next base: position 80,797,897 of record NW_022681471.1, on the reverse strand, counting down.
TCTCTCAGACCACAGTGCAATCAAACTAGAACTCAGGATTAAGAAACTCAATCAAAACCGCTCAACTACATGGAAACTGAACAACCTGCTCCTGAATGACTGCAGGGTACATAATGAAATGAAGGCAGAAATAAAGATGTTCTTTGAAACCAATGACAACAAAGATACAACATACCAGAATCTCTGGGACACATTTAAAGCAGTTTGTGGAGGGAAATTTAAGGCACTAAATGCCCACAAGTGAAAGCAGGAAAGATCTAAAATTGACACCCTAATATCACAGTTAAAAGATTAAAAGAACTAGAGAAGCAAGAGCAAACACATCCAAAAGCTAGCAGAAGGCAAGAAATAACAAAGATCAGAGTAGAACTGAAGGAGATACAGACACAAAAAACCCTTCAAAAAATCAATGAATCCTGGAGTGGGTTTTTTGAAAAGATCAACAAAATTGATAGAACACTAGCAAGAATAATAAAGAAGAAAAGAGAGAAGAATCAAATAGACGCAATAAAGGATGATAAAGGGGATATCACCACCGACCCCACAGAAGTACAAACTACCATCAGAGAATACTATAAACACTTCTATGCAAAAAAACTGGAAAACTTAGAAGAAATGGATGAATTCCTGGACACATATACTCTCCCAAGACTAAACCAGGAAGGAGTTGGATCCCTGAATAGATCAACAGCAGGCTCTGAAATTGAGGCAATAATTAATAGCCTACCACCCAAAAAAACGTCCAGGACCAGACGGATTCACAGCTGAATTCTACCGGAGGTATAAGGAGGAGCTGGTACCATTTCTTCCAAAACTGTTCCAATCAATAGAAGAAGAGGGAATCCTCCCTAACTCATTTTATGAAGCCAACGTCATCCTCATACCAAAGACTGGCAGAGACACAACAAAAAAAGAGAATTTTAATCAATATCCCTGATGAATATTGATGCAAAAATCCTCATAAAATACTGTCAAATCGAATCCAGCAGCACATCAAATAGCTTATCCACCATGATCAAGTGGGCTTCATCCCTGGGATGCAAGGATGGTTCAACATCCACAAATCAATAAATGTAACCCAGCATATAAACAGAAACAAAGACAAAAAGCATATGATTATCTCAATAGATGCAGAAAAGGCCTTTGACAAAATTCAACAGCCCTTCATGCTAAAAACTCTCAATAAATTTGGTATTGATGGAACGTATCTCAAAATAATAAGAGCTATTGATGACAAACCCACAACAAATATCATACTGAATGGGGAAAAACTGGAAGCATTCCCTTTGAAAACTGGCACAAGACAGGGATGCCCTCTCTCACCACTCCTATTCAACATAGTGTTGGAAGTTCTGGCTAGGGCAATCAGGCAAGAGAAAGATATAAAGGGTATTCAGTTAGGAAAAGAAGAAGTCAAATTGTCCCTGTTTGCAGATGGCATGATTGTATATTTAGAAAACCCCATTGATTCGGCCCAAAATCTCCTTAAGCTGATAAACAACTTCAGCAAAGTCTCAGGATACAAAACCATTGTGCAAAAATCACAAGCATTCTTATACACCAAGAAGAGACAAACAGAGAGTCAATTCATGAATGAACTCCCATTCACAATAGCTTCAAAGAGAATAAAATACCTAGGAATCCAACTTACAAGGGATGTGAAGGACCTCTTGGAGGAGAACTACAAACCACTGCTCAGTGAAATAAAAGAGGACACAAGCAAATGGAAGAATATTCCATGCTCATGGTTAGGAAGAATCAATATCGTGAAAATGGCCATACTGGAAAAAGTAATCTATAGATTCAATGCCATCCCCATCAAGCTACCAATGACTTTCCTCACAGAATTGGCAAAAATAACCTACTTTAATGTTCATACAGAACCATAAAATGAGCCCGCATTGCCAAGACAATCCTAAGCAAAGAAAACAAACCTGGAGGTATCACGCTACCTGACTTCAAACTATACTACAAGGCTACAGTAACCAAAACAGCATGGTACTGGTACAGAAACAGATATATAGACTGATGGAACAGAACAGAGACCTTAGAAATAATGCCACACATCTACAACCATCTGATCTTTGACAACCATGACAAAAAAAAAAAAAAAAAGAAGAAGAAAGAAATGAGGAGAGGATTCCCTATTTAATGAATGGTTCTGGGAAAACTGGCTAGCCGTATGCAGAAAGAAGAAACGGTATCCCTTCCTTATACAGTATACAAGAATTAATTTAAGATGCATTAAAGACTTAAATATTAGTCCTAAAACCATAAAAAACCCTAGAAGAAAACCTAGGTAATACTATTCAGGACATAGGCGTAGGCAAGGACTTCATGACTAAAACACCAAAAGCAATGGCAGCAAAAGCCAAAATAGACAAATCACATCTAATTAAACTAAAGAGCTTCTGCACAACAAAAGAAACTACCATCAGAGTAAACAGGTAACCTACAGAATGGGAGAAAATTTTTACAATCTACTTCTCTGACAAAGGGCTAATATCCAGAATCTATAAAGAACTCAAACAAATTTCCAAGAAAAATCAAACAACCCCATCAAAAAGTGGGCAAAGGATATGAACAGACACTTCTCAAAAGAAGACATTTATGCAGCCAACAGACACATGAAAAAATGCTCATCATCACTGGTCGTCAGAGAAATGCAAATCAAGAGCACAATGAGATACCATCTCATGCCAGTTAGAATGGCAATCATTAAAAAGTCAGGGAACAACAGATGCTGGAGAGGATGTGGAGAAATAGGAGTGCTTTTACACTGTTGGTTGGAGTGTAAATTGATTCAACCACTGTGGAAGACAGTGTAGAGATTTCTCAAGGATCTAGAACTAGAATTACTATTTGACCCAGCATTTCCATTACTGCGTATATACCTAAAGGATTATAAATCATGGTACTATAAAGACACATGCACACATATGTTTACTCTGGCACTATTCACAAGAGCAAAGACTTGGATCCAACCCAAATATTCATCAATGATAGACTGGATTAAGAAAATGTGGCACATATACACCATGGAATACTATGCAGCCATAAAAAAGGATGAGTTCATGTCCTTTGCAGGGACATGGATGACGCTGGAAACCATCATTCTCAGCAAACTATCCCAAAGACAGAAAACCAAACATCACGTGTTCTCACTCATAGGTGGTAATTGAACAATGATATCATTTGGACACAGAGTAAGTATCATCACACAATGGGGCCTGTCGGTGGGTAGGGTACTGGGGGAGGCATAGCATTAGGAGAAATACCTAATGTAAATGATGATTTCACGGGTGCAGCAAACCAACATGGCACATGTATACCTGTTTATCAAACGTACACATTGTGGACATGTACCCTAGAACTTAAAGTATAATAATTTTAAAAATGTAATTTTTTATAGCTTAGAGAGCCTTTCTACTGGTATTGAGATAAAAATCACTGGTGATATTCAAACTTTTTTTGTAAACTGATTAGTTTCCATTGATATCTCATGGCTAGAATTCCAAAGTGAAAACTTTAAGATCTTATTCATATGAGTGTCTGCTTGTATGTACATGAGTTTTGTTATGTGTTTTGGCCACAAGGTACCAAAGTGGCTTAAAATTAAAAGAGTACTAAAAAGTGGCCAGGCATAGTGGCTCATGCCCCTAATTCCAGCACTTTGGGAAGCCAAGGCAGGTGGATCACAAGGTCAGGAGTTCAAGACCATTCTGTCTAACATGGTGAAACCCGGTCTCTACTAAAAATACAAAAAAATTAGCCAGGTGTGGTAGGGGGCTCCTGTAGTCTGAGCTACTCAGGAGGCTGAAGCAGGAGAATGGCGTGAACCCGGGAGGCGGAGCTTGTAGTGAGCCAAGATCACACCACTGCACTCCAGCCTGGGCGACAGACTGATACTCCGTCTCAAAAAAAAAAAGAAAAAAAAAAGAGCACTAATAAATTAAATAAGCCCTTATTTATTTATTTATTTATTTATTTATTTATTTAGAGACAGAGTCTCATTCTGTTGCCCAGGCTGGAATGCAGTGGCACAATCTTGGCTCACTGCAACCTTCACCTCCCGGGTTCAAGTGATTCTCCTGCCTCCACCTCCCGAATAACTGGGATTACAGGTGCATGCCACCATGTCCAGCTATTTTTTTCTATTTTTAGTAGACATGGAGTTTCACTACGTTAGCCAGGATGGTCTCAATCTCCTGATCTCGTGATCCACCCACCTCAGCCTACCAAATTGCTGGGATTACAGGCATGAGTCACCACGCCTGGCCACCCACATATATTTTAAGTTCACGTGTCTTAAGTAAATATTTGATAAGTACACTGGGTTTAAAGTTATTGTTAAAGTAAAATGAGAAATGTTTTCAGAATTGTCAAAATACATTATAATTTAGATTTATTGGTCAAACAGTTTTAAATTTATCTCTGCTAAATATTATAAAGTGTCAATATATGGCATGAAGTTTATAAAGCTATAAATGCAGTTCAGAAAAGAATTATCTTCATATATTTTTCAAAATAAAGCATTTAATATTGTTGGTTTAATGAAAATAGCTAAATCTTGAGTTACTGGCAAAAAAAAAAAATATGTAACCTTAAGGTTCTTACTTAGGTAATCACCTGAAATTCACAAGCTATAAAATTGGTTAACAGGAAAATAAATTTGAATGAATACTATCACAGTTTTTATAAATAATCTGGGTAAACTCTTAAAAATAATTAAATAAAATTAAATAATGCATGTAAATAAAGGTGTCAAATAATTTAGAATCTAAAGTTACCTTAATTAATAATAGTCATTAAGTGTCTGAATCATTTCTAGTTTTCTTAAAAGGTAGGAAAACTTCTTTTCTTAAAAACCAATGTGTTCTTCTAAATAAAATTATTGTCTAACTCATAGATTATTTAAAGAATATTTATAAAAAGATGTAAATGGAACCAGTAAATAAAATATATTTTTAAAATGTTATACATAAAGAGGTTTCTTTTGTTGTTGTTAGAAAGGTTAAAGAAACAATTTTCAATGTGAAAAAATAGTACATGGTAAATTTGTCTCCTAAAATAAAATGCCTGCTTATTTAAGAAAAACAAATGTGAAAGATAAAATGGGGAGTCTAAGCATGTCATAACTAGTATGTGTGAGTCAAAGTAAAGTTTGTATATAGAGAATTTGTTGATAATAACACATGGACACAAAGAGAAAAACAACAGAAACTATAGCCTACCTGAAGTTGGAGGGTAGGAGAAAGAAGAGGAGCAGAAAAATATGACCACTGTGCACTAAGCTTAATACATGCATGACCAAACAATTTGCATAGCAAACTCCTGTGACACAAGTTTACCAATATAGCAAACCCGCACTTATACCCTTCAATCTAAAATAAAAGTTCAACAAATGAACAATAAATAAATACAGGATAAGTAACTTTTGAAAAAAAGTGAATTTTTGGTAGAAAATTTAAATAATCAAGTTGGCTATAATTAAATAAAATTATAATAGTCTTTATGGAGATGTGGCTTCATTATTAAAATATAGTAATAAACTAAAGAATTGGTTCAAATAATAAAAGAAATTTAAGGTATTGATTTTCTCTTAATAAAATTACAACCGATTTTAATTTATTTTACCCCCAAGTTCAATTTTTATGGCATCTCACTGTTTTCAGTTTTCTTTTACCCTCGGGGCAACCTAAAACAATCTCCTTAAACTATTTTATCAGTTTCTGTCATATTCTTTCCTCAGGTTCTAACACTATTGTGGCCTCATGCTAAAAATGTTTTATCTTAAAGGTCAAAATAAGTTTCTTTCCAACATAACATTATATACTCTTGGCTTCAAATTTCTTCATGAAATTAAAAATTTTCACTTGTGACTCAGTATTCATTCCTGTTATGTCTAAATAATTCAGTTCCAAGGAACACTGATGCTGAGACCAGCTCAGTCGTGGACACCCTAACCCAGTGATGCAAGAGAAATTAAAGACACACACACAGAAATATAGAGGTGTGAAGTGAGGAGTCAGGGGTCTCACAGCCTTCAGAGCTGAGACCCCCCAACAGAGATTTACCTACACATTTATTAACAGCAAACAAGTCATTAGCATTGTTTCTATAGATATTAAATTAACTAAAAGTATCCCTTATGGGAAACGAAGGGATGGGCCAATTTAAATGAATAGGTTTGGCTAGTTAACTGCAGCAGGAACACACCCTTAAGACACAGTTTGCTCATGCTAATTGTGTATGGCTTAAGAATGCCTTTAAGCGGTTTTCAGCCTTGAGCTGGTCAGGTATTCCTTGCCCTCATTCCCGTAAACCCACAACCTTCCAGCTTGGGCATTAGGGCCATTGAGAACATGTTATAATGCTGTGGAGATTTTTTTTATGGCCAGTTTTGGGGCCAGTTTATGGCCAGATTTTTGGGGGCTTGCTCCCAACATCTCTCTTCTTTGATTTGCAAAGAGATAAAAGCAAGGGCAGCTTTGTCAGGGTGAGCTACTTCTCGCAGGAGTTGGGATCCACATCTGCAGACTGTACAAAGACAAACAACATAGATTAAAAGCACAGTTGTCATTGAAATCACAGAGCTTCCAAGTGTTTTTTATTCATTTAAATGGGTTTCTAGCTGCTAATTTGTCTGCAGCTCCTTTAAGCACTCCAGTTTCTGACATTAAGGTCAGGTGTGCCCGGGATGCTTTAAATATTTGTTCTTTTAATTTTGCTATATTCTAAAACAAGTTTGTAGAGTGTCCATCTAGATGCTTTTTTGTTTTTTCCCAAATTTTGATCTTTTTAAAAGCATTTAATAGTTTCCACAAATCCTTATGTTTTGCTCCTAGACTGGGCCATATCATTTGAGGTTGAGGTGCCACTATACCGCCATGGTTCCAGATAATAGGAATTTTTGCCGTACTTCTTATCATTTTTACCATCTGATTGTTTTGTTCTGATCATCTGAACATAGTGTGGCCATGGCACACAGACTGAGAGGTGCAATTCAAGCTAAACATCCCCTTAGGGGACCAATTAATAATGATTCCATAGGAATCATTGTGCAGCGCCTCTGCCTGTTCTGCAAAGCAATCTTCCTAAACAAGTACGTTCATTTTTTCTAACAGGGTTAAATCCTGTTTCCAAATAGGTTTTTGAGGGTGGTATGCCTCAATTATAGGAGCAGATTTATTATGGTAAATACTAGATCAGAAAGCACATGTAACTGTGTCATAGTGATTGCATAGTGATTGCATTAAGGCATTATTGCCATCCAATATTGGTAAGTATACCCAATAAGTATAATAGTTCTCTGTGTCAGCCCTTATTGAAGGAATACTCATGGCAGTGGTGATAATCACTATCACAATTACCATTAAATTACTCGTTGTGACTGGTTTTCCCACTTTCCTCAGGTTTTCTTCCATCATCTGTGACAACTTCTTGATCTGTCCTCAGGCGGGTGGCTGTGTTTGATGAGTGTTGCTCATGACAGTTGGGATCCTCCTCAGTGTCACCCTTGACATGGCTGCAACCGGGGTGTCCTCAGGATCCTCCTGGAATCTCTTCTTTGGCATCTGGCTCATGATAAGTTTCAGGTGTCTTGATGGTACCCAATATGGCTGTTGATTTTGGCCTGGAGAAATAGAAGCATAACCTCTTCCCCAAGTTATTATTTTACCTATTTCTCAACTTTTTGCTATTGGATATTTTCACCAATGATGCTAGATTCAATTGTGTATGGACTGTCCTGTAATCCTGATTTCTCCTCCCTTTCTTTGTTTTTGTCATCAGTTGTTCTGTATGAAATTGTAACTGAGCATTTTCAATTAACTCTGTGGAATGAACCACGTATGCAGAATCAGAAATCACATTAATATGCGTATCAAAATCAGTCAATACCTCAATTACAGTTACAAGCTCCGCATTTTGAGATGAAGTGTAAGATGTCTGGAAAACTTTACTTTGTGAGCCAGAATAAGAAGCTTTTCCATTACTAGACCCATCTGTAAAAACATTATCAGCACCTTCAATTGGTTTAAATTCAGTTAGTTTAGGAAGAATCCAATTAGTTAATTTCAAAAACTGAAACAGCTTCATTTTAGGAAAATGATTATCGAGAATACCCAGAGAGTCAGCTAAATGGTTTGCCAAGTAAGACTATTTATAAAAGCTTGTTGTATTGGTGCCTTTGTGAGAGGGACAATAATTTTTCCAGGATCATATTCATGTAATTTAACAATCCGAGTTCTCCCAATTCCTATCATAGTAGCAATTTGATCTAAATAGGAGTTAGAGTCTGTGAATTAGTATGTGGAAGAAAAGACCACTCCACTAAGTCCTGTTCTTGGACAATAACACCAGTAGGTGAGTGCTGAGTTGAAAAAATTAGCAATATAGAGTGTTCTGGATCTATTCTATTTATCTGAGCTTTATGGACTTGCTTCTCAATCAGTTGTAACTCTGCCTCCACCTCCTTTGTTAATTGTCGAGGGCTAGTGAGACTAGGATTTCCTCTACAGATAGAAAACAGATTACTCATGGCATAGGAAGGAATGCCTAGAGCAGGTCGTATCCAATTAATATTCCCTAGTAATTTTTGAAAATCATTTAATGTTTTTAACTTATCCCTATGTATGGTTACTTTCTGTGGCACAAAGGTAGTGCCATTTACTAAGGTCCCCAAGTAGGAGTAAGGAGTAGTAGTCTGAATATTTTCAGAAGCTATGATTAAACCAGCATGGGAAATTGAAGTTTGCAAGTGATCATAACATTGGAGTAGTAGTTCTCCAGCGGGGGCAGCACAAAGTGTATCATCTGTATGAAAGTAACACTGTGAAAAATTTTTATGAATAGGTTCAATTGCTTGCCCCACATATGTCTGGAAAATAGTCGGACTGTTTAACATGCCCTGTGGCAACATTTTCCAATGATAACCCTTAGCAGGCTGCAGGTTGTTTACTGCAGGAATTGTAAATGCAAACCGTTCACAGTCTTGCTCAGCTGAAGGAATAGTAAAGAAACAGTCTTTTAAATCTACGACTCTTAAAGGCAAATTTTTTAAATTATAGCAGGAGAAGGCAATCCTGGCTGTGCCCATTTTCTAATTGTTCAGCAACTAATTTCTCTAAAGCCTCCAGTTTTTCTTTTCTTAGCGGCCATTGTTCTATCCAAATTGGTGTATCGGTTAACCATTTTAAAGGTATAGGTTCTGGAGGCTTAACAATGAGCGCCATCAAAAACTTTTTCCTAATCTTTGGCGGAAACTCTGTTTTTCCTCTTGAAGCGGTTCTTTCAAACCTTGCAGATTTTTTTCTAGTACCATACCAGGAACATACCCCATTTCATGCATTGTGTATTCACTTTGAGGGCTATATAATTGTTCTGGAATTAGAACTTGTGCTCCCCATTGTAGTAATAAATCTCTTCCCCATAAATTTATAGGTATAGAAGTTATAATTGGTTGAATAGTCCCAGGTTGTCCATCGCACCCCTCACAATGTAAAATATAACTACCTTTTTATACTTCAGCGGCTTTACCAACTCTAACCATGCTAAATTAAGTGGGTTGAATTGGCCACGTGGATGGCCAGTGCTGCAGATAAATGATTGAAATGTCCATTCCTGTATCTACCAAACCTTTAAATTTCTTTCCTTGAAAGGTTGTTTCACCGGTAGGATGTTTATCAGTAATTTGATTTACCCAGTAAGCTGCTTTGCCTTGTTTATTTGTGCTTCTAAATCCTCCTGTTCATTTAATTTCACTTTTTCCCATTCCCACATATGACACAATAAGGAGCTGTGCTGTGCGCTCTCCTGGCTCTGCTTTCCAGGGAGCAGAAGTAGATATAACAATTTGAATTTCCCCATTATAATCTAAATCAATGACTCCTGTATGTATTTGTATGCCTTTTAAACTTAAACTAGCCTTTCCTAAAGGTAATCCTATTGTCCCTGTTGGCAAGGGTCCACAGACTCCTGTTGGGACTTTTTGTGGGTGTTCCCCTGGCAGAAGGCTCACAGCTTTTGTGCAGCATAAATCTACTGCAGCACTACTGGCTGTGGCAGAGGACAGACATAGTACAAGGGTGAGGGAATGGCCTGAGCTGGAAATGCTCCAGTTTAGAATGGAGCCTGGGACGGGCCCCCCATAGCATATCCCAAAATCGGATTCCTATCTTTATAAAACTCGGAGTGACACTGACTAGCCCAGTGTTTTCCTTTTTGGGTTATGGACATATTTCAGGCTCAACAGTTTTCTTTTTTCCCCTATCTGGTGGCCTGACTCGCTGATTTTTTCTACATTCTTTCTTAGTATGACCATGCTTCCACAGTTAAAACAAGCTCCAGGAAATGGAGTATTTCCTTTATCTACTCTCAATCCTACCATTGCCTGTGCCAACAAGGTAGCTTTATGCAGATTACCTCCTATACCATCACAGGCCTTTATATAATCAACTAAATGAGCTTTCCCTCTGATAGGCCGTGGAGCAGCCTGGCAATTGGGATTAGCATTGTTGAAAGCTAATAACTGCAACACTATATCCTGAGCAGCCTTATCTGCAATCATCTTTTTAAGAGACTCCTATAACTGAGATATAAAATCAACATATTATTCCCTGGGTCCCTGTTTTATAGCACTAAAGGAAGGGTATCGTTCCCCCACCTGAAGTGATTTTTCCCAAAGCTGTAATGCACACTCCTCTAAGCTGTTCTATGGCATCATCCTGAATGACCAGTTGTGCATCTAAACCAGCCCAGCTGCCAACCCCCAAAAGTTGGTCTGCAGTTATATTAATTTGAGTTTGGGCCTGGGCATTATGAGCAGCCTGAATGGAAGTTTCATCTGCCTACCAAGTTTTAAATTGTAAGAACTGAGCAGAAGCTAGACAAGCTTGAGTAAGAGCATCCCAGTCAGTACGAATCATCTGACAGGAAACAGTAACATTCCTTAACAGTCCTATTACAAAAGGAAAACCTGGTCCATACTGACTTATTGCTTGCTTTAATTCTTTGAGTAAATTAAAAGGAAAAGGCTCAAATATAGCTGTAATATTTCCCTCTTGATCTGGGGGGTGTATTCTAACAGGGAACTGCCAAGCCTCTAAATCACCCTGTCATCTAGCTTGTTGAATTCCTGCCTGAGTAGAACTAAGAGCGGTCGCTCTAGGCACTGCTCGAATAGTCACTGGGGTGACCACTTTTTACCCAGTGCCCTCCAGAAAAGAAAGACCTGGGGGGTCATCTTCTTCAAAACAATAAGGAGGGTGTGCAGAAGGATAGGGATGAACCTCTCTTTCCTTTGCTGCTTTAGCTTCAGATGGCAAATAAGCATACTCTGTAACCTCTTCTGTTACTTTTCTCTACTCTTGTTCCTCCTCATCATCAGTGTGAAAAAGTTCCAAGGTGGACCAAACCAGACCCCAAACTTTCCCCGTTGTTACCCTGATGCTTCCAAGCTCCCCTTCTTACCATGGGGATTGCATCAGAGTACTCGGTGTCCTCCAGCTAGTTTTCCATCCCAACCATCGCTCAGGCAACAGTTTGACCTGGATTCGAGCCCCCACGAATGGACACCACTTGCAGAGACCAGCTCGGTTAGGGTGACCCTAACCCAGTGACACTAGAGGAATTAAAGATACATTCACAGAAATATAGAGGTGTGAAGTGGGGAATCAGTGTCTCACAGCCTTCAGAACTGAGAGACCCAGACAGAGATTTACCCTCATATTTATTAACAGCAAACCAGTCATTAGCATTGTTTCTATAGATACTAAATTAACTAAAAGTATCCCTTATGGGAAACGAAGGGTTGGGCTGAATTAAATGAATAGGTTGTGCTAGTTAACTGCAGCAGGAACACGCCCTTAAAACGCAGTTTGCTCATACTAATTGTTTGTGGCTTAAGAATGCCTTTAAGCGGTTTTCCACCCTGGGCGGGCCAGGTATTCCTTGCCCTCATTCCTGTAAACCCACAAACTTCCATCTTGGGCGTTAGGGCCATTAAGAACATGTTATAGTGCTGCAGAGATTTTGTTAATGGCCAGTTTTGGGACCAGTTTACAGCCAGATTTTAGGGGGCTTCTTCCCAACACACTGAGATGAAACATTAAGGTTATTACATTCATGTAACTTTCAATATTGCTTTTAAAGTCATTGTGCTACTAAGATAAAGGACATTGATTCCTGCATCTAAAAATAACACCTAGTCTTGCTAAGTTGTAAACAGTGACAGCAGTTGAAGCCTAATCTCCAGACACAGGGGAAGAAAACAACTAAAATAAACACTGTTTATGAGTCACAGGGCCAGAAATTAAAACTATTAAACACTTATAGGCTGAGGGACTATCAAAGAAAGCATGGGTGCATTAGATGTAAGAGCCAACTTTGAGACATAAGATCAATTCAGAGTTTCTTTATGAATTACATATTAATATCTGTAATTCACTTATGCAAGAGCAGAATCTGCGGCCCTGTTTTATATTAACAAAGTTTTCATGGATGATTAATTCATTATTTAAAAAATATGTAAAAAGTCATTAAAAGATTTTTAGAAATTATATCCTATCGTCAAGTTAATTAAACTTTAAGAGTTTGATTTATAAGATTTGAGAGATTTAATTGGCCTCATTATGTCTCTAGTCGGGCTTATACTTTGGAAAAGTAAGTCTCCTCTCACAGAGGAAAGGTTTTTGCCTTTTATAAAAAAAAAAAAAAATCTTTGAGTTATCACTTTGGATAAATGAATGACTTAATTTATAATAACCTGTAATCTTATTTTGTAATATCAAGTGTTTTAAGCTTTTGATAAGGTTTTGATAAACCTTTCCAAAATAGAATTCTAAATTTTTTCCTTTTGACCTCATATGTTTGTTAGTAGGTCTGCCGAATTCCAAAAGACATATTCAGCTTATTTGGTATAATAAAATTATTCAAGAAGCATTGTCAAATATGAAATGATATTTAATCTTCTTTGGATTATATTTATATAATATGTATAGTATGTGCTCCAAAATTGTATGAAAATCCTGATTTTAATATATTAATATGTTATTAGCAGTAATCATGACTATTAGCATGTTAATTGTATGTTATTAGCAGTAATCATGACTATTATGTAAAATTATATGCCACAGAAGTAAACAAGTTTTTATATCAATTGTGCCTTTAACCATGGCTTTTCTCACATTTTTGTCATCAATAATTCTTGTTTAACTATTATTATTTTAGGTGGTGGTTTATAGTCAGCTATAGAACTCTGAGTAGTACTCTCAGATATAGATTTCTTATAAATTTGGAGACTGTTCCATTAGGACAGAGAGAAAAATTTCCAGGATTCTCATGAAGAGCTGATGTATTTGTGAGAATTGTTAATAAAATATCAAGCAGAAGAGGATTTAACTAACAGAAAATTGACATATTTTTATGACTTTTTGTTTAAAATAGTTACTGACTCTTTTCCTTTTGCTCTTCAGATTCAAGAAAAATTTGTCTCCTTTCAACAATTCAGTACAGTAAAAACTTGTGAGCAACACTTAAAACATAATTTATTTCTCTCAACCCAATATCTGCAAAATTATAGTACTATTTTGTGGTATTCTTAATTTACAAATTAAATTATTAATTTGAATTAATTCTTAATTTATAGTTATTTTGCAAGTTCAATAAAAATTTTTCTCTTATAACAGAACATAGTTGGAGACACCAGTCATTTTACCAAGTCTTTGACAGAAATGATATTCAGATTGCCTTGAGAAAATAGATCTGAACTAAGGGAGCTTATAAAAGCCCCTTGAAGAAACTGGCCCTATACTTTGTCCGCTAAAGTGTTCTGACATGTAGTAAGTAAAGAATGTCACCTTTTACAGGCCCAGGATCTACTAGTTTTCTTGGGACTTCAAAAAAGTGGAATTCACCCAATTCACACAGGTATCTGCAGGCACACATAAATCCTCAGCTGGGTTTGAGGCTTTAAAAAGGTCTCATCTTAGACTCCTTATTAAAAAGCTGCCTGCAAAGCCAATTTTAAAAGACAGAGAGCATATATGCCACCTAATTATTTCTACTGTACTTTATGTAAATAAACCAAATGTAATAGGACATAATGTGTTTTACAAATAAATTTGGTCCTACCATTATTTTTGTCTTTAATAAAATTGAGGAATTAGAGAGAAAAAAATGAATTAAAATGAAATATTAGTATACCTGTTATTAGATTCTAGCCTTCCCTTCCCTAATGCTTTTCAATGTTGATTGTTTTCTACAATTTGGGCTAATTTCTAAAATTATTCCTGGCTACAAGTCTCCAAAATAATGTTTTATTTTTCATTTTTTATCCATTTTTTTCTAATTTGAAATCATGAAAAATTAAGCTGTGCTTTTCTTAAGGCCCTGTGTAGTGAAGCTAGACAACTTAAATATCAGGAAAAATATAACAGCAACCTATTTATATACATGAACAAGTTTCATAGTTGCCTACTGATTTATGGACTTCAGAGTAGTATGGCCTATGTCATTTTTCCAGAATTGCTCTCACTTTTTGTTTGTTGTTTTCTTTCTCTCTTCATCTCCGTATTTTATTCTTCATGAGAGGTGAGACTTCAAAGCCTGGTAAAAATAACCTTTCCTGACATGTGGGACCTATTTATCTAGAAATAAACTTTCTAAGCCATAAGAGTAGAAAATAACTCAAGAGCAGAAACTCAATTTCTTGTAAATGACTTTTTCCAAAGATTTTAAAAAGAAAAAGGGGCAAACGTGAAAGAAAAATAAGAGCTTTGGGACTCAATTTACTCTGCCAAAAAAACTAAGCTGAATATTAAGTCGTGCAAGAGTCTGCCTTTCCTACTGTTCCTAAGCAAATACTACAAATAGAACTTTAAATATCTCCACAGATAAATCCTCTGTGTTTACATTATTTTATGTAAAGTGTGGAATGACTGAGCATGAGGCAAATACATAATTAAGTTTTTTTCCTTTCTTCTATTTTCTTTTTTTTTTTTTTTGTTTGAGACGGAGTCTCACTCTGTCGCCCAGGCTGGAGTGCAGTGGCCAGATCTCAGCTCACTGCAAGCTCCGCCTCCTGGGTTTACGCCATTCTCCTGCCTCAACCTCCCGAGTAGCTGGGACTACAGGCGCCCGCCACCTCCCCCGGCTAGTTTTTTTTTTTTTTTTGTATTTTTTAGTAGAGACGGGGTTTCACCGTGTTAGCCAGGATGGTCTCAATCTCCTGACCTCGTGATCCGCCCGTCTTGGCCTCCCAAAGTGCTGGGATTACAGGCTTGAGCCACCGCACCCGGCCTCTATTTTCTTAAAACATGTGGATTACCAAACTCTTTCTCTTTCTCCTTTATGTCACTTTTCCCCTTTAAATATTGAAGCCCTCAAAATCAACTTTGGATAAAGTCACAGAACACAGACTACTTCTGTGATTCTGTTTTTTTTCTCCTAGGAATTGTCCTTATATTTGGCATAATTAATGTCAAAATTAATTAAGATCTGTGTCTGATACATTTTGGTTTACATAATGAAATAATTTTGTAACCATTAAACAACTGTCCTCATTTTCTTTTCCAACTATACTTAAAAACCTTTGGTAGATTCATCCTACAAAATGGCTGACTAGACACAGCCAGGTGGAACAGCTGCAACCAAGAGACTGAGATGACTTGTGCACTCCTTAGAGATTTTCAGAGGAAAGGCACTTACAGTGGATGGAGAAAAGACACAGAAGCTGGACTGAAGGGGGAGAATTATGGGAACCCCATGGAAGGCTACCATACACCAGGAATTATTTCTGCCTCCCAGTGACTCCAGGGAATATGTTAGTTGAACTATTAATGAGCAAACTGCTCTTGCCATGGGCCTCTATAATCCCAACAAGAGGAGACTTCTCAATAATTGGGGACACTTGAGCTAGCATGGGGAGCTGATTAGAGAACTGGTAGGGGAAGCCTGCCAGATAAAGGGAAGCCCAGAGGAATTGCTGCAGGAGCATTTGTAGTGAAGCATACATAGCCAGAGAAGCTCATCTCTCTAGACTCGACTTGATCTCATAGTAGACTTTAGCCCTAAAGGAACTGTCACACCTATTCTCTGCAGGGCATCTTTACCTATCAAATGGAGCTAGTGCAACCTGTGCATTATTTATTTTGCTGGTTTCTCCCAGGGCCCCAAACTGGCAGTGCCTGTTTTTGGGCAGCCTTCAATGCCCTCGAGTCCTGTATCATACCTCCTGTGATGGTGAACCATGTCTGAATGGAAGAGAACTGCACTGGGGCCACCCCTAAAGCCATGCAACAGCTGACCTGCCTCCTCACAACACTGAAGCTTCCTCCAGGCCCACAGCAGTCCCTACATTGCTGTGTCAGTACATGTATGTGTGGGTGGGTTATGCCTTGTTTGCTCCATCATCATGCTTATGTGTGTGTGCGTGCATCCTGCCCTGCCACTGTTGTGATGGAATTGCACTCCACCCTCTCCCCTGCCAGCCATCATTGCAGTTGAAGCCTTGGTAGGCAAAAGGTCAGCCAGCTCCAGCCCTACCTCTTCCCCATCCTTGTACCAAAACTACTGCAGGAGTAAAACTAGTGATACAGGAGTTAAGAAGAAATCACTTAGGCTGATATCAAAGGCATGGGAGATCTCAGTAAGGCTTCCTTTTTCATGAAAAACAGCACCAAATTATCTAACAAAGAGCAGCCTGCAAGCTGGGAGCTTGCATGTTGAATGCCAACAGGAACTAAGGACTAGACATGTTCATGATGGCGACTCCATCTTCCCTTCTCTGCCAACCATGTGTACAGAGAGAATTAGACAAGATTGTGACAATCAACTGGAAAGCCCATTTGCCTAAGATTAGGGTGGGTTGAACAGCCTTCCCTGTGTGCTATGTGAACATCGTACCTGATTGAACCAGTCTGTGAACCCTACGTAAATCAGACACCACCTCCTAAGACTAGACTATACAACCTGGTGCATTTGCTGTCTGCCTGTCCTTTCCAGTCAGAAACCCCTTCATCTACAGAGGAAACTGTTTCTCTTTTGCTTCTCTTCTACCTGTTAAACCTCCATTCCTAAACTATTCGTGTATGTCCGTGTCCTAAATTTCTGTGGCATGTGAAAATGAACCTCAGAGTATAGACCCCAGACAATGTAGTGGTTTCCTAGGCACAGAGAGAAGCTTACCCTCCCATAAGCCTGAGGGAACACCTCTGCCTGTGGAAAAGAAAACACACACACACACACCTGCAACCATCAGTGCTTTGTCTCCCTGATTTTTTTCTTTTTTATTTACATTATAGTCTAAGTTCTGGGATACATGTGCAGAATTTACTGGTTTGTTACATAGGTATACACGTGCCATGGTGATTTGCTGCACCCATCAACCCATCATCTACATTAGATGTTTCTCCTAATGCTATTGTTCCAATAGTGCGCCACCCCCCAACAATTCCCAGTGTTTGATGTTCCCCTCCCTATGTCCATGTGTTCTATTGTTCAACTGCCACTTATGAGTGAAAACATGTGGTGTTTGGTTTTCTGTTTTTGTGTTAGTTTGCTGAGAATGATGGTTCTCAGCTTCATTCATGTCCTTACAAAGTGCGTGAACTCATCATTTTTTGTGGCTGCACAGTATTCCATGCTGTAAATGTGTCACATTTTCTTTATCCAATCAATCATTGATGGGCATTTGGGTTGGTTCCAAGTCTTTGCTATTGTGAACAGTGCTGCAGTAAACATAGGTGTGCATGTGTTTTTGTATGAGAATAATTTATAATGCTTTGAGTATATACTCAGTAAGGGAATTGCTGCATCAGATGGTATTTCTGGTTCTAGATCCTTATACTATCATCAACAGTGTAAAAGTGTTCCTATTTCCCCACATCCTCTCCAGCATCTGTTGTTCCTGACATTTTAATGATAGCCATTCTAACTCACATGAGATGGTATCGAATTGTGGTTTTGATTTGCATTTCTATAATGACCAATGATGATGAGCTCTTTTTTTTTTTTTTTTTTTTTTTTACTGCGTGTTCTCTGCTCCTGACACACAGGTTTTTTTTTTTTTTTTTTAGGGTACATGTGCATAACGTGCAGGTTTGTTACATATGTATACTTATACATGTTGGTGAGCTGCACACATCAACTCGTCAGCACCCATCAATTCATCATTTATATCATGTATAACTCCCAAATGCAATCCCTCCCTCCTCCCCCCTCCCCATCATAGGCCCCAGTGTGTGATGTTCCCCTTCCCGAGTCCAAGTGATCTCATTGTTCAGTTCCCACCTATGAGTGAGAACATGCGGTGTTTGGTTTTCTCTTCTTGTGATAGTTTGCTAAGAATGATGGTTTCCAGCTGCATCCATGTCCCTACAAAGGACACAAACTCATCCTTTTTGATGGCTGCATAGTATTCCATGGTGTATATGTGCCACGTTTTCTTAATCCAGTCTCTCACAGATGGACATTTGGGTTGATTCCAAGTCTTTGCTATTGTGAATAGTGCCACAATAAACATACGTGTGCATGTGTCTTTGTAGTAGAATAATTTATAATCCTTTGGGTATATACCCAGTAGTGGGATAGCTGGGTTATATGGTACATTTAGTTCTAGATCCTTGAGGAATTGCCATACTGTTTTCCATAATGGTTGAACTAGTTTACAATCCCACCAACAGTGTAAAAGTGTTCCTACTTCTCCACATCCTCTCCAACACCTGTTGTTTCCTGACTTCTTAATGATTGCCATTCTAACTGGTGTGAGATGGGATCTCATTGTGGTTTTGATTTGCATTTCTCTGATGGCGAGTGCTGATGAGCATTTTTTCATGTGTCTGTTGGCTGTATGGATGTCTTCTTTTGAGAAATGTCTGTTCATATCCTTTGCCCACTTTTGGATGGGGTTGCTTGTTTTTTTCTTGTATATTTGTTTGAGTTCTTTGTAGATTCTGGATATTAGCCCTTTGTCAGATGAGTAGGTTGCAAAAATTTCTCCCATTCTGTAGGTTGCCTGTTCACTCTGATGGTAGTTTCTTTTGCTGTGCAGAAGCTCTTTAGTTTAATGAGATCCCATGTGTCAATTTTGGCTTTTGCTGCCGTTGTTTTTGGTGTTTTAGACATGAAGTCCTTGCCCATGCCTATGTCCTGAATGGTACTACCTCGATTTTCTTCTAGGGTTTTTATGGTATTAGGTCTAACATTTAAGTCTCTAATCCACCTTGAATTAATCTTCGTATAAGGAGTAAGGAAAGGATCCAGTTACAGCTTTCTACTTATGGCTAGCCAATTTTCCCAGCACCATTTATTGAAAGGGAATCCTTTCCATTTCTTGTTTCTCTCAGGTTTGTCAAAGATCAGATGGCTGTAGATGTGTGGTTATTTCTGAGGACTCTGTTCTGTTCCATTAGTCTATATCTCTGTTTTGGTACCAGTACCATGCTGTTTTGGTTACTGTAGACTTGTAGTATAGTTTGAAGTCAGGTAGCGTGATGCCTCCAGCTTTGTCCTTTCGACTTAGGAATGTCTTGGCAATGCGGGCTCTTTTTTGGTTCCATATGAACTTTAAAGCCGTTTTTTCCAATTCTGTGAAGAAACTCATTGGTAGCTTGATGGGGATGGCATTGAATCTATAAATCACCTTGGGCGGTATGGCCATTTTCACAATATTGATTCTTCCTATCCATGAGCATGGTATGTTCTTCCATTTGTTTGTGTCCTCTTTGATTTCACTGAGCAGTGGTTTGTAGTTCTCCTTGAAGAGGTCCTTGACATCCCTTGTAAGTTGGATTCCTAGGTATTTTATTCTCTTTGAAGCAATTGTGAATGGAAGTTCATTCCTGATTTGGCTCTCTGCTTGTCTGTTACTGGTGTATAAGAATGCTTGTGATTTTTGCACATTAATTTTGTATCCTGAGACTTTGCTGAAGTTGTTTATCAGCTTCAGGAGATTTTGGGCTGAGACGATGGGGTTTTCTAAATATACAAACATGTCATCTGCAAACAGGGACAATTTGACTTCTTCTTTTCCTAACTGGATACCCTTGATTTCTTTCTCTTGCCTGATTGCCCTAGCCAGAACTTCCAACACTATGTTGAATAGGAGTGGTGAGAGAGGGCATCCCTGTCTTGTGCCAGTTTTCAAAGGGAATTTTTCCAGTTTTTGCCCCATCAGTATGATATTAGCTGTGGGTTTGTCATAAATAGCTCTTATGATTTTGAGGTACGTTCCATCAACACCGAATATATTGAGCGTTTTTAGCAGGAAGGGCTGTTGAATTTTGTCAAAAGCCTTTACTGCATCTATTTTGATAATCATGTGGTTCTTGTCTTTGGTTCTGTTTATATATGCTGGATTACGTTTATTGATTTGTGAATGTTGAACCAAACTTGCATCCCAGGGATGAAGCACACTTGATCATGGTGGATAAGCTTTTTGATGTGCTGCTGAATCCGGTTTGCCAGTATTTTATTGAGGATTTTTGCATCGATGTTCATCAGGGATATTGGTGTAAAATTCACTTTTTTTGTTCTGTCTCTGCCAGGCTTTGGTATCAGGATGATTTTGGCCTCATAAAATGAGTTAGGGAGGATTCCCTCTTTTTCTACTGATTGGAATAGTTTCAGAAGGAATGGTATCAGCTCCTCCTTGTACCTCTGGTAGAATTCAGCTGTGAATCCATCTGGTCCTGGACTTTTTTTGGTGGGTAGGCTATTAATTGTTGCCTCAATTTCAGAGCCTGCTATTGGTCTATTCAGGGATTCAACTTCTTCCTGGTTTAGTCTTGGGAGAGTGTAAGTGTCCAGGAAATTATCCATTTCTTCTACATTTTCTAGTTGATTTGCATAGAGGTGTTTATAGTATTCTCTGATGGTTGTTTGTAGTTCTGTGGGATTGGTGGTGATATCCCCTTGATCGTTTTTATTGCGTCTATTTGATTCCTCTCTCTTTTCTTCTTTATTAGTCTTGCTAGTGGTCTGTCAATTTTGTTGATCTATTCAAAAAACCAACTCCTGGATTCATTGATTTTTTGGAGGGTTTTTTGTGTCTCTATCTCCTTCAGTTCTGCTCTGATCTTAGTTATTTCTTGCCTTCTGCTAGCTTTTGAATGTGTTTGCTCTTCCCTCTATAGTTCTTTTAATTGTGATGTTAGAGTGTCCATTTTAGATCTTTCCTGCCTTCTCTTGTGGGCATTTAGTGCTATAAATTTCCCTCTACACACTGCTTTAAATATGTCCCAGTGATTGTAGTATGTTGTATCTTTGTTCTCATTGGTTTCAAAGAACATCTTTATTTCTGCCTTCATTTCATTATTTACCCAGTAGTCATTCAGGAGCAGGTTGTTCAGTTTCCATGTAGTTGAGCGGTTTTGATTGAGTTTCTTAGTCCTGAGTTCTAGTTTGATTGCACTGTGGTCTGAGAGACAGTTTGTTAAAATTTCTCTTTTTTACATTTGCTGAGGAGTGCTTTACTTCCAATTAAGTGGTCAGTTTTGGAAAAAGTGCGATGTGGTGCTGAGAAGAATGTATATTCTGTTGATTTGGGGTGGAGAGTTCTATAAATGTCTATTAGGTCCACTTGGTGCAGAGATGAGTTCAATTCCTGGATATCCTTGTTAACTTTCTGTCTCGTTGATCTGTCTAATGTTGACAGTGGATTGTTGAAGTCTCCCATTATTATTGTATGGGTGTCTAAGTCTCTTTCTAAGTCTGTAAGGACTTGCTTTATGAATTTGGGTGCTCCTGTATTGGGTGCATATATATTTAGGATAGTTAGCTCTTCCTGTTGAATTGATCCCTTTACCATTCTGTAATGGCCTTCTTTGTCTCTTTTGATCTTTGATGGTTTAAAGTCTGTTTTATCAGAGACTAGGATTGCAACCCCTGCTTTTTTTTTGTTCTCCATTTGCTTGGTAGATCTTCCTCCATCCCTTTATTTTGAGCTTATGTATGTCTCTGCATGTGAGATGGGTCTCCTGAATACAGCAGACTGATGGGTCTTGACTCTTGATCCAGTTTGCCAGTCTGTGTCTTTTAATTGGAGCATTTAGTCCATTTACATTTAAGGTTAATATTGTTATGTGTGAACTTGATCCTGTCATTATGATATTAACTGGTTATTTTGCTCATCAGTTGATGCAGTTTCTTCCTAGCCTCGATGGTCTTTACATTTTGGCATGTTTTTGCAGTGGCTGGTACCGGTTGTTCCTTTCCATGTTTAGAGCTTCCTTCAGGGTCTCTTGTAAGGCAGGCCTGGTGGTGACAAAATCTCTAAGCATTTTCTTATGTGTAAAGGATCTTATTTCTCCTTCACTGATGAAACTTAGTTTGGCTGGATATGAAATTCTGGTTTGAAAATTCTTTTCTTTAAGAACGTTGAATATTGGCCCCCACTCTCATCTGGCTTGTAGAGTTTCTGCCGAGAGATCTGCTGTTAGTCTGATGGGCTTCCCTTTGTGGGTAACCCGACCTTTCTCTCTGGCTGCCCTTAAGATTTTTTCCTTCATTTCCACTTTGGTGAATCTGGCAATTATGTGTCTTGGAGTTGGTCTTCTCGAGGAGTATCTTTGTGGCGTTCTCTGTATTTCCTGAATTTGAATGTTGGCCTGCCCTACTCGGTTGGGGAATTCTCCTGGATGATATCCTGAAGAGTGTTTTCCAACTTGGTTCCATTTTCCCCCTCACTTTCAGGCACCCCAATCAGACGGAGATTTGGTCTTTTTACATAATCCCATACTTCTTGCAGGCTTTGTTCATTTCTTTTTCTTCTTTTTTCTTTTGGTTTCTCTTCTCGCTTCGTTTCACTCATTTGATCCTCAATCGCTGATACTCTTTCTTCCAGTTGATCGAGTCGGTTACTGAAGCTTGTGCATTTGTCACGTATTTCTCGTGTCATGGTTTTCATCTCTGTCATTTCGTTTATGACCTTCTCTGCATTAATTAGTCTAGCTGTCAATTCTTCCACTCTTTTTCCAAGATTTTTCGTTTCTTTGCGCTGGGTACGTAATTCCTCCTTTAGCTCTGGGAAGTTTGATGGACTGAAGCCTTCTTCTCTCATCTCATAAAAATCATTCTCTGACCAGCTTTGATCCGTTGCTGGCGATGGGCTGTGGTCCTTTGCAGGGGGAGATGCGCTCTTATTTTTTGAATTTTCAGTTTTCTGCCCTCCTTTTTCCCCATCTTTGTGGTTTTATCTGTCTCTTGTCCTTGATGATGGTGACGTACTGGTGGGGTTTTGGTATAGGTGTCCTTCCTGTTTGATAGTTTTCCTTCTGACAGTCAGGACCCTCAGCTATAGGTCTGTTGGAGATTGCTTGAGGTCCACTCCAGACCCTGTTTTCCTGGGTGTCAGCAGCAGAAATTGCAGAAGATAGAATATTGCTGAACAGCGAGTGTACCTGTCTGATTCTTCCTTTGGAAGCTTCTTCTCAGGGTGTACTCCACCCTGTGAGGTGTGGGGTGTCAGACTGCCCCTAGTGGGGGATGTCTCCCAGCTAGGCTACTCAGGGGTCAGGGACCCACTTATGCAGGCAGTCTGTCCGTTCTCAGATCAACCTCCATGTTGGGAGATCCACGGCTCTCCCCAAAGCTGTCAGACAGAGTCGTTCGTGTCTGCACAGGCCCCCGCTGCTTCCCCTGTTGGTCTTCAGCTGTGGGCTGTCCTCAGAGGTGGAGTCTACAGAGACAGGCAGGCTTCCTTGAGCTGCTGTGAGCTCCACCCAGTTCGAGCTTCCCATCGGCTTTATTTACCTACTTAAGCCTCAGCAATGGTGGGCGCCCCTCCCCCAGCCTCGCTGCTGCCTTGCGGATAGATTGCCGCAGACTGCTGTGTTAGCAATGAGGGAGGCTCCGTGGGTGTGGGACCCTCCCGGCCAGGTGTGGGATATATTCTCCTGGTGTGCCTGTTTGCTTAAAGTGCAGTATTGGGGTGGGAGTTTCCCGATTTTCCAGGTGTTGTGTGTCTCAGTTTCCCTGGCTAGGAAAATTGATTCCCTTCCCCCTTGCGCTTCCAGGTGAGGCGATGCCTCGCCCTGCTTAAGCTCTCGCTGGTCAGGCTGCAGCAGCTGACCAGCACCAATTTTCCGGCACTCCCTAGTGAGATGACCCCAGTACCTCAGTTGAAAATGCAGAAATCACTGGTCTTCTGTGTTGCTCGCGCTGGGAGTTGGAGACTGGAGCTGCTCCTATTCGATGATATTGCTCTGCCCCTGATCTTTTTTTTTTTTATTTGTTGGCTGCATGAATGTTTTCTTTTGAGGAGTGTCTGTTCATATCCTTCACCCACTTTTTGATGGGGTTGTTTTTTCTTGTAAGTTTAAGTTTCTTGTAGATTCTGAATATTAGCCCTTTGTCTGATGGATAGATTGCAAACATTTTCTCCCATTCTGTAGGTTGCCTGTTCACTCTGAAGATAGTTTGTTTTGCTGTGCAGAAGCTTTTTAGCTTAATTAGATCCCATTTATCTATTTTGGCTTTTGTTGTGATTGCTTTTGGTGTTTTAGTCATGAAATCTTTGTCCATGCCTATTTTCTGAATGATATTGTTCTAACTGGGCTTTCTTCTAGAGTTTTAATGGTTTTAGTTATTACATTTAAGTCTTTAATCCATCTTGTGTTAATTTTTTGTATAAGGTGTAATGAAGGGGTCCAGTTTCAGTTTTCTGCATATGACTAGTCAGTTTTCCCAACACCATTTATTAAGTAAGGAATCCTTTCCCCATTGCTTGTGTTTGTCAGGTTTGTCAAATATCATTTGGTTGTAGATGCGTGGTGTTATTTCTGAAGGCTCTATTCTGTTCTATTGGTCTATATATCTCTTTTGGTACCAGTACCATGCTGTTTTGGATACTGTAGCCTTGTAGCATAGTTTGAAGTCAGGTAGCGTGATGCCTCCAGCTTTGTTCTTTTTGCTTAGGATTGTCTTGGCTATACAAGATCTTCTTGGTTCAGTATGAAATTTAAAGTAGTTTGTTCCAATTCAGTGAACAAAGTCAATGGTAATTTAAAGGGGATAGCATAGAATCTATAAATTACTTTAAACAGGATGCCCATTTTCATAGTATTGATTCTTTCTGTCCATGAGTATGAAATATTTTTCCATTTGTTTGTGTCCTCTCTTATTTTCTTGAGCAGTGATTTCTAGTTCTACTTAAACAGGTCCTTCACATTTCTTGCAAGTTGTATTTCTAAGTATTTTATTCTTTTCATAGAAGTTATGAATGGCAGTTCACTCATTATTTGGCTCTCTGTTTGTCTCTTATTGGTGTATAGGAAAGCTTGTCAGTTTTGCACATTGATTTTGTATCCTGAGGCTTTGCTGAAGTTGCTTATCAACTTAAGGAGATTTTGGGCTCAGACAATGGGATTTTCTAAATATACAATCATGTAATGTATAAACAGAGATACTTTGACTTCCTCTTTTCCTAGTTGAATACCTTTGTTTTTTTGTCTTGCCTGATTTCCCTGGTCAGAACTTTTATTACTATGTTGAATTGGAGTGGTGAGAGAGTGCATCTTTGTCTTGTGCTAATTTTCAAAGGGAATGATTCCAGATTTTGCCCATTCGGTATGATATTGGCTGTGGGTTTTTCATAAATAGCTCTTATTAATTTGAGATACGTTCCCTCAATACCTATTTCATTGAGAGTTTCTAGCATGAGGCAGTGTTGAAATTAATCAAAGGTCTTTTTGCATCTGGTGAGGTAATTGTGGTTTTTGTCATTCATTCTGTTTATGTGATGGATTATGTTTATTGATTTGCATATATTGAACCACGCTTGCATCCCAGGGATGAAGCCGACTTGGTCATGCTGAACAAGCTTTATGATGTGCTACTGAATTTGGTTTGCCAGTATTTTATTGAAGATTTTTGTGTCAAAGTTCATCATCAATATTGACCTGATATTTTTTTGTTGCTGTTGTGTCTGCCAGGTTTTGGTATCAGGATGATGTAGACTTCATAAAACGAGTTAGGGAGGAGTCCCTCTTTTTCTATTGTTTGGAATAGCTTCAGAAGTAATGGTACCAGCTCCTCTTTGTACATTTGATAGAATTCAACTATGTATCCCTCTGGTCCTGGGCTTTTTTAGTTGTTAGGGTATTGATTACTGCCTCAATTTCAGAACTTGTTACTGGTCTATTCAGGGATTCAATTTCTTCCTGGTTTAGACTTGTGAGGGTGTATATGTGCAGGAATTTACCCATTTCTTCTAGATTTTCCAGTTTATTTTGGTAGAGGTGTTTATAGTAATCTCTGATGGTAGTTTGTATTTCTGTGGGATCAGTGGTGATATTCTCTTTATAATCTTTTATTGTGTCTATTTGATTTTTCTCTCTTTTCTTCTTTGTTAGTCTGGTCTAACTATTCTGTTGATCTATTCAAAAACAACCTCCTGGATTATTTCGTTTTTAACGGTTTTTTTGTGCCTCTATTTCCTTCATTTCTGCTCTGATCTTAGTTATATATTGTCTTCTGCTAGCTTTTGAATTTGTTTGGGCTTGCTTCTCTATTTCTTTGAATTGTGAAGTTAAAGTTTCAATTTTAGATCTTTCCTGCTTTCTCCTGTTGGCATTGAGTGCTGTAATTTTTTCTGTAAACACTGCATTAACTGTGTTCCAGAGATTCTGGTATGTTGTGCCTTTGTTCTCATTGGTTTCAAAGAACTTACTTATTTCTGCCTTAATTTCATTATTTACCCAGTAGTCACTCAGGAGCAGGTTGTTCAGTTTTCATGTAGTTGTGTGACTTTGAGTGAGTTTCTTAATCCTGAGCTCTAATTGATTGCACTGTGGTATGAGAGACTGTTTGTTATGATTTCCATACTTTTGCTTTTGCTAGGGAGTGTTTTACTTCTAATTATGTAGTCAATTTTATAATAAGTGCAATGTGGTGCTGAGAAGAATGTATACGCTGTTCACTTGGGGTGTGGAGTTCTGTAGATATCTGTTAGATCTGCTTGGTCCAGAGCTGAGTTCAAGTCCTGAATATCTTTGTTAATTTTCTGTCTCATTGATCTGTCTAATACTGACAGTGGAGTTTTAATGTCTCCCACTATTATTGTGTGGAAGTCTAAGTCTCTTCATAGGTCTCTAATAATTTTCTTTATAAATCTGGGTGCTGTAGTTAACTCTTCTTGTTCCATTGATCCCTTTATCATTATGTTTACCCTTCTTCATCTTTTTCAATTTCATTGGTTTAAAATCTGTTTTATCGGAGACTATAATTGCAACCTCTGCTTTTCTTTCTTTCTTTTTTTTCTTGCTTTCCATTTGCTTGGTAAATATTCCTCCATCCCTTTAGTTTGAGCTATGTATGTCTTTGCATGTGAGGTGGGTCTCCTGAATACAGCACACTGATGGGTCTTGACTCTATCCAATTTGCCAGCTTGTATCTTTTAATTGAGGTGTTTAGCCCATTTACATTTAAGATTAATATTGTTAAGAGTGAATTTCATCCTGTCATTATGATGCTAGTTGATTATTTTGGCCTTTAGTTGATGCAGTTTCTGCATAGTGATGATGGTCTTTACAATTTGGTATTTTTTTGCAGTGGCTGGTACCAGTTTTTTCTTTCCATGTTTAGTGCTTCTTTCAGGAGCTCTTGAAAGGTAGGCCTAGTGGTGACAAAATCTCTCAGCATTTGCTTTTCTGGAAACGATTTTATTTCTTCTTTGCTTCAGAAACTTAGTTTGGCTGTATATGAAATTCCAC